>NC_142039.1:18870647-19227694 GCF_982192425.1 Myodes glareolus
TGACTGAGAATATGTAAACAATGGAGACAACAAATGGCGCCAAGACACGATCTGTTGGGAAGTTCAATAGCATTGTTAATCCTGTAGTCAAGGAGAAGGAATGAGGAGGCCATGTCAAAAGTGAAAGGCAGCTTATCATCCCAGTTTAAGGGGTCATTAAGAGGACAATAAAAGAATACTAGGAACAATTCTATTACTATAAACTAAGTAACTTGGGTAATAATGGACCAGTATCATCAAAGATACAGACTATCAAGAATCATAGAAGCAAAACAACCTTAGTAGACCTATATTGACTAAAACGTTCAAATCAATGACTAATAGCATCTACAGTAATATAAAATAGCCTATTGGGTCAAGATAGATCTGCTGGTCACTACTACCAAGCATTAACTGGAGACATTACTTTTTGACCTTATCTTCTGGAAATCACAGTCTAGCAAAACACTTCCAAATGCATCTCATGAGACCATCATTGATAGTAATTTAAAATAACAGAGAAGTGCAGTATAAAAAAAGAAAACAACAGATATCTTTCATGAACATACATGTGAAAATTTTCAACATGATGTTAGCAAATATGACTTTAAAAAATGTATGTTAAAAATTATTTACCATGGCCAGCTGAGATATATTCCAGATCATAAATTTAAAAAAAAAATCCACCAGAGTCAGGCGGTGGTGGTGCATGCCTTTAATCTCAGCACTTGGGAGCCAGAGGCAGGTAGATCTCTGCAAGTTTGGGGCCAGCCTGGTCTACAAGAGCTAGTTCCAGGACAGGCTCCAAAGCTCCAGAGAAACCCTGTCTCGAAAAACAAAACAAAACACCCACTAAAGTAACTGGCTGTGCTGACAAAATGTAGCAGAACAATCACAGAGTCATATTGGTTGTTGCCCAAAGAACATTCGAAAATTCTAATGCCCATTTATGAAAACAAAATCCCTTAAACAAATAGGTTGAAGGAAAAATTCTTCATTTTGATAAATAGCACACATAGGTACAGACAGGTGCACACATACCACACACAGAGACACATGCACAATTGCACACGCACATATATACACACTCTCACACATACTCATATACACACACTACAGCTATTTTATTATTATTCAAGTTACTCAGTTTGTCGTCATAGACTTGTTCCTAGTATTCTTTTATTGTCCTCTTAGTGGCCGCTGAAATTGAGATGATAACCCGCCTTTCATTTTTGACATTGTCTACTCATTCCTTCTACCTTCTTCTCACCTGGCTACAGGCTTAACAATGCTATTCATAAAATAACGAACATTTCCCCCTTGGCATCAGGTTTAAGACAAGGATATTTCTCTCATGATTCCAATTTAACATCCTACTGGAAGGTGAATAGAGAAAGAAAAAATAAAGCTATGCAGGCTAGGAAGGAAGAGAATAAAACCGTATTATCAGATGTCATGATTCTCTTGATAGAAAGTCAGAGTTTGCAGGTGGAGGTAGTCAACAAATAAAACATTATCAGACGCAAATGTAAGATGGAAAGGTGATTTATCCACATGTCACTAAACAATTAGAAGCTGAAATTTAGAAATGTCATTTTCAATATCACCAAAAACAAAACAAAATGCTCAACTATAAAATGAAAAAAATATTTACAGAACTCCTGTGTATAAACATCCAGAGAACTAATGAAAACAATTAAAGAAAAATTAAATAAATGGAAAAATAATGTCTGCTCATGGCTTGAAGGTCTCATTGTCATTGAGATGTCAATTTTTCCACCTTCATTTGGAGACATAATGAGAACTCAATCAGAATTACAAAAAGTAGTTATCTTTGTGATTATCAATAAGGCATTCTAAATTCAAACAGAAATGTGAAAACATAGGAAAGTCAAAATACTGAAGAAGAAATACATAATTGGAGAATTCAAGCTCTCTGATTTCAAATTTTACTATGAAGCTACAGTCCTCACACTGGGATTTCTGTAAAGCAATAGAGATGCAGATCAATAGATGAGAATGAAAGTTCAAGACGTGAACTGATACAAATATAATACAAAGGCAATACAAATAAGCAATGGTCTAATGGAAACATTGGCTATAGGCCTAGACAGGAAGAGGAACACACTATGGGCTGGGAAGACAGCTCAACAGGTAAAGCTGTTTACCATCAAGCTTGATAACTCAAGTTTACTCTCTATAATCCATGTGGTAGAAGAAGTGAACTTACTTCCTTGGCTTATCTTCTGACCTCTACAGGTGTGTTCAGGAATGTGTACACCCATACACACAACACACACACACACAAATAAATAAATGCAAAAAAACCTAAATATAAGACTCATGAAACGTCTGTATGACTCAGGATTTGATCAATTATTTTAATATGCATTTATTTTAGTTATGTGTATGAGTGTGTGTTTGTGTGTGTGCATGTGTGTATGTGTGTGTGTGTGTGTGTGTGTGAATGTACATGTGAGTACAGGTGCCCATGGAGGCCAGATGAAGGTTCTGGGTTCCCTGGAGCTGTGTTGGGAACTGAACCAGGGTCTTATGCAAGAGCAGTATATGTTCTTAACCACGGAGCCATCTCTCCAGCCTGACAATGATTTTTTAAAAATACATGCAAATTACAATCCAAACAAGGTTTTAAAAATGTATTGCATCAGAATTTTAAAACTTTATTTTAAAAAGACATGATTAAGAAAATGCAAATACAATCAAAAACTTGAGAAAAACTTTCAAAACACATGTCTGATAAAGGACTTGGGTCTTAATACACAGAACATTTACACTGAGCTACAAACAAGCAACCCAATTAAAAAACAAGCAAAAGATCTAAAGAGATACCTCATTAAAACGGAGGACACAAGGCAAATGAACACATGAAAAGACACTGACTCTCATCCATCATTTGGGAAATACTAATTAAAACAATGTGCTATCCATTAAAATGGCTTAAATGGAAAAATAAAGGGATGGCGGCATTGATGGGGAGGATGTATTTAAAAGTGTTATCTCTCATTCATTGCTGGAGGGACTGTATAACTTTATAGCCCTTTAGGAAGACAGTTTTCTATTTTTCTTTCTTATTGTTTTGGGGTACTGGAATCAAACCAAGAACTCATATATATATATATATATATATATATATATATATATATATATATATATGGATTTTAGCATTGAGCTATACCAAAGGTCCTAGTTTTCCAGTCTGTTATGAAGCTAAACATAGTCTTGGATTATGATCCATCAATTTTGATCTTATGTATGTACCTAGCTAGACTGAACACTTACATCCATTTAAAACACTGCCATGATTGCTTATAACATGTTTATCTATAACTTTTCAAAGGTGAACAACCAATATGTTATTTAATAGGAAAATGGGTATACTTTCCTATTAATACATAAAACTATTTAGTTATAGAATGAGCTGTTGAACTATACAAATACAAAAACATGCTATGAAGCAAAAGGTTGCATATTGTATGATTATGTACACAAAATATTCCAGAGGAAAATCAAAAAAATATAAAGACAGTAAAGCTATCAGTGATTTCCAGGATTCGGAGCAGGAAGGACGAGGAGAGGCAGCACAGAGAATGGTAGAAGACAATGGAACAATGGTTGTGAGACACTATAATCGTGGGTAAATGCTACTGCATTGTCAAATCCCAGAGAACAAAGAGCGAAAACAAATAGTGAACCTCTCTGTTTGTTCATGTTTCAGAAAAGTACTTTGAAAGATCAGTTGATTCCAGAATATTCAGAATATGACAAATTAATTCTCAACAACAAATCTTTAAGGTAATATCATTATAGAGGATAGTGACAAACCACTAATTGATGTGGCTTTGGGAAGGAGTGGAATCTGTTAAGACTAGAAAGGCAACGTGAAGTACAAATGAGATTGCCCCTTAGCTAATCAAAGGCATTCCAAGTGGGGTTAATTAATAGTCTGAAGACGCCACATATATGAAATAACATACTCAAGGAAATGGATGGCATGAAAGAGCCAGGGGGCTTATTGGAAGAACGGGAAGTTCTAGTTATACAAGAGGAGAAGGCAGTGGGTTAAGTCTGGCAGTGTCGAAGCTTGACAGTTTACAACACAGCTCCCTTACCTGTTCGTTCTGCCTCCCATGTGGGGGTACAATGGGGCCAGGTGGCTACTTGTTTTTGTTGCATGTTTATTTTTCCTGTCATGATAGAATATCTCCCACTAACTGTGAGGCAGAATAAACTATTTCTTCTTTACAATGTTTCTGATCATCGTTGGGTCACAGCAATGAGAAAAGTAACTCATAGAGATGGTTATAGAGAAACAGTCACATGCACCATGTAACAAATGCACGTCCATTTCCATATGCCACCAACTGAGGAAGTCTTGTACATAATGATAGTACATCATGAAAATTCAACAGCCATGGCTATGCTTAGGACTTAGTACCATTCTCTAATCAATGGGACCAAAATGGCCAATTGTAGTATGAGTAGGCAATACATGTAATTCATCTATCTATCTATCTATCTATCTATCTATCTATCTATCTATCTATCTATCTATCTATACATCCATCTACCCATCCATCCATCCATCTATTTACCTATCTTCCATCTATCATCCATTCATCTATATATGGAGAATATGAAGGAGTATCTAAAATACAGCACAACAAACTCCCATAAGAGCCTGTGTTGAAGGAGACATATATAATGGATAACTGAATGATAGCTCCCTATGGTCAAATATTTGAGCAATAAATTAATAAGATTAATATTATATCACAATCCAAAGTTTAAAATACATACCATGAGACCATGTTGACATAAATAACTTAACAACTAAAAAAATGGAAATAAGAGATATAGCTCCCATTAAGAAGAATTACAAACACTATTATTCATAGGTAATCCACCCTCAAGTGGATGAGTCATGATTCCACATTGTGGAATCATTGTGATCAATTTTCTTCTTTGCACAAAGCACAGAATGGAAAGATAAAAAACAAATAACTATATAATGGGGAATACTGATGACTTCCAGGTGATTAAAGCCAACATTAACAGTGATAAAAGGTACACCTGCTTGCTATGTATTTTTCCTTCCTAAACACTCATAATCCCAGTCTAATCATGAGGAGCATATTACTTACCAAATGAGGGACTTAAAAAAATATTGAACCAATATTTAAAATTGACAAGATCATAAAACATGAAGAAGGTCTGACAAATGAGGACCTGAGAAAAGTCTCAGGAGCTACCACAACTGAGGACAATATAACACCCTACAGGGAATTTGGGGACAGAAAGAGAACATTAGTCGAAAACTCAGGGAATCTGAATCTGTTCTGAGCTTTAGGTAATATTGTAGTCATCTTAGTTCATTAATTTTGAGTATGGAGATGCTTTATTATCTGTCTAGTTTTTCTATAAACCTAAAACTATTCTAAAATTAAAAATAAAAGTAGTCAGGCCTGATGGCACAGGTTCATAATCTCCTGTAATCCCAGCTACTTAGAAGCATGAAGCAGCAGGACTGCCAAGAATTCAAGGCCTGTCTGGGCTACAGGATGGTTTCACAGCCAACCTGAGACACCATCTCAAAGGTAGTGTGGGACAATTCTGTATTCTGTCAATTATGTTTTAAATAAATGCTGATTGACCAGTAGCCAGGCAGGAAGTATAGGCGGGACAACCAGACAGGAAGTAGAGCAATGAGAACAGCAATATTCTGGGAAGAAGGAAGCCCATTCCTCCCCAGTCCTGTGTAGGAATACTGAAGAAGCAGGATGTGACTTGCTCCACTGAAAAAGATACTGAGCCATGTGGCTAACATAGATAAGAATAATGGGATAATATAAGTTATAAGAGTTAATAAGAAGCCTGAGCTAATGGGCCAATCAGTTTATCATTAATATAGACCTCTGTGTAATTTCTTTGGGGCTTACTGGCTGTGGAAAGTGGGCAGGACAGAAACCCCAATAAGAAGGCCCTCATGTTACACAAAGCAAAATGGAAAAAAGAGAGGGGTGTTTTGGGCTGTAGCTCAGAGGATGAGAAGTTGTGAGTTTTAGCCTTAGAACTTCCCCACCCCCAATTTATTGAAAGTAGAAACAAACCAAAGCATAAGGACACCTTTCCAGTGTTTTCCCCCAGAGAAGGTCCTGCAGAGGCTATACCTAGGGCTCTTTTCCTTAATGATGACGCCATCATTAAGAATGCAGCCAGATGTACTAATTTATATAGCATCTAATAAATGTCCCTGAGCAGGGTGGGTCTCCCACTGACTAAAAGGAAGAGCATGAGCTCCTCACCAGCCTTTGTGGCTCTCTGCTTCCTGACTGGGGACACAATGTGACCAGCTGTTGCCTGTCCCACCCACTACGCCTCCCTAGCCATGCTGGTGTGCACCACCACGCTGTGAGACAGAATCAACCTTACTTTCTGAAACTGCTTCGCCAGTTATTTTATTGTCGCAATGAGAAAAGTAACTAAAATCCATCTAGTCTCGTGCTGTGGTTGTCAACTGCTCTTTCTGTGTTTCTGTCTGTTCATCCATTATATCATATGCCCTAGAAAGATGCCAGGAAGGCTCCTGCCCACATGGCACATTTGTGCAAATTCTGACCCATTGTAACCACTCTGGCATTTCGGAACGTAGCTTTGATATGGAGAGGTAGCTCTTTGGTACTATGCCCGTGGTTTTAGGTTTGGCCTCAGGGACCATACACATCTGCAGTGTCCGCAGCTAGGAGGTGGGAGAGTTAGGAGTTTAAGGTTATCCTAAACAATGGAGTGAGCTCATGTCCAGTCTGAGATACCCAGACTGTCTCAAAACAAACCAAAGACTATTCTGGCCACATATATGAACACTTTCAATGTCTAAGGATAAGTGAGTTTGCTAATGGTCTAGGCTTCGTGTCGGACTCATATCAAGAGAAACAAAGCATGTGTGTAAGAGGATTGAAAGAAAAAGAGAGACAGATTTATGCTTCTGATTGGATAAGGATGAAGAAGAGCAACGATTTAACAGAAATGATTCTAAGGTATAGATCCAGGGAAGGCCCAAAGGTCAGTCTTTGAGATAAACTGAGGCAGAGCTCCGAGAGACAGCACAGAAATGGAACCCGAACTGCCACCTGGGAATCCGCATTGCAAATGTCCCTGGCTTCTTTTTGTCCAATTAATAAATTTTGTAATTTTATTCTATATCCCATCAAATCAAAGCCTTGAGGGCACTGTAGAAATATCTTTGGTGAGGTTTTCATGTGTGTGTATGCATGTGTGTGTTCCTGTCGGTGCACATAAGCCCAGAACTCAATCTCCAGTGTTGTTTTTAAAGAAGCCACCCCCTTTGTTTTCCAAGGGGGTCTCTAATTGGACTCGAGCTTCCTGATTAGGCCAGATGGGCTAGCCAGTCAGCCCCAGGGATCCCTCTGTGTCTGCCTCCCCAGTGCTGGGACTACAGACACTCACCATCACACTCGGCTTTTTTTTAACAAGGGTTCTGGGGAACAAACACTTCAGTGGACCAGCTCCCCAGCTCCCCAGCTCCCCAGCTCCCCAGCTCCCCAGCTCCCCAGCTCCCCAGCTCCCCAGCTCCCCAGCTCCCCAGCTCCCCAGCTCCCCAGCTCCCCAGCGTTTACTGTTTCTGATGAAAAGAGTAAAGTCTTTGCTCAGTTAAACTCCTGAGGATAATGTCCAGCTCTGATACACCACAGGGGCAAGTCCTCCCCATGCTAAGGAACCTCTTGATTTTTCGAATGTTCTGTAACACGGGGACAAATATTTTATGTCACTGTGAGAGTTAAAATGAGGAGTACACAGAGCCACGCTAACCCAGCCCACTTCTCATGTTCCTTGCTTTCCTTGAATCTCTCCACCCAGCATTCTTGACTGTATTTCTGCCTGTTTTCAGGGGGCGGTGTGGGAACATTTGAGATAATGCAGTTGGCTCCTAATTACCCACTTCCTTGTCTATTTACAACACATTCTTCCTCTTAGTCTGGACTTAGCCTGAACTACGAGACATCTGGGTAACTTCTTTTTCCTGTCAGGTGCTCTGTGCTATGGAATGAGAACTTAAATTGAAAACCACTCTTAATGGACACAACTGGTAAAAAGAAATTCCGCACACATTTCGGAAGCCTTTGGAAATTGTTTGTGGTTTTGGAAGAGTCCTGTATTTTTATTCAGTTACATTAACCAGACTGATTGAAAGGGCTACTTGCCATAAACCTGAAAAGACTTGAAGCTTTTTGGAGAGATTAGCCATGAGCACTAGGCACTACCAATCAAAGAAGTTATGGAGGGCCTGGGAGACAGCTTAGAGAGTTGTGGGACTTACATGGTTGGAGGCACGAACCGCTCATGAAAGTGGCCCCTGTTCTCCACACACGCTCCGGGAGAGCTGCAGATGTATACAGGTAAGAAGCATCCTCCTTTTTCTTTTGTGCTAAACTTATTTTACACAAAATTGACCTTAAAGACACACACACACCTACACACACCTGCCTTCTGTGTATATGAGACTAAAAAAATGTCAAATAGTGCTAGACCATACAGATGACACGGAGAACTTCAATATGGAGTCCTACTACAGTTCCTAGATATTTTGAGAAAGCTATTTTTTAACTAACACATTTCATATTTTACTGTTCATCGAGATGGATTTTTTTAGATAGATATTTTCTCCCCTTCAATTTCACCAGATGAAATCATGTTTGCAGAAGTTGTATATTCAAACATTTCCACTTACAAGTGAAGGACTGGGTCATTGAGGCACAATGGAGGGCACGAAGGACCTTAGCAAGAAGCTCGTGGAAACAGACTGGACCTTTGACATCGGGTTGTCTGTGTAGCCGAGGAATGGGTCATCAATGCTTTGGTAGGTCTAGTTCCATACGATCACCATAGAGTTAAAGTCACTGCCAGAAAGGGCCACGCTTTCCATTGTTTTATTATTGGAACTGTAATTGTCAAGAAGTTGGGGTCCTTGAGGCTGGAGGCAAATCTCAATCAATAAAAGACCTGTGATGCAAACATGAGGACCCTAGTTCTATCCTTAGCAGCCACCCTTCAAAAAAAAATCATATATGGCTGTGGCAAAGATCTATCACCTCAGTGCTGCGAGTGGAGAGTTGAGTGGGGAGACAGGGGGATCCTTGGGACATGGTGGACAGCCAGTCTAGTGAAATCAGTGAGCTCCGTGTTCAGTGAGAGACATTGTCTCAAGAAAAAAAAATACAGTCATTGATAAGAACACATGATAAGCACCTCTTTCCTCCACATGCACACGCGTGCACATATATTAACACATATACATATAAAAAAGGAGGGGTAGGGGAAAGGGGAGGAAGAAGAGGAGAAGAAGGAAGAGGAGGAAGGAAGAGGAGGAGAAGATTGATAGAGGTGGTTGTGGTTGCCATTGTGGCCTTGTGTGAAATGCAAAGCTGGGTTATTTCCTGGCTTTTGAAATAATTCATGGACTATTGTTGCTATCAATGAGTTCTTATGAAAGGCCCCCGAGAAAATCCTGAATACCTGTGCTGAGCCTATTTGTGCAAGTTCTCTTTGTTTTTTCTCATCCAGTGTATATTTATTAAAACCTACCATGTGTTGAGCACTGTTTCTCTTTGAGGACCTACAGGATGAGGCAGAAGGTCCAGGAAGAGGTCAAGCTTTCAATGTTATCTTAGAGATTCCCAATGCATCGCATGAGTCAGGGCTCCTCTCATGAATGGTGAAATAAATAGTTGTTTCATATGCTGTAAATAGGACAAATCTAGTGGATATTGAAAACGGTCTCAGACTTTTTTATTTCTCTCTCTCTCTCTCTCTCTCTCTCTTCTTTGTATGCATTTATGTATAGATGCATAAGTGTTCACATGTGTGAATGGTCATGTGTTTGCATGCCAGTTCATATACACCACAGAATGTATGTGGAGGTCAAGAGTCAACCTCAGTTGTCAGTCCCTGCTTTCTCCCTTGTTTTACACATGTTTTCTTGTTTACTGCATCACCAGGGTAACTGGCCTGTGACCTTCCAGGAAGTCTGTCTCCACCTTCTGTCTCACCTTAGGAGTGTTGGAGTTCCATATGTGTGCTACTATACCCAGCTTGGCATGGAAAACTAAGCTCAGATCTTCAAGCTTGTGTGACAAGGACGTTGCACATGAGCCTTCTCCCCAGCCTGTATTCTCAGCCTTCTTTTCAACACCTGCCTCTAGAATTTATTGAATCAGCTCTTCAGGCCAAGAGCCTTTATAGGGAACTGGCACCCACCAGCTGACATCAGTCTTGTTCATGTAGAGCACAAAGCCTCCCCAATCCCCGGTCCAGAAGCACCTTTGCTACTCTTTATAACCCAAGGGAGGTAAACATGGGGAATCTGGGACCACAGTCAAGTTTCTCAGGGTCCTCATTATGTCATGGGAAGTCAACACTAGGCTATTTGTTATGGACTAATGCTAACACACTTGAAATTTACAATGGGGAATTTAACTCATTTCAGAATGTAAGAACATTCCTTTCTTTGTTCTACAGCTTTCAGGAAAAGAATATTAAGGGGAAAAAAAACCTAATACACTACAACTGTCGATTTAGAGTAGTTTTTGAATATTTTATATATCTTTCAGGAGAGCCCAGTGTTTAACAAAATGTTGCATTACACAAGGATTTAACCAGGAATTTGGAATTTGACATGCTGACATCTACTGTGTTTAACACATTCTGTAAAAAGTTAGGGAAGTAGATTCATTGACACATGTGTGTAATTGTGCTGAAAAAAATAGTTTTGTAATATATTTGTGTTTCGCAGCTAGGCAACCAGAAAACAGTAACACACAGGAAGTATGTGGCTGTGTGCTTCCAGCCAAATTACCAGAATTATAAATCTCCTATTTTCTTTATGTGAATTCTCTCTATGTCAAAGACTAATGCATGAAAGAACTAAAACCTTTGGAGCAGAGAGGGCTTTTGCTTTAGACTTGCTTCTCTCCTACAGCCCTTTCATTTCATTTCCTCAGTCTTTCCCACAGAGCGTAAGGAGTGGGAAGGACCTAAGAAGAAAAGAAAGCAGTGAATTATAAGCTATTAAATTTTTCAAAAAAAATATACTTTAAGGGAGTAAAGGAAGAATAACAGGAAATGAGTAGTCAATCTTTGCTTCATTGTGGGGTGACTATATGAACTGTGTTTCGTTTTTTTAAAAGAATTCAGTAAATAGACCAACATTGAAGAAAACTATTTCAATAAAATAGCTATGATTACATTGTAACTCCAAATCCATAATAAATACTGTTTGCATTATTACTGTAATCCCACAATATCCTCCTGATTTTTTAAAATCCATAGCATTTAATAGCCCATAGTTTATATCGCCCTTTGGAAACCTTTTCAAAGCCTGAACTAAACAATTGCTTTTATGAAACTGAGTGGGGAGACTTCCATTACCAAACATAATCCAGGCATTTTAATGGATGGAGTCTTATAAAAGTTCTCCACAGAAATAACTGTGTCTTGGTGCTCAGTTGGTTATAGTTAAAAAAAAATTTCCATACTGATGTCAAGATGAGAAAGGAAGAAACAGGAGATGGGCCTGAAGAAATGGTCACAGGAGAAGCAGAAAGAAAGGGCAAACAGGTTACAGGTTGCTTCTGTTTGGGTTCCAGAAAGTGCATGTGTTGCGAACAGGGCAGGGACTGCTATTCCCGGGATCCCAGAGACAACTCTACAGCTTAAACACTGAGGGGCAATGTTAGAACATGGTTATCACACAGTACAGGGGCGGAATTCTGCAGGGGCTGAAAGCCATAATTTTACCTGTGCCAGGGCCATTGCACCCCAACCACCCAAGTGTCTCCATGTCACTTTTTAGATCTTGGGATGCTGGCTGCTCTGACGCCAGGCAGCCTAAGAATATTTCAGACTTTTTTTTTTAACCCAGAATTCTTTTCATCTTGTATTCCAAAGCTGATTTTTAACCACAAATCTGATAAATATGATATGGTAGGACTGTTTTTGCTTTTGTAAGAAATTTTGGGCAAGGAATGTAGATATTTAAGTTAAAACTCTACAAGATTAGTAAAGATTAAAAAAATCCATGTATCACTGGGCCCTCCATATCTATATATTATGTACCTACAGAACAAGTCAATCACAGTTTCTTAGTCTCTGTTCTATTGTTGTGAAGAGACACCATGACCAAGGCAACTCTTGTAAAAAAAAATGTGGGCTTGTTTACAGTCTCAGAGGATTAGTCTATTATCATTGTGGTGGGGAGCATGGTGACACACAGGTAGACATGGTGTGGAGAAGTAGCTGAGAGTTCTACATCCTTATCCATAGACAGAGAGAGAGCAAGAAAGGAGGGAAGGAGAGAAGGGTGAAGGGAGGAAAGGATGGAGGGAGGATGGAGTGAAGGAGGGAGAGGGAAAGAGAGAGATACTGGCATGGGTTTTTGAAATCTAAAAGCCCACACCCCAGTGACATACTTCCTCTAACAAGGGCACATCTCTTACACCTTCTAATCCTTTCACAGAGTTCCACTCCCTGGTGACTAAGCATTCAAATATTTAAGCCTATGGGCCATTTTTATTCAGACCACTACATAGAGATCAAATTATTTATAAAAGTTGCATTGTTGCTGAACATGCAGACTTTCCTGTTATTATATCCTAAACAATGTACTGTACCAACTATTTACAAAAGCAATGTATGGACTTATGGCAGGATGATTTGTAAGTTATAGGCAAAAACTGTAGTATCCATAGACACACACATGCACACACTCATGCATACATGCATGCGTACATGGACATAAACGTTTATGTATGGCTTGTGCTGCTTTATACTCTTGTCAGCAGCACACAAGGATCCCAGTGTTGCCCTGTCTTCATCAACACTTCATATATTTTTGCTTTTGTCAGTAACCATCCTAGTGAGTGTAAGAGAGTAACCATTTGTGGTTTTAATCTGCATTTTTCTAACCCAAAGTAGTTCATTTCTGGGGAAAAAAATGCTTTATTCTATTCTGGAGAGACATTCACATCAACGAAAGTGAAACTCAACCTGTGCACAGCCACTCATGATTGGCATCTGTACTCTCACTGTATCTCTGTTATGAAGCTGAGATGTGCACGAAGCATACATTCTCTACACATAGGAAAACGAAACCAATGTCAGATCTGACACATCAGTAGTTACTAGAAGCACTTTAAGGAGCGACTATGAATTACAAGAATAACTCAGCTCCATGGTGACTCTTTAGGAACAAGATTATTTTCCATGTCAAAGAGAGATTAGCACACATAAGTTCTTCTGGATCATTCTTGGAAGCTAGATTCAGAGATATGATATATTACTTAAATCATAGATAGGCTCTGTCTTATGGTTTGCACATGAAGGGTTCTCACAACAGGTTCATGTTGTTTAAAGTATGGTCCCCACAGTGTGGGGCTATTGAACGGTGACAGCACCATGAGGGGTCTAACTTCAACACTGGGTTAATCTATGGTTAAATCTACATTAAATGGGCTATTACAGAAGTTGTACCAGACTGGAGACACAGAGAATCAGATTATATCCTTCAGTTTTGGCATATCTGATATTCTAGGTAAGAATGCAGAATGGCCACTTAAATCAGACTTTCAGATAAACAACATTTTAATTCAAGTATAATTTGGGCAACATTTAATGTAGTCTCCCACTAACTCATTTGTTGTTTCGATGAAATTAAAATTTATCTGGATGTCCTACAGTTTTATTTGGCTAATTGTATGGGAAGTCCTTCTGTATATGTGTTGTTTTTATTGGTTAATGAATAAAGAGACTGCTTTGAGCCTATAGCAGGGCAGAACAGAGCTAGGTGGGGAAAACTAAACTGAATGCTGGGAGAAAGAAGGCAGAGTGAAGGAGAAGTCATGTAGCTCCACCAGAGATAGATGCTGGATGGATGAAACCTTGCCCATAAGCCACAGACATGTGGTGATACACAGATTAATAGAAATTGGGTTAAATTAAGATGTAAGAGCTAGCCAATAAGAAGCTAGAGCTAATAGGCCAAGCAGTGATTTAATTAATACAGTTTTTATGTGGTTATTTTGGGGCTGAGAAGCCGGGAAAACTAGCAGCCTCCTACAACAGACTAACTCTACAATGTAGTCTTAGAATGTCATAGTTGAGAGTATGAACCCTGGAAATGGACATAAGTTAGTTTGATGTCTACAGTGGCCACAAATGGATCAGTCACATAGAGCTTCAACACATGAATAATAACTATACTAAGTTGTATCTAACTATCTGTGTGACTAATAGAATTGAAACACACTTGAGATATAAAAGTTCATTTCACCATCTAATTTTATTTGGAATTTGTTCCCCCATGCTCTTTTCTATAGAACATTGATCTACTTATTAAATATGAATAATAATCATCTTTTTCCAAGGACAGGCAGAGCTAGATGAACGGGTGCCTGGGAGCAATACTAATTTTTTTGTACCATCCAGTCCTTAATCATATGAAATATATTTAGTGAAGGTAGAAGCTGTTAATACAAAATTAAGGCCCATTTTAACATAGTAGAAGCTAACTCAATTTCGTTTGATTACTCTGGCATCTATTTGGTGCTTCAACTTCTTCATCTGACACAACACCAAGTGATATTGAAAAGATGGTTAATAGTAGAACTCCCGGCACATAGCAGTCACTTTGCTGTTATCCTTAAAATATTTATGTATGAATAAAGGGCCTTTCCTGAAATTCTTTGGGGAGTTTGATAAACATCGTGTCATCATAACTGAGAATCTGAGAGATGGCCTCGTCTAAATTTATAATTTTGCAGGTAAGGAAACTGACTGAATGTATAAATAATTTACTCAAGCTTTCTTGCTAGATGGGTTCACAGTCAGGAGTACTCATGACTCTGCGTTGTGATGCTATCTGATAGGGACTGGTACTACACTCTAGACATCTGCATCACTGATAAAATGCAGAGAAATGTTCATAGTATGCATAGAAAGGTTCGAGGCAGGAGCAAGGGATGTAGCTGCAGTGGTAGATGCTCACCTAGCATGTGCAAGACCCTGGGTTTGATCTCTACACCCTGAGCTGCAACAGAATACCAGACTTAGGCACACATGAAAGCATTAGGTTATTACAAAAAAAATTATGGGAACACAGACATTTTAATACTAGCATTTAGTGCATAGAACAACAACAACAACAGTGATTTCTTCCCCAACAAACTCCACTCAACTCAAACAGAGGAAATCCCAGGGGATGTTTCTAGAACAAGCTCCAAGTAAACGCCTATTTCCAGTTGTGAAATTGCTCAAGGAGTATCCAAGAATCTTTGGAAAATAGTACGATGCTATGTGGATTAAAATCACAAACGCTTATTAAAACAGCATGTCCAAGGAAACAGAAACAAACAGAAATGTCACCGCTTGAATAAATATTTCCATGAGGTGGCCCCATTCCATGCCCATTCCCTGTGTTCCTTCTCGAGCAAAAGAGGTGCGAGTGGATGTAGGGAAGTTAAGGTTTTTTATGAGAGCTAAAAAACTTCAAGTTACAACTCATTGTTCTACACATGTTCCTATGTTTTTTGGCAGCTTGGACGTGCTGGCGCATATCTGAGCTGACCTCCTTTGGCTACAGTTTGTTCGCAGTCTGTTCAGCACTGGAGACTAAATATTTCTGCCATAGCTAGCTTAAGGAGGCAGTTGCTTTAAGTGGGTTTACAATTTGCGTACTTTTTAAAGCTGAGGCTCAGCATTACTGATGTTATCGCCCCAGTCGTAGACTGCAAATAGTGATGATCTGAAAGTCATGTGCGGTTCTGGACATGTGACATCTGAGATGTGTATTGAAGTTTGGTATGATGGGGATTTCTAACGTCCATTTTCAAATGGTTTTTGTTAAGATATTAGGGTCTAGATAGGCACTTGAATTGGGGGGGATTTTGTAAAAACAGAATAGAGATGCAATGAAGAGCATGAGACAAACAGAAAACTAGAAGGCTGTTTGCTAGGCAAATAAAAGAATAAACAAGCAAGCATAAATATTGATAGCATGTCAAAGTGTGGTTCAGTCATAGCACGTCATCTAAGAAGAGAAAGCAAGATGCTTTTGCAGGCTTCCTACTTTGGTTTTTGAATATATCAGACCTCTAAATTTTAAACTTTAATAACTAAAATTATTTGTGTAGTAGGAGCAAATTCCAAATGAAATTAGATGGTGAAATGAACTTTTATTCCTCAGGTATGTTTCAATTCTATTAGTCACACAGATAGTTAGATAAAGCTTAGTATAGTTATTATTCATGTGTCGAAGCTCTGTATTAAGCAGGTATTCTAACAGTGTACATTTGTATGAACTCCGTGCTTTGTTCCCCTTGACTATAAAATGAGAATCATCATGGTGCTGTGTTATGGGGATGTCACAAGGATGAAATGAAATACTAGATGCAAAAGATTTTAGGACTGGGCTTGCCATACAAGGATTATTCAAATGGCGAGTGGATTATATTTATAGAGGATTCAAAGGATTCATTTTCAATATTATCATCTCTACCATATTTAGTTTCATATTTTTCAATAAGTTAAATTATTTTGATGTTATTTTTACATGTATTTAGTATATAACTCAGTCACTTCATTTTCTTGCCTATAGGAAACTACATTACACACCACACACACCACACACACCACACCCACACCCACACACACACACACACACACACACACACACACACACACACACACGGTTCTCAAAGCAAAGGCTTACTTTATTTCTCTGGCCTCAGTTCAAAAAGCTTGTGCAAGTATGAGGTAATCCTTAAACCCGAGAGGTCTCATTCTGATTCAGGAGCTCCCTTTGAACACCAGACCCTAGCTCCATCCTTGGCACATTTCTGATCCTTATACCTCGTTATGCAACCCATCACACTATGCTGGGGATGCCCGTAACCTGAGACGAGGAACAACTAAAATACTTTGAGACTGTGTTCGGGCAGTTCATATGTTCTCAGTAGGATGTAACATCCAACTACAGATTCACTATCAGTTACTAGAAGTGTAGGACATGGACACACACACACACACACACACACACACACACGAGTTTTTGTAGTGCAGGGTCTTGTGTGTACTAGGCAAGTGCTCTGCCACGAGCTACACCTCTAGTCCCATGTAAGCATTTGGCATCACTTAGGCTACTTTATGAGCCTTTTTGTTTAGCACAAGAAAATACTCAGCTCTCAAGAACCCTCATGGCTGTAGGCCCTCAACAAAATAAGAAATGGGATGTGGTGGTTTCATGCGTATAACCTCGGTGTTTGGGTGGCCAAAGCATGGGGATACCAGTTTTGAGATAGTTTTTGGGCTTCATGGCGCAAGATCCTCCAAGCCAGCCCCACCCCCCATATAACCCTAAACTGGAACAGCTGTGAGTGTTAGAGTCTTCATTTTGGATTTATCTGCATCTAGTTGGGAATGGGGAGGGGACACGACCACACACATACTTTGCATGTACAAATCCCAGAATAGTACAAATTATTTTTTAATAAGTAAATTCTTTGGAATGCATCAATACTGGGCAAGCTGTTAAGACAGACAGTCATTCTACAATCAAAATGAAGAGGAAAAAAAATAAAATCTGTAATGAGCTTATCAACTAATTTCCTTTACTCCAAATGACTAGATATTTGGATTTATATAAAAGTGTGTTCTTCTGTGTGTTCTCATGTCTCCTTTCCTCTGCCTATCCCTCCCCCACCTTCTGCAAGTAAACAAAGAAGCTAAATTAGTGCAAATCAGTAAAATCCTGTCTAAGGACAGATATTTAATTGCTTAAACAGACATCTTTTCCTCTGAGGTTTTTCCCATTTGAAGTACAAGTTTGAACTCTTCCTCACTGAACACATGTAATTAATCTGTGGAATTTAATCCAATGAGGTTTTGAGGGCATTTTATTTTGAGTAACAATAATACCATACCTGAAACTGGCAAAACAGCTTTGGCTATTGATTCTAATGACGTGACAGTGCCCTTCTGATTTTCCTAACTCCCTGCCTTTAGCAAGGCCCTTTTGCATATAAAAGTATGCCTCTGACTTAAGTAAAGGGGGGAGACTTGGCATTCATATTTGTCCTGGGGAAAGAGCTCTTTCCTGCATGCTCCCTAAATGCCAGCTTTCTTGCAAGACTTGAGGGGCATCAAAAGGGTGAGATCCTGCCCCTTCCTCAGAGCCTGACTGCATTCCAGCTGGGGGAGGAAACAGGCTTCCGGACAGACAGCTATAGAGTAGCGATGCTTGCCAGGACACCATAACCAGGGTGTTGTGAGGGAACAGAAGGGAGGGAGCAGCCCCATTGTTAGCAGCCCTGTGTGCCAGCTCCGGAAAACTTTCGCTTGATTCTGTCAGCAACAGGAAGCCCCAGGCACTTGGAAGAAGGGGAGGAGGGAGACCACACTTGTCTTCTCTGAAGTTCACCCAACAGCAACTTCAGGAAGTGCTAGGGCTGGGAAGGAAGGTGACAGCGAGCTTTGTAGAGTCTGCCAGAGCTTTGGAAAGGAACAATTAAGATAGGAGTGAGAGCCCAGAAGGGCCCAGCTCTCAGGTGTTTCCAGGGTCCGTGTGAAGGAACAGAATGACCATTAAATGCGCGTGGCAAGGCACAGGTGGTAAACCATTGCAAGTGGCAATTTTCCAGCCTCGGTGCCGATGATCTCTCTTCCTGTTTCATGCCAGTCATCAATAGTTTAGCTCCTTGCCTAGCCAAACCGACACATCCAAGGACTATCTGTGCATGTGTTTAAGGATCTTCTCTACCCAGATGAGCTGTGCATGGTTTTCTCCAGTCATCTCCCCACAGATGCAAACCAGACAAGGCAACTGGCAGTTTGAGATGCCAACTTAGGGGCAAAACAGGTGGCTCAGACCCGAAAAGTACAAATTAAACCACAAAGTCTGGTTGTCTTCTAGGAATTAAATAGGATAAATTGGTCAAATGACAAACACCTAAGTCAGAAACCTAGGAGTGACCCTTGGCCTCCCTCTTCCTCAGCTTCCTATCCAGTATCTCCTACCTTATACCCCAAGATTTGGTTTCCAAATAGCATTTCACTCTGTCAAGTTAGCTCCAATCCCACTGCTGTTTTCCGTTTCCAGATGACGTCATTTCTGGCTTGAACATCTTTAATAGTCTCCCAAATGCCTTTCCCACATTCACAATTGTCTCCGCAAACGTGTCTTCCCAGGGTCAAGATGAACTTTTGAAATGCAAACTTCTCCATGGCCTTCTGTTTACAAGCCTGAGAGGGTTTCTACTGTTCTGGAGATAGGAGAGCAGAATCTTTAAGGGGGCCTTGAGTGTGTCCTTAACATCTTCTTGTTCTAGATAGTCACCGTCTACAATGTTCCAACCTCATATCAAATCTTCTGGAACTCCTCCGGGGACTTGCCTAACTAGATCAGAGACCTGTACATGGTTGGCACAGCCCTGTGTGCTTTTCTGTCTTATTCCGAGCACAGATGTGACCTGTGTTTTTGTTACATCCTTAATGCTTTTGACCACATTAGACGGTTAACTCCAGGAGGCTTGGGCTATGTCTGTCAGTTCCCGCTACTGAATAGTCCTACTCTAGCACAAAGTTCAGTACGCTAGATGCTCAATAAATATCTGAACGAAAATAGACTAAAGGGGCATTCTTGGTTTTCAGTGTAGAAAAAGAAGAAGTAAAGAAAGCTGTCGGTTGAAGTTGAGAATAAGGTTAGACATTTAGATAAATTGAGGGTATAAACTTTTGTGAGAGGTGTATGTGTGTGCGCGCATGAATGTGTGCATATGTAAATGTGTGTGTGTGTGTGTGTGTGTGTGTGTGTGTTGACCAGACAGTAAACTTCAGGGGTTTCAAATACAAACACATCACCACACAAATATTTTTTTTGTTTGTTTTTTACATGCTTTCTGGGGGAACAAACTTAGGTACTTTACCAGCTGAGTTATCTGCTCAGCCTCTTAGGGCATATACAGTTTTACTTTTTGTTTGTCTGTCTAGGTAGGTTGTGGGGTAGACTAAAACGTTTGAACAGGAGGGCTGAACCTAGGAGTTATCATGGATAGGTACTGGAAATCATGCATTGTAGGGGGTGGGTGCACAGAAGGTTGAGGTATCAAATGCTTGGAGGAACTACGCAGCCAGATAAGGGACAACAAGGGACACTGTGAAATGGTGAAGGATGAGACAAGTGAGGATGTGAACTGGCAGGTTCAGACTGTACTTCAGCATCCAAACCCGAGCGAGGAACTATCCCATCAGCAAATACCATTGGCCAGCCCGAATAGCTGGTAAACATCTTAGAGAAAGCTGCCATAGGAGCTCAGAGATGGAAGTATGCAGAAGCCATGCTGACAACATGTTAAGGACATGGAACAAAGAGAGCGGCTGTGGGAGAGAAGAGTGGAGGCTCAGAGAGGCAGCTTCCCCGGGGAGAAGAGGGTGTCAGAGCTGGTAATGCGTCTGAGAGCTGAAGTTCAGCAGGACTTCAAATTTAGCCACTGGGTATGATTGCCAGAATCTGGCATCAGTAACCTTAGCCGAACAGTTTAATGGTGAGTCTCTGTGGAGATTTATGTCTAGCTCTTTTTTGGGGCCAGACTGATTTCGTCACCTTCTCTTTAGGGTTCTCAGTTACTGTTTCTGACCATAGGTAATTCAAATGCTCCTTTTAAAAGCCTGCATATCTCACATTCCTCTTGAGTTGATGAAAAAGAAAAATGGAAATGAAAATCAAACTAAAATGAAATAAAAGTGAGAGTAATTTTGCATCAGCTTGATGCTATCTTGAGTCACCAATAGCTGTTAGAGATGTACAGGGCAGATGCTACTCGCTGTAGAGATAAGAATAAGAATACAGAAGAGCAGGAACATTAAGGGTTTACCAGGACCAACAGCCAGATAGATGCCCTGATATCCTTCTGTGATAGATGTCCATTCAAATCTGAGCTTCCGCCTTTCGTCTCTGCTGGTTCTCCCCCAGTTAGCCATTGAGTTAGCCTACTCAATGATAGAACAGTGGCAGAATCACACCTCTACTGCACACACACTGCATGTCCGTGTTAACCATACCTCAAAAGTCCACCTTTGCATATGGCGGAAGCGCAACACTGGCTGGAGCTACATAAGGTTAGATGCTGTCCTGTGCCTGTAGAGAGATTTTTCTAGGAGGCAGCCTATAAATGAGGTCACATGACTCCAACCTGAGAGTCCCCTTAGCAGAAGCAGAACCACGTCTTAAGAAAGAGAAAATTTCTTCTGGATATTTTTCTTGAGTCTTCTGCTTTATGCTAATGGTCCACGCAGCCAACATGTACCTGCCAGTCATGTGGCTGCCTCCTGCTGGCAGTACAGATGAGAGGGTCACTGAGGGCACTTCTTGAATCACACTAGTGCTTGATAACCCATGACTTATTAAATTACTGCCTCAGAGAGTTCCCAAATAGATGCTGTCTATATAATCTATTTACTCTACAGAAAACCCCATATACGACCAGAGAAGTTAGTTTTCAGAAGCAGATGGTTTTAATCTCTGAACAACACGTCAGTTTGCTGAATGAGGGTGTGAACACTGCATCCTGGGAAACCTTGTAGATTATCTATAAGGTAACAGGACTCCCGAAAAGAAGATTTAATGCTTGCCTAAATTCAAACATCTATTAAGTCACAGAATGCATTAGAACTTGGGTTTATCTTGCTATAAAACCTCTTGCAAAGTACTGTTTAGCTTCAGGGACAAATCTACAACAAGCCAATCCACTCACTCTTCTACTCCATCTTTGTGTCAGTCCAGGACAAAGGAAGTCCAGTTCAGACAGATGCACATCCTCTCTTCTCTGATTCTACATGAAGCACCAGTTCCTGCTGGGCAGTCTCTAGCTCCCCACTTCCGGCACACTCAACTGTGTGTCACCTGGAAACCTTTAGGGCCAGTTTCCGAGTCACCTGTCTGACACTGCACCATGGCTCTTGATCTGCGGTTACATCTCCCAAGCTGTTTTTTTTTTTCATTAAAAGAGACTCAGAGCAATGTGTGTTAGGATACTTTATCTTCCATTTGTGAGAGTTTTCCTGCCGAAAACTCTAGCACAGTCCACAGTTACATGCTGTCTTTTCAAAAGAATATCTGCTTAACTTTAATCCATTACCTGAATCTGGACTATGCTAAACTTAATTGTTATATGGAGTCACCTGTGGAGAGTTTAATGGAAAAGCTGGGCAGCAAATTAGTAGCATATGATCAACTTGAGTAACACTAAGTTTGTTTATCAAGGCCGTTCAAGAAGAGTGGACTGTATTTTTAAGATACGACTTGTTTTTCATATCTGCACAGAACCATGTCTCTAGTTAACTGGGCATTTAATTTTCCACTTACTCATTTTTTTCCCCTTGAAGATAGCTCTTTGGCTATTTCAGGATGTGCATAATGCAGAGAAGAATAATTATAGGAAAGGGGACAGAGAAAATGTCATAATTAAACCATGCATTTTCAAAATACGCTCAATATACCCAAACATCTTGATTGCTATAATCAGGTAGACTGGGGTTTTGGCAAATATTATTTTGAAAATAAGGTTTATTTAAAGTCAGAAGCAGAGGGGTAGGTTTCAGAATTACCCTAGAACTCAAACCTCAATAAATTTACCTCTGATTATTTGTTAGAGATCAGATATAAATGAAAATGGATGGATTGATGGAACATTAGGGCATCCCGTGTGACCTTCTAGAACACACTTATTTGTCTCTGACATGAACTCTCATTAGTCAAGGCTTTTGTATATACCAGTGTAAAAACTGCAGAAGTGGATGGCCAGGAGATGTGATTTAAACTTTTTTTTTATGGTTTGGAGATTGCAATTTAGTGCATGCACACTTGCAAAGTCAATGCAAGTAGAACACCTATGTGAGAGACTGTTCTACGAGTTAACACTTACTATTTATGTCCACAGAAACTGTCTGCCAAAAACTAAGAAAGAGGTCGGAGGCAAGTTTAAGGGAAAATGACCCAAACTATGTGACACAGACTTGAGGAATCGTAATCTTTTCTCTTCCTTTTTGGACTTTGTAGTGCTGGAAGTGTCTATGCAATTATTTAAGTTAGCTCTCTATCTAACTGGCAGGCTTGAAGAGAGCGAATCCTGGGTCTGTTGTTTTACCGACTGAAAAGCTGCAGGAAATAAGCAAAAGACAAGGAAGCTAAATTTTATGGCTGCAAAAAAAATTAAATAGAAAATTAAAGCTTAGTATAGTTTCCTCCTCTGGAGAGCTCTGCCTGGTTGCAGACAACTTTAAAGCCAGATTCAGAGGCACAACAGAGTAGCCCTGTACTAAGGGCTTTGCCCAAGACAGGCTCAATGGATGGAAGACCACCTTTGTGTGCTGTCTGCTGTAACGAGTCATGGCAGGACAGCAAAATACTAGTCTGGGAAGCAAGCAGAGAGATTTGGTTCTCCAACTCAGTAGGCTGGAGTGCAACAGAGCCCAGGTCTTAGAAGCTATTTTCCTCAACCACCTGCATGTGTCCTTCAAACATGAGAAGAAGAACTGTTTCAACTGTTTCCTCCTTTCCTAAAAAATATATTGAGACTGGAAAGATGTCTTCACTGGTAAAGTGCTTGCCATGAAAACATGATGTCGTGAGTCTGATCCTCAGAACCCACATGGAAAGGTGATGTGGTGACCCAAGCTTTTAATCTCAGTCCTGGGAAGGGGAGGCAGAGACAGGGAGCATTAGCGTAATTGATGAGTTCCAGAGAGAAGAGAATAACTCTGGAGCTAAAGTTCCGAAGAAAATAAGGTGGGGAAGGCAATGAGGAAGGCACCAAAGAAAAACTTAACACAAGTGTACACATGTGCACACACACATATCGAGTCCATTCCTTATTCAGTTTCTATCATCAACTGTGTGGGGTCTTCCTGCAGCATAACATTTGTCTTTCTATGAGGATGGGAGGAGAAGAAAAAAAGAGAAGGTCAGAGGTAGCAAACTAAGAAAAACTGATCCGTGCTAAGGCAGGGGCTATGCAGCTTCTCTTTCCATCGGGGAAAAAGTCATCAATAAAATTAAATGTCTAAAAGCAATTGTGTCTCATTCCTCTTCCTTCTCTAGTGATCTTCTTGAAGCCCCATTCTGACATAATTCTAGTTCTTTGACAAGGTGAACTGACACTTTTCAATCCAGTAATTTATGGGCAATTTGTTGTGAAGTGGCAATTTATTAAGTAAGATCCAAGAGTGCAGAGGACTGTCATGACTAGGAGGCTCCTCACCTCACATTCTGCCTTGCCGACTCAGGTCTTCTAGGCAGAACTTAAAGGTTTTACATAGGGGCCACAGAAAGCCTAGGCAAATTTCTAATTCCTGAATTCTTCTGTTCCCATCTCTCATTCCTCATTGCATAATTGGATAAAAGTCATAAAATGCAAGGTCCCATGTGTCCTGTTATACTGATTTAGATTTGGGTTAAGCTGTATCTGGCCAAGCTCTTTGAGAGCCTTAGACTCCATGAGCAAATGAAGGGAACCAGGTGACCTCACTTGGCCCAGGGCCAGCTCTCAACCCTAAATCTCTCAATAAGTTCTACCTCTGCTCTGCAGTGACTGTGATGAATGGGCCATCAAGGAGACACTATCAATCACCAGGAAATGGTGGCCTCTCCAAGATGCATGCCAAAGCTCTCTGCTTCCTGTGACCGGGTACACATTCGATCCAGCATTCAACCCGTGAATGAATGAAATACATTTTATTCAATGATAAAACATGCCCATATCAAAAGAAAGAAGTGAATTCAAAGGTAATGAAGACAAACTGTCTTACAAACCTAAAGCACCAAGACGCACTTGTACAGCTTTTCTGGTCACGTCTTTGTGGGGTCAGCACTTCGAAATTTCCCAGATGCCTTCCCTCCACAGCTGTCAAGAACCCTGCTAGGGAAGGATTTTCAAGGATTCTCTTCTCCATTTACCCCTCCTTTGGTCACATGTTATGATCATCTTCTGGAAAGAGATGCGCTCCGACTTTGAATTGATAATATTCCTGGCCACTGAAAAGGACATTTTTTTTTTTATGAAAGGTAAATGCTGAGCCTGCCTTGGACGTGTCTCACTATAACCCAAAATGAGAGGTGATCTCAGGTCTGTGAAAGACCCTTCCCCAACCTCTTCTTCCTCCCTCATTCCTCAATCCTTGTTTATATGTAGGCTCTGCCTTCTTCCTATGTCTGTGGTCCAGATCGCTAGCTCAGCCCATAGCACTGTGAGAAACTTGCTCTTTCTGGCTGCCTTCCCTGGCTCCCACTCTTTACAGACTGAAAGGTCTAGAACTCACTGGAACATATGTTGTCCATAAGCTAACTCAGGTGATGGAAAACTATGATCTGGGTCCAAAATCTAGACTGCTGCCTGATTTTGTAAATAGTTTTATTGGTGTAGACTTTATATTATAGAGCCAGGAACACTCAGTTTTCATGATGGAACTGTTTTTGCACAATAATGGTCTGTTGGTTCAATCAATAGTAAATTGAAAATATAGGTTAAAAAATAGGTCTGTACTGAATTTATAAACATATCATTCCTTGGAATATAGCATAACTGTTTATACAATATTTATGTTGCATTAGGTATAATAAGTAATTTAGAAAGGATTTAAGGTGCATAAAAGGATATGAATAGCTTGTATGAAAACAGTTTGCTTCTTTTATTGTTGTTTTACTTTGTTTTTGGAACAGGGTCTCTTAGAGTCCAGGCTGGACATGAACTTCCTGTATATGGGAGAATGACCCTGAACTCCTAATGTTCCTGCTTCAAGTTCAAAAGTGTGGAGATTAGAAAAGTGTGGTAGATTGTGCTTCCTCTCCTGGTTTCTGTGATGCTGGGGATTGCTGTGGGACAATGGTTTTGTACTTTGTAAAGATTTGTCACTTGTATTCTAATAAACACTGATTGGCTAGTAGCCAGGCAGAAAGTCTAGGTGGGGTGAAAAGAAAAGGAGAGTTCTGGGAAGAGGAAAGAGTCAGTCTGCAGTTGTCACCCAGCTGCAGAGGAAGCAAGATGAGAACGCCTCACCCATAAAGGTACCAAGCCACGTGGGTAACACAGACAAGAATTTTGCATTACTGTAAGATGTAAGAATTAGAATACGAAGCCTGAGCTAATAGTCCAACCAGTTTACAGTTAATGTAGACCTCTGTGTGTTTCTTTGGGACTGAACGGCTGTAGGATGGGGTGGAACAGAAACATGGGTCCACAGGGGATAATCCACGGCTTCCTGCAAGCTGACAGGAAACTCTTCAGGTAAACACTGTACTGCCTAAACCATATCCCTAGCTTTACTATGCTGTTTTCAAAGAAGGGATTTAAGCATCTGCAGTCTTCAGGATTTCAGGTTGGGGGACTTGGTTCTGAAGCCAACCTCCAATGAGCACCAAGGATGACTATAGGTAGTAACTGACTGAACAGTTAGCATGTGCTCATTGACATTTTGACAGGACAAGTTGGCAGACCTTTGCTTTAGACATGTAAGACAAGGCTGATCTACTTAGCTCTAGCTACCTGAAGCTGATACATTCCTAATAGATGAAGGCTTATTGTTTCCTCTCAAACACACACTGATTCCTATCTTTACAGTGTTGGCAGGGAAAACAAGGTTCTGGACCACCTACATTAGAAAATTTAAGTACCTCATATAGTTCAGTACCACTCATTAGATTGATGTCTGCTGGGATATGGAAGCAAAAACAGGCTGATTATAAGCTATTGCTTGTCACTGTTTCTCTCAAGCTTTGAGGGTCCCCATGGCCACATCCATATTCAGTAGCATGGGAAGTTGACCAAGTGACACAGTACTGTACTTTCTCTGAGAGCACCCAGGAAATATGTGTTTTGAACCTCCAGTTGAGAAACTAAACAAACTTGAGATTTGAACATCCTGAACCATTCCGGACAACTGTAGTCTATCCCTGGACTGAAATATTCCTGGGTTCCCCAAGTATTTACAGTACTAAGTAACATGTATCATTTGTGTTATGGCATAGATAAGGAAACGTCCCCCACAGGCTCATATACTAAAGCCCATGCCCCAAGAAAGCAGGGTTATTTTCTAGCTAGAAGAGGCAGGTCATGTGAAGAGAGTCCCTGAGAGGCATCTTATCCCTGATCCCTTCCTGTCTTCCTGTCTCTGATTCCTGGCCTCCTGGATGCAAATTGCTATTTCATGCTCCCCACCATCTCCAAGACAGATTGGCATCTCTGAAACTATAAGTCAAAACAAGTAATTCCTCCTTTTGAGTTGTTTCTGTCTGGTATTTCTTCTCACGGTAAAGCAATAATACAGTCTGCATATAAAAGAACTACATTTGTTATGTAATTTAGATTTGAGGAAATACCCCTGACAGTGGGCCTTCAAATGGAGCACAAGGTGCTTGCCCTCATGGAGTTCCATCTATAATGTAGAAGAATAAAGAAATTTAAAAAAAAATACCATAAAAACCAATAGTTATCTGAACATCATTACTTGGAGAGTGATAACCAAGTATCAAGGAAATTTGGAGCCAAGAAGATGATCCAATTATGATTTTCCAGATTTACACACAGGAATCACATTAGAACCAACCCTTTCAATCCCTGTGACCTCACGGGTGCAGAGCCCAGCTTCAGAGAACTTAACAATACACGTTAGATGCAATCACGACGAAGACAATGGTGGGCAAAGAACTTCTGGGCGAAGGCTCGGCAGCAGTGCTGAGTATCGCTTACAAATAACAAACTTAAACACCGGCAACATCCTTCACCCAGCCTCTCACTTCGCTCACCAGGAAACAGGATGAAAGAGTTTAGCTCCGCTTCTGCAGGCCTCCAGCAATTCTTTCTGGCTCAGACATTTGTGTCTCTATAAGAATGAAAAAGTAGCCCCCCCAGAAAACATAAAATGGAGTTCTATAGCCGTGGTTAAGAGAACACCTGCACACCTGGATTGATTGCGATAGCCTTCCCCGCAAGACCAGGCATCTGATTGCTAATGTCAGTGGCTGTCAGCACAATTCATCCCCACAACAGCTGATTTACATTAGAGCGCTCATTCAGAGAATGAACCTCTACAAACAGATTTGTAGTTTAGTCCATCGGCTCTCCAGAAGGAGCGGGAAGAAAAGAGCCTGGAAAGAAAATGAGGATCAATAGAAAGCGAATTGCTTTGCTGTGAGAAAAACTCCAATGTGTAGGAAATAGATTCGCAGTATCACTCAGAGGTGGGATCCAGGGTCCAGGGGGGAAAGTGCTTCTGTTCTACTCTACATTGATCATATGATTTTATAGATGGGAGATTGTTAGTTACAATGTGGTTCAATTTCTCATTTCAAAAATGAGGAATGTATGGGTGTCCATCCTTTTATTGGCTTAGAAAAATATGGCAGCCGTGCCACACCGAATGCAGCTAGGTCGGGTAAGGTGGCTGAGCTGGTAAAGCCACATGCAAGGAGCAAATCTGATGACCTGAGTTTGATCTTTGGAACCCAGGTGCTAAAAAGAGAGAACTCTGAAAAATTGTCTCCTGGCTCCATGCATGCACTGTGGCATACACACATACAGACACACAGACACACACAGTCCCTACGTATGTACGTATGTACACATACGATAATAAGTGAAGATTTTAAAATGCAGGTAGACAAAAAGAGAACTCAGGAATTGAATATCATCAGTCTTGGGAATTGCTTGCATAATAACATACCGTGTTTGTGCCTCTGTGTGTGTGTGTGTGTGTGTGTGTGTGTGTGGTGTAATACAAAGTAGAAAATATGCATATATCAGTGCATTTTTGGGATCAAGGTTTAGATTCAGCTCAGAAAAAGAGAATCTCCTGGTTGAGCATGCTCTGTAATGAGACGTTCTCAGTTAAAAACAGATTAAGACCAAAGTTTAGGTTCTAAGGACAGGTTCAGGAAATCTAGGGATGCAATGGTGACCCAAGATATAGTTCCTATCTCTGTAAATTATGTGCCTTGGGGACATGAAGAGCATCCCCTTAACACAAGACTTAAAGAGTCCTTTATCTCTGAGATTCCTTCTGCCTTCACTCCAGATGGAAGGTAAGTACATGATGGCCGACAGAAGTGTGCACACAATTACTCTCTGCGCAATCTATTCTAAGGCAGGTGATTCTTAGAATCTGGGACATCCTGCCTAAAACAGTATCTGGGGAACAGAGGGAGGGACACGGCACCTTATGTTTTCTAGTTGCCTGGTGAAAGGCATTCTCTGACCACACTCTGCTGAGCCCTCTTTGTTTATCCTCTCTATCACGGCTGATAAACACAACAGACTCACTGTGAGCAGTCTCGTCTACTCCCTACCTCCCACTAAAAGACTCGAAGAAGCAATTCTATGGTTTCTAACAGTTTAAGAACACATTTCTGTGGTGACTCAGCTCCTGCTAAACTTATTGCTTGAGAAAGCTCAAACAGCATACAAAAGTCATGGCGTGGTCCAGGCACATTCTGATCACGGCGGTGGCAGGGGATTATAGCTTGGTGACCAGCTCTGTTCCTGAAAGAACACGTTTCTTCTATGACCCAATAATGTGTTTCCTCCTAAAAGACCAGAAAGTCTTTTTTAAACTTGGAGATTAGGAAATTTAGGGATTCTGCCTCTCAGTGTCTGAGGGAGACTAGCCAGAGCTTTCTGCTCTGAGACACAGCTGGCCGGATTTGGGATCTGCATTCACAGTGACAAACCCTTTGTAATTTTCCACTCTCCTGAGTCTCTAAGGCCCTGATCAACAGCCCCATACTTAATGCCATCATTTACCCTTCAAAATGCTCAGACCCTTTGTAGAAGTCAAAGTAAAGTTGATCTGGATTGCTGGGTGCCCTTCTGTATTGCAAAAGCAGACTGCTGGTTAAAAACTGCCCTTATCATGTTTATGTCTGACTTTACTTCTCCCTGACAGTCAGTTGGCAGAAAGACTCAGATCTGGGTCTGGCAGTGCTTGACCCTTGGATGAGACTCATGGACATGTGCATAGACGCTCCTGCCATATCACCATGGGCTTGCTCCTCTAGGTCTCCGGGGATGAGTTTTTGTCCGGATCCAAATGTCCCTTGGAGCACAGTGAAGAGAGATTTCATGCTCAGGATTCTGAGTGTAAGCTGGGAGGCTGGGTTATTGTCTGGCAGCTTCCTGCGGGAACAGTGTGAGCTGAAGGTCTTCCTCCTAGATCCTTGTTTCCAGTGAGGATCTACTCCCTAAGCCTAGATGGAGATGGAGTTATTACTGTTTCCCTTCTGTGAAGCCTCTTTTGTTTTACTTGATGTTTCTCATCCACAGAAAGTTTTCAGCCTATCCTATGAAACTCCCTTCTTTGAAATCCTGCTGATGCCATTTGCCGTCAAGACTTTACTACTGTCTTCTTGTTGATGGGATGCCACCAAGGATGGTTTGGAACTTTGATAGGAAACCGTCTCTCCTTTCTCATCACCTCTGGCCCTCCCTTTTTCTCCTTCCCTGCATCCTTTGGTACATCCCTGCCAAGTCGCTACCTCCTCTACTCCTCATGTCAGCTGCCCATCCCAAGTTTCCATCTAATACCCCACTTCCAACAATTGCTGGGACTTTAGATCTTGACTGAGAGACTGAAGGATCCCCAAGAACAACTACTCATCAAAAGAAATCTAATGATATTAAAATCAAATATTTAGCACAGCATGTAGCGCCCTTAGGATTTCCCGCCCAAGGAAAACAGGGCCGACCTTCCTCTGCAGATACCTGCGTTACATTTCCCGCCATCTTGAGTTGGCTGACTTTTTAAGTCGTCTTCTCAGGCTGCCAAACAGTTTGGATACACGTAAAAGACTGAGTAGAGAAGAGTGGCATCCCTTATGTAAACGACTTAGCTCTACACAATTGCACTTGTTACTGAGTCATGAAGCAAAAATATCTGTGCGCTTCAGACTACGTTACTAAATTGTTTTGTGTGCCATGTCCCTCAAAGGCGATAATACCACTACCCACTTCAGGGGCTTGTTCTAAAACTATTATGAGAGAGTACAATGGAGTGCTTAGCATAAAGCCTGGCACAGAGCAAGAACAAAGCGTTCACCCCTTGGTTTTCAATTTATGGGTCAAGACCCCTTTGGGGTCACTTATCAGATATTCATTACAATTCATAACAGTAGGAAAATTACAGATATGAAGTACCAGTGCAATAATTTTATGGCCGGGGTCACCACAACATGAGGAACTATATTAAAGGGTCGCAGCATTCGGTAGGTTGAGAACCACTGTAATAGCCCCAAAGAAGATGAATTCCTGGTCCCCAGATAGCCAGCAGACCGCTCCCCTCCTGATACTCACAGTTCTATAGACCTAAGATATCTTGTAATAAAACCCAAAGAGCATCTCCATGTGTATGTGTTAAAACTCACACAGCAGGCTCTCTCCTAAACAAACTTGGAATTTATCTTGAAAGTTTTGTCAGGCACGTGGAAGGGAAATGTATACTAAACAAGTCAGGGGACAAAGAAAGATGCAGGCCAAAGTCTGGTGTATTTTGTTCCGCCAACACGTGCTATTCTCTTTAGTGAGAATTTCTCACACACTCAGTAAGGAGAAGGCAAAAGCTTGTTTTTCTAGCGCTTTCAGGCTCATCCAAACATTTAAGGGATGTGGCAAGCTATACATTTTCTACAGACTATTACCACCTTTGTGAGATAAGTGCTCCCGACTTCAAGCATCCCTGACCTTTGAATCATCTCCCAGGCTTCTTAATAGTTTCCCTAATAATGAAGCAAGTTTATTAATTCACATTTCCGTATGAGACTTGAAATCACCTCTCCAATTAACTGTCCAGACCACCTCTGTTTTCTTGTTGGTCACAGCTGTAAGTCTCCATGATAGACAAGAGCTATGTGCTAAATCTTAACTGATTCTCTACATTTTTTAAATAAAGTTTTATTAACTCACAGTAAATCTATCTTATTTACATTTTATCAGTAGCCCTTATGACACTACGATAGCAGTGCTGAGTCATGACGGTAATTGTGCTGAGTCATGACAGTAATTGCACAACCAGGGAACCTCAAATATCTACTATTGGCCTTTTATAGCGAGAGTTCGTTAACCTCTATCCCAGATCATTCACTTGTCCAGAAAGAACAGATTCTATTGGAACAATAAAGAGGACGGTTGGACTCTCAAACAGACTCACAGAAAATTTCCACGTTACTGAACTAGATACTTTGCTGTCTGGTCCAGAACTACCACAAGCTGAAATCGGGAAACATTCACTTACTCATTCATTTGTTCAAATTCATTCATTCTTCATTGACTGTCACAGCTCCAGGTCATCGTGAAAAACACTGGAGTTACAGTGTGCACAAAATACACAAGTCTCTGGCCATAGAGAGTGTATGGTCAGATGAGAGCGACAGTAACAAGTTCACTCATTCACGCTTGACGCACAGCAAGAGACTATTTCAGACATTAAATATATAGCAATTAAGACTACGATTATACACTCCAGTGAAGGAGGAAGAGACAACAAATAATCAAATACGTATGAAAGAAGTCAGGCTTTGGCTGTGCTGTGATGAGAATATGTGTTGAAGTATTGATATTTTTATCAGTACAAAGTAGTTGACTATTGAAAATTTCCCTGTTTGGGAGGCAAACTAGTAAGCGCCTTCCGAACGACTTTAAAGTGGGAGTTGGGAGAGGCCTCACTGAAATGCCTACCCTGTCAATAGCTAAGGAGAGATTTCCGGGTAGTAGGAGTCAGTTGCTAATACCAGCAAAGGCCACAGAAGTTTGGCTGTTGTATGAAGAAGAGTGATCAGAGTTGGCACCGCCACCAGAGCTGGGGAAGAGGGAAGAAAGGCAGCCGGAGAGGTTGGCACAGGTCCTGTCAGATAGGGGCAGGAGGCAGGGGACACTGACTTTTCTCTAGGAAAGTAACTGAATCTGACAGATGGCTTTGGGAATGTTTGCGTTACCCACTTGTGTGGAAAAGCAGCCTGCGAAGGAAAGAGTTGAAGCCCAGAGACAAGGCAGGAGAGGCAGGAAGGAGTGCTGCTGTAGAGAAGACCAGAGAGTAGAGGTCCACATGAGGTAGGGAGTATCTGGATGGAAATTAAGAGCAAAAACAAAGGACTGGGGAAGGCTACCTACTTTTCTTATTTGACTACCAAGATGGACAGTGGTGTGCTTTAGAAGCATACTAGGATAGAGTAGGGAAAGGCGGCCATGGGGGCCCTAGCAGAGAGTTTGCCTCCTGTCCAGCTTCAGCTATCCGTACAGGCCACGAGGGGCTCTGCTGAGAATCCTGGGCTGACATGTTCTAAATCATGTGAGGACACATGGGAACAGAAATGAGGTGAGAGACAAAGCCCCAAAGTCAGAGTCTGTAAGTGAGAACGGCACAAAGCCTGGCCTAGAAATGAAACTGTGACTTCCCCTTCGCCTCTAGTACTCGATTCTCTCATCTTGAAATGGGAACAAAAACCCAGGAAATTCTTCTAAGATCCTCTGATAGAAGAGACGCAGGGGGGTGTGGTCGTGGGAGGAGAGGCCAAGTGTGACTTCCTGGACCCTGCTCAGTCTCCTTCCCTGCCTTCCTTCTTTGTACCTTTCAATACACATGGGCCTCAGGTATTCTAGTAAACACGCTGCAGCCAGGCCAGTTTGCTTTCTTTACTTAGAATCCTACTACATAGTTTTTTTTTCTTCTATGTAGAGAGAATTTTGCAATTTTCATTTTGTGTGTGTGAAGTCGTACACCCTGCTCTTTCCGAACGTCCAAAGGGGAGTCTGATGGCTGGAAGTTGGTGTGTCTTTTGGTAGCAGTAGGTTTCTTTTGTGTCCCTTGGGTGGAAAGACGTGAAAATAGCCAATAGCACTGCCCGCACTCTTGATTTGGCCATGTGACAAACGAGAACATAGTTTGGAGTCTGTAGAGGAGTTCATGGCCCAGAGTTGTGCCCTACGAGAGTGGTTTGTTAATCACCAAAAGTTTTTCGAAGGCATACTTAATAAATCTCTCATTTTCAGGTCCTACCTTACCACAAGTGTGACACGCGCACTCAATAATCCTCTCTTGCAACCACTTTCTAGGCACAGCAGCTGCAGCAGAACTACATGAAGTGTGGTTAATAAAAGTTCAGAGACAAAAATTGCGGTTCGACCTGAAGATCCAACAGGCAAAGCAGCTCTTACCTCGACCTCAGTCCAAGATGGTCATCCTGCCTCCAGGAGTCTCAGGATGAGCCTGAGCCTGAGAGCTGTCTCCTCCCGTTTTATAATCCTATCTAGTTCTGGGATTCAGGGCGTGCACCACTACTGCCTGGTTTCTATGGCAAGCTAGTGTGGCTCCTGGGATTAAAGGTGTGTGTCATTGCTGCCTGGTCTGTAAGGCTGGTCAGTGTGGCTGGTTTACTTTTCTGATCCTCAGACAAGATTTACTTATTAAAATAGAAGTGAAGCCACTACAGCTTCAGGCCACATTCCTGACCAAACACCTGACAATATCCCAGTTCCATGGGCTTGAACAGCCTTCTGCTTTCTGATACGCTGTCGATGCCGAGAATAAGAGTTCTACTCAACTGATGATGGGCAAAGGCAGAAACTGCTCTTTTTCTCTACTGGAATGGGTTCTTGTACCCAATCTCTATGGATCTTTAAAGTGTCTACTCCCCAAATCCTTACCACAGACCCCCAGGAGTGGCCTGGGAATCCACACCTTGTGTGCCTGTTTGCTAGGTTACCACTACTGTAGTTAGGCTCAATCTTTGCTTCTCCTGAACATTGTAAACAGAGGCTTACTGTGAATGAGTAAACAGGCCAGTGAATCCAAATAGCCAAGGAGGGGTTTAGAGCAAGGGTTCAATCAGGAAATGCCCTGAGGACCTGAATTTGATCTTCAGAACCTGTGTGTGCTGGTTTGGATGAGCTGTGTCCCCAGGAGGATCAGGTCTTTGAGCACCTCACTTGGTGGCACTGTTTGGGGTTCTGGAACTTTTTTAGGAGGTTGAGCCTTGCTGGAGGCAGTATATCTCTACAGGTGGTTTTGAGGTTTTATAGCCTCACTCCATTTCCTGAGCTCTCAGACTGCTTCCTGTATACAGGTAAAATGTGATCAGTCAATTTCCCTGCTCCTTTTCCCGGGCTTTCTCTGATGGTTGCCATGCCTGAACCATCACGATGGACTCTATTCTTATGGAACTGTAAGTCAAACTAAAACCTTCCTCCCTGAAGTTACTTTTGTCAGGATATCTGACCACAGCCACAGAAAAGTAACGATTACATCACAGTTGAGTGGGGGAAAGGTGTGTAGAGAACCTTCTCCTAGTATGGGGAGGTGAGAAAGGCAGATCCGTGGGGCTCACTGCCTAGCCAGCCCAGCCTCATCAGCAAGTCCATGACAACGAGATACTCTGTCTGTAAAAAGCAAGGTGATTGGCACCTGAAAAAGGACACCCAAAACTCTCCTTGGACCTCCACATGCACATGGCACATGACACACACAGTTACTTGCATATGCATGTTCACCCTCACATATGAATATATACATACATATATATACATATATATGTATGTATGTATACCCTCAAGATTACCCCCAAATAGGTGCTACAGTAAGCAACTGGTAAATGTTAATGAAATTAATGAATCTAACCACTTTATAGTTTCTTCACTTGGAAAGGGCTCTACATAGTTAATATGTAGCCTGCCAAGAAGAGGCGTGTATAAAATCAACTCAGTGGAGCCGAAGCATCCACGTAAATATGTTTATCTTTCTCAGCTCCAAATCTCTGCAGCTTCACTTACTCTAACCACAAAATACGTTGCACTTATATAAGGGACACATTAATAAGAAAACCTCACCGGAGTTTTAAATAGGTTAAGATGGGAACATTATTTTACAAGGCCTTCGGAGGGCTGACTTTTCAAAGATGCTGTCATAGCCACACACATTTCTGAAACCAGAGCCTTCCCCATCTACTTGTGTAGTAATATTAAGTTAATCACCCAAAGAGAATTTTTTGAAGACTTTCTTAAGATAGCGTTCAGTTTTAGAAATAAGTTAGTCTTCAGGGAAAGAAAAGGCAAATGAAAGTTATTCCAGCCTATATGCCGTGAAAAGATGAACAGAAATGCTCTACTGTGTCCCAATTAAAAACCAAGTTCAAGGGGCCAGTGAGATGGCCCAGGAAGTAAGGGTGCTTATTGGCTGGCCTGAAGAACCTGAGTTTGATCCCAGAAGCCACATGATAGGTGGAGAGAACCAATTCTTTCAAGCTGGCTTCTGACCTCCACACAAGCACACTGTGACTCTCTCTCTGCGTTTCCCACACATGTACACATACAGATAAAAAAATAGATATAATTTTTAAACAATTAAATTCAACCTTGCAAACAAAATATTCAACCAAAAGACATATAAAGTTAACCTTCTCTTCGAGAAATCTTGGAATTAACTTAAGAAAAATAAAATAAAATAAATAAAAGCTATACACTAAAGATGTTCACTGCGTTGTCAATACAAGTCAAGGCCAGGAAATAATATAAATATTCAACAAATACGATAACTTGTCAGTTGGTGAGCATCACAGAACAGTGCTGTATTTGACCATGAAAGCCACAGCCATGATAGGTGACCAAACATGGATATGATATAATTGGAAAAAGGACATATTATATGATGTACAATGTGAATATACAGAAAGTCCTAGAATATAAGATTCAGGACTAAAGGGGTGAGTCTGGTAAACTAAGCTTGATATCCAGAGTCCATATAAAGTTGGAAGAAGAAAAGGGTCTCCATACAAGACATACCCTGATCGACACATGTGGGCTACGGCATGGGCCACTGTCTTCCCCCATCCCACACACACAGCACACAATAAAGAAAATAAATAGATAAAAAAATAAGTGATACAATAACTGGAGAAAAGGAGATGACTGTTGCTCTATTTTTATTTGTTCTTGTTTATAGATGTCGCTTTAAAACTAATAAAATCAGACAAATGCTGAGGCAGAACTCACAAAAGTGAAATAAAAAGTCAGATAACCCCAGGCAAACATCAGTAGGCTGGTCCGCGGTGCATGCTTCTAATTCTATATATTCTGGCTTGGGTTCTGGTCTACCTCTGACAAAACCAAGTTTTGGAGAAGGTGTTTGGAAAAACATGAAAACTGAGTCGAACCATTTTAAATAATAATAAAAACCATCTCTGAATTTAACATTTTAAAAAACTGCCCCAAATGGTTCCCCTTGGGAATATCATTTAGAGTTGAGTCAACCCACCAATTCGCTGTGGATTCCACCAAAGGGGCTTAGGCTCAAGTGGGGACCACACCTGAGCTTGCCCATTTTAACTTAGGTTTTAAGTTCCGCGGTGAAGAGGTCCGAGGTCATTTTTTACATTTTTATTATCCATTTCTTTATTTTTGAGATCGGGTTTTAGTCTGGCTTTAGACTCGCCTTGGAGCCAAGGATGACTCTGAACTCCTGCGTCTACTTTCTCAGTGCAGGGGTTCTGAGCGTGTACGGCAAGGCTGAGTTTATAGACAGCTCCTGGTTAAACCCAGGGTCTTCTGTATGCTACTTTAACTTCGCCATTTCCCAGCCCCAGGGGAGGGAGGGAGAGAGAGAGAGAGAGAGAGAGAGAGAGAGAGAGAGAGAGAGATCATACTACATACTTACTATCTCACCAGCTGAGTTTGTTTGTATATATCAACTTTTCCAAAGTTGACCTGGGAGTAAGGGGAGAAGTCTCAGGAGTGACACACAATTCTTTGGACTCTTCAAGTGTGGGCAATAATGAGGTTTTCTTTGGGGGGGGGTGTTACTCTTCTGTGAAGCCCCAGGAAGTCCTCCATATTCCATTCCATCCCTTCAGTGCCCCCTGAAGCAATAATTAAACGTAAGGACTCATTTCTGAGCCAGCCAGCACTGGGAGCATTGAAACAGCACTGAAGGCTCCTGAAGAGAGCTTGTGTGCTCTGCTCCCCTGCAGGGAAACTTGAGGACCACTTTCACGTCTTGTCTGTCTGCTTAAAGTTGTGCCTGTGACAGAACACAGTATTCCTCCGGCCATGTTGGCTTGTCACTTAAACCCCAACGCAGGCATTTCAGAGAATGCCAGCCTCTCTCCCTAGCCGGTGGGGGTGGGCAGGAGCTGGCCTTGAACTGAAATAGCGCGGGAGAGAAAGAGAAGCAGGCCTACCTTAACACTTTCCAGGCTCTCAGGGAGTCCAAGTCAGAGATTAAGGAAACCATTGTCTGAGAGCAGCGGAAGGAAGGCAAATCCGAGAGCAGAGGTGCCTGGACAGGGTAACAGGGACGCAGGCAGAGGCGGCTTCTGGGCTCAGGCTGGAGCAGCAGCGCCCAGCAGCGCGGCTCTTCCTCCGTCCAGGACTGATAAGCGCTTGTCCTGGCTTCTCTCCACCCCCTGAATCAATCTCGAGCTCTATTACTTCCCAGACCGGTTCCAGCTCTCCACACCACCCTTCAAAGCCCCTGTAATCTGCTCCAACTGATCAAATTTGACCTTTTTTGTAGCCCACTTTATTCCAACCAGAGTTCTCAGTTAAATCTCTCTTTATTAACTCCGTTCTCCTCGGCTTTCTTTTGGAACAAACACAGCTCAAGCCCGAAGCTTCCAGACTTTAGGAGCAATCATTTACAGATTACTGTGGGCTGTAGCCTTCTCCTCCTTTGGGGGGCTTCTCCTGCCTCCGGGATTTCCTTTCCTATTCCCTTCAGATGAGTGGCTAGGCTGCTTGCTTCCTCTTTCTCCCGCTTCGGTTCTGGGACACTGATACCTGGCTTAAAGCTCCCCCTCGCCGAGGCTGTAACTGCATTACTGCTAGGATTTGTTTCGGAAAAAATAATCTGGAGCCATACTGCTAACAAGCGCGAATTTACTGTGTTTTCTGGCATCAACTTCCTGCAGAATTTTCATTTGCTCCCCTCCCCTCTCCGCATTCCTTTCTCTCTCATTAAATTTAAATAACAAGAAGAGGGAAATGCACAATCACTCAAAATGTGAAGTGAAAATGTCAGTGTGTCTACCAACTTGTGCCTTTGTCCCCTATTTAACACCAAACACAGGACCTGTGAGATGGCCCAGTGAGTAAAGGCACTTCACCTTCTGCCAAGCCTTTGTTTTATTCCTAGAACCTCCGTGGTGTAAGGAGAGACGTGTTGCAAGGTGTCCTCTGACCTCCACACAAGTGCGGTGGCAACACACACACACACACACACACACACACACACACACACACACACACACACTAAAAGCAAAGACCCCTGCAGTTCGCATCTGAAAAACCAGGCAGCACTGACTCCTGTGGAGTCCGCAGTTCCTGGCTTAGCCTTCTGTACTGGCAGGGTGAGGGATTTCTTTCTCAGTACATGGAATTCTTATTTTCTTAAGCACTGCCTCCTGGACTCGGGCTCTCTCCTGTCGGGGGGGATGCTGGCTCTCGCTAATGCTTCTCAGCAGTTATGGCAGGACCCCTTCCTCCTGTCACCTGTCCTCCCAGGATCCTGGAGTCAGACAACCTTGAAATCATCCAGTCCAGGCTTTCAGACTGTCAAGGTTTTTGTTAGAGCCCTGAGCCGTGTAAGCTTTGTGTGCATCCTTCTTTTATGTCAATTCCCCCCTTTTTTCTGACTCTAATTTTAAAAAGAAAATTTTAGATCATTACCATACATGGAGAACCGGCTGGAAGGAAGCAATCTCCCCTGTGCTAGCAGAGCAGACAGAGGCCCTCATGGTGGCCTCTCAGCTTTGCTGAAAAACAAGTTTAGAAGCTGGGATGTAGCTCAGGGTTAGAGTTGATGCAGGGCTCGTGATTAGGACAAGTGAGGTCCTGGGTTTGAATCTTCGTAGCAGCACAAAAGGGCTAGTAGGTACACACTCCACCAGCGAGAGGCATCTTCAGAAGAGCGTGTTCTGGAATGCCTTTCTGTGTAAGCCAGGCGGCCTGGAAAGGGGCTGGGCTGAGGTTTACAATTTCTCCCAGTTTCTTGCCTCTTATGTGGAACTTATCAAAAAATAAAGCAAAATAAAATGACGAGAGAGAGAGAGAGAGAGAGAGAGAGAGAGAGAGAGAGAGAATATGAAGTTATCTTGAGAATATCATTGTTCTTCCAGAGAGAAAAGCACAGATCCTCAGATCTTGCCTTTGGGAGCTGTCATTTTTATTATCAAAAGTTCTAGTCACTCCAAAAACCTCTCCCATTTTAATCTCTCCCCTATTCCCCTCTTCTTCTTGCTTCCCGCACCCCTCTCTCTACCCCAGTTCTTAAAATAGTTAACCCTCAATGTAGAGTGACTTTCTTTCACACTCATAAATGTCACCTAATGGCTGTGAATGACACTCTTCAAAAGTGTGCGACTATCTTTCTGCTAAAATTAAAAGACAACTTCATACTTTGCAAAAAAAGAAATCATTGCCTCTCTGGGGTTTAATACTTCTGTCTGGGCTGTTTGTTCCACCTCAGTGTGAAGCTGGGGCCATGTCATAAGCATGTGTAAACATTTACATAACGCTTTTAATTCCCAAGTGCTTCATCCAATGTGGTTAATAGCAGTAGCCTTCATATGGAGTTTACCTCCAAAACGCTGCCGATGCTCAGATAATAAAGTGTTTTCTCCTTTAGAAAGTTAGTGAGAGAAAAACAAAAGATTATCATGAAATAGTTTCTGCAATTATAATGACATCATCCTTAACTCATTAGCCCACTGTACCGCAGGGATCCAGATCTGGGGAGGCGAGAGCAATGAGGCCTTAATACTTAAGAGTTCAGGGTTAATGGGAGGAGAAAAAGGGAAGAGACTTGGCTTTGCGCCAAAGCACAAATGGGTAAACATGATCCTGAGTTGCAAAATCATTTATTTTGTTTTGTTTTTCTTAAACAAGGCCTCGTTGTAACCAAGTTTGCCCACATACTCTCTAGGGCACGTAATTCTCCTGCCTCAGCCTCCCAAATGCAAAGATTAGAGGCATCAGCCGCCATGCCTTTGAGCAGTGGGTTTTTCAGACCTTTTAAACGACGGTGAGTAGAATCTTTCTTTCAAACAAAATCTTGCATCAAGACCTCCTGAAGAGACACAGCTAAAGCTTGCTTCAGAGTGTTGAGCAGGGCTTGATGTTGGTGCGCCATGGCCCACCCACTGCACTCCTCATAGCTAACTTGTTTATGAGCAACAGGGGTGTGCTCACCTTCCTGAAATAAATGAGCTCTGGGCTGCGAAGAAAGTAAGCGACTGGCTTGATCCCTGAGCACCACCGTGTTTAGCAGGTATGCCTACAAGTCCACCAGGGCAACCATGCCCCTCATTCTTTTCCTCTCAACTTGACGCTCAGACAGAGTGCATCTTCTTGAGGTGGGGGTGGGGCCAGCATCAGATTCAAGGCCTTTCCCTGTCACTCCCAAGCTATTAGTGTCCATAACATCATTTGAAACCTGTTTCGTGAAAACATTTATATATATATATATGTGTGTGTGTGTGTACATATATATGTGTGTATATATGTATATAGATACACATATGTGTATATATATGTATATATATGAGAGAAAAAATGGGATCAATAAAAGATTCATTGAACTCTAAATGCACTAAATATTTCATTTTTAATTTAAGGTTCAAGTATTTTACATGCAATATGTATTAAATTTGTACTTTAAGTTGAGGCAAATTTCCTTTTTGCCTTTTAGTTTATCCTTCTGTTCCTGCAATACTGAATGCTCAAACCCAATGTGTTGGTTTTCTGTTCTGATATTTTACATTGGTTTTGGAGACAGGGTCCCTCTGTGATATAGGCTGGCCTTGAACTCTCAGTGAGAGTGAGTGTCTTGCCTCAGCCCCCAAGTGCTAAGACAAAATAGATCAATCTGCTAATTCTTAGGCCATCAGATTTGTACATTTGCTATCAGCGAAGAGTCTGCTTACTGCACAAGAGCAAAAACATCGCCTTGTTCAGATTGGAACCAGCTGCTTATCTGGAACACAGCAGGCCAACAATAAAAGTTTTGTTCTCAGGGGTAAAATGTTAAGTTCAGCCTTGAGAAACTATGTTTTTCCTTTGTATCATTGTGTGAATTGCGTGAACTTTCATTTTTTTTGTCTTATTTTTCTCAATTTTGAGAAAGTGATTCATTTACATAAAAGTATTTTTGTTGCTTTGTTTGGTTTTACTAAGTTTTACTGTGTAGCCCAGGCTGACCACAAACTCTGATTTTTCTTCTCAGCCTCTACATGCTGGAATTGTAGGCATGGACCATCAAGCCTGGCTGTTACTGCTTTGTTTTTCGGTTTGTTTCCTTGCAGATAAAATAAAATTAGTGACTCTGTATTATCAGCACTGGGAAGACAAAGCTGTCTGTTCTTCATACAACTAACGCCTCTGTGAATCCATCACTTAACTAACATCTACCTCTGTGGTGCTCTTTCTTCTTCAGTTTCTTCAGATAAAATATAAAAATAAAAGTACAACCCAAGTTCCAATCAAAAAGGAAATCCACTCTTTCTGTCTCCTCTATCCAAACAAGAAAACCTTAGGAGCCTGTGAGGCTCAGGCTCTGGGCGACAGCGATGTGGGAAGCAGATGGACATGCAAAGTCCCTGTCAGGAGACAGCCAGAGTCCAGGAAGCTGCCCTGTGCAGCAGGCCTCTGCTGAGAACAACCTGGGAAATGCTACTCCTGGGGTCAGTGTCCCTCAGCAAGCACAGCACTTTCTAGTTCTGGGGCACCCTGGGTGGGTTCCCTCTGAATAAACGCAAATCACTGGAGCCAAAGCAAAAGTCTGGAACCTCCTCAGATGTGTCAGAGGAGCACGAAACACCGGATGCGCGAGGCAACCAATGAGGAGAAAGAATTTACCGCCAACCAACCGTAAGTTAAACCAGCTACCTCACAGGGGCTCTGAAAGACAGATACGAGGTCTCACCATGTCTCTCTGTCTTGTCAGTGTTTAGGTTTTTGGTAGTCAAGAAATTATTTAGTTTTGTGTGTGTGTGTGTGTGTGTGCGCGCGCGCGCACGCGTGCATATATGTGTGTACTTGATACACTTGGAGTGCAGAGGTAAGAGAACAATTTCCAATGTTGTCTCAGGTACCTTCCCTCTCTCTGTTCTTTGAGTCAAAGTGGCCTCGAAGTTTGTCAAAGCAGACGAGGTTAACCAGCCTGGGAGCTTCTGTCTCCCATCTTGCATTTGCTTATATTACAGGCATATGTTTCCGGGATTGGGATTTCCTGTGGGTTCTGAGGTTGGGGCTCTGAACTCAGGTCTTCAACCTTATGGGGTCAGGAGTTTTATCAAATGGATAAAGAATTTTTTTTTTAAGTGTGCTTTGTACAGACATAAAAACACATTTTCATTTGTCTTCTGTGGTTTTGTTCTTTCTTTACTTTTAATCGTGTGTGTGTGTGTGTGTGTGTGTGTGTGTTTGTGAGATGTGCATGGTGCAGGCCTGTGAGTGTGTGTGTGTGCACCTGTGTGGTACACTGTTGACTTGGTGTAGGTTCTCTCACCTAATCAGAAGCTGTCCAGTTTGGATAGACTGGTCAGTGGTTTCCCTGAGGATGCACTGGGCTCCGCCCCGTGGGAACAGGCATATTGGCGTGCATGGGCTTTCACACAGGTGACATGGACTCAACCTCAGGTCCTCATGCTTACACCTTGCCATTCCCCTAATCCTGCTTTTATTTGTTTGTATGTTTATTATTTAAAAAATTCTTTTCTGTTTTCTGATAAAGTTCCTTTCTAGGGATCAGATTTTTCTTAAAGTTTCCTTGTCTTTGTTTTAGAAATTCTTGCTTCTCTCCTCCTCGCTTCCTGTTCAGCTCCTTCCTGACAGAGACTCTGCAGGGCTGTGCATCCCAGTCTTCCCTTCCTTCCTTGCTGCCAGATCTCACCTTCTCCTCCAATGGCTGGGCGCCTTCCCTGACGGGTGTGGAGTGACTAACTGGAAATGTGTGCTGCTGCTGGAAGAGAAGACTTCCTGGGCTTGAGGATGTGTGAAAGTTTTTAAGATGACAGATGGAAGGAGCTGAGAAACTTGTATGCTTGTCCTTGACCCTGGAAAGTCCTAGGAAGTGCTACAAGCTTTTGAGGGCACACCAAGCCTGAAACCCACAGCTGGGACAGGCCAGGGTAGCCAGGTAGGATACGGTGTGCTTGGCTTGTGCTTTGTTTCATAGAAACAACAAATTATATTTTAGTATGGCTATTCCCTGGATACTGTATAAGAACTAACTATACTAAAATTATATATATTCAATTATATATAATTAATATATTATATAAATAATTAAATATAATAAATACTATACATTTATCTATATACTACAACTTCAATTGTGGGTCCTTGCTTTCATTTGTGGAGATCTGGCAATCACACATTAGACTAATTTTCATATAAAAACACTAGCTAGCATCACTGTCAAGGTTCGCTGTCTGTAATGGTTCTCTTGATGTTATTAATAAGGCATTAAAATATATTTAATCGCTTTTAATCTTTTTCTTGATGGTGTCTATTGTATTGGAATACCAAACACACTGTATTACATGCCACACACAGAAGCCCCACTCCAGATCATTTTTGACTAAAGCCGTAATTTAAAAGCAAACAACAAGAAAAAAAGAGACTCAGTAAACAGGGCTGCTGTATTTTCTCATGTTCCCTTCAAGTTCTGGCTGTCAGGAACCAGCACAGGAAGGGTTAACCATTCATCTTCAGTTATATAAAACGTGCATTGTAGGTATCTTCACTTAATGGTGTCTATAGAGACGAACTTCCCACAACAGCGTTTTTCTTCTTCTAGATAAAGGAGTGTCGTTTTAATGGAATTCCAAGTGCTTGCGTGTTTTACTTCCAACATCTGATGCTATGAAAAGCCCAGGAACAAAGATATGTGTTTTGGTGCTCCATCAATGGCTGAAGAACTGCTATTCCAGGACACTACACAGTAAAAAAAGGAAGGATCTCTAAACAGACAGCTCTAAACCCTGCTAAGAATAGCAGAAGACCCTGAACAGTCATTCAGGGTCCACGTATTTATTGGTATGTTTTTTTCCACTGGGCTTGGGCCCTCCTTTAAAGATTGGGAAGGAATGCTGTTTCTCATTTGGAATCTTGTTCAGCTGCACGGGAGAGCAAAGTAGAGTGGAGGCAGGAGGGGGAAGTTGGGACTTTGCCAGACATATTTGAAAAGTGAGAAAGAAGGGAGATGGAGGGGACTCACACCCAGCCGGCTGCTTTGCATGCCATTCAGAGGAATCAGAGGCCAAATTCAGTCCATCCAGGAGGCAAAAAAATATTAGAGCTTTGATTAACTCCTGTGCTGCCGGGGCAGATGCAATATTCAAGCTGTGTGCTTCTAATTCTCAGCCTGTCGTTGTTAACACTCATGGTTTACAGCAACAGGCACAAAGAGACATTCAAAAGAGACACAGATTGTTGGGTCTCCGTGTCGTGGGCCAGGGCGTTAGGGGAATATTGATCTCCCGGTTCTTTCTTTTTGTTTTACATTGCATTAATGGTGGCATTATGTTCTTCTGGGTTGTGTGCTTAGAGACTCAACTCTTTGCCAGTCTGAAGAGGGAAATCTGAGTTTCAGTGGAAAGTCAAACATACTTGCCAAGTTGCCTGTTAACGACACAATGCCAGTTTCTGATCCAGGACTGCCTCGCCTGGGATCACTGAGCGGAGAAGGCAAACCTTCCTCTGATGCTACAGAGGAAAACGGAGTTAAAGTGTGCAACACACCAGGCCAGAGGCAGAGATCTAAAGAGCTGCACACCTGTTTATTTCCTGTAAGGTGGTAACCGCAGCAAACAAGCTATAGATGGACAGTGTAGAGTATTTATTTAGCAACCGAAGGATGTTTTAGCATCTAGACATTATCGAGTTTGCTTACCAACAGGGCATCCACCGTGATAAAAGATGACCCGTCACCTTTCCCTTCTCCTTTGCTAGCTAAAAGTCCCAATATGTTGTAGTTCAATACTTTTGTAAAATAAAATATAACTGAATTACTGAACAAAAAGCAAATTCGTACAAAAATGTAGCCCAACCATCAAGAAGAAAATTAGATTAATTGTCGTAAAACTACTTTGCCAAATTGCTATGCATTTCCAAGCCCTTCACTTCTCATTGCTGTGAAATAGAACAACCAATCCGTAGATACCATTGGTATGTTTTCCACTGGGCAAAGAGCCCTGGGAAGACATGTTCGGCCGCAAGGAACCCTGGGTAAAGCTGCCTTCTGAGCAGGCATAGGCTAAACCGGACTAAGTCTGGAGGGCTGACCATGGTGACGTCTGTTTTTTTTCAGGTGAAACGGGTAGCACAGGTACTGTAAGTGAATCTCCTGGTTAATGCTCAGTACAGGTGAGCCTGGCTCCAGCCAGAAAAGGACGTGTGAGGACGTATTAGAATCACAAATGTAATTCAAGTGGGCTATTTATAGAAAGAGCAATGTGATTTTAAACAGATCCTTTCCATGAATATAGAATTCACAGATCAAACCAGGAGGAAGGAGGCAGACGTTTGCTAGTAGAGCGATGAAAACTCGCCATTCATCTGCTCCCTGGCTAGAGCCCTGCGTGACTTGGTGCTCTGAGCCATGCAGCTAGAGCAACATGATGGCCACCTGCCTGCAATAATATTGTGGCTTAAATACAAACGTCCCTCATAGGCTCCTGTGTTTACATACTTGGTCTCCAGCTAGCAGAATTGTCTGCAGAGGTTCTGGAACCTTAGGGAAGCAGAATTGTGCGGGAGGAAGCACAGCACCGGGCTGAATTTTGGGGGTGGATAACCCGGACTCACTTCCTATGGAAAACAAAATTAGTATCAGGCATGTGAACAGTTCACAAAAGAAACCACAGAAAAGTGGAGAACAACACAAGGGAGGTCATTTCTAACTCTGTTTTCAAGCAAAAACAATTACAAAGGGGATTCTTAAATAAAAAGCAATTACTAAAAACACAAAGAGGGAGGATCAGAGTTTTCTTAGAGTGTGACCCCTGTAGGTCACTCTCAGGGCAGGCTCCATGCTCAAGGGGATCTGAACAGTAAAAATTGGACTTGATTGGGCTTGAAAGAGGAAGAGGAAGACAGACAGAGTGCTGGGGTGGGTGGGTAAATATGGGAGGAGCGGGGGGGTGGGGGGGTGGGTATGGATGAGATCAAATACATTGTATGAAATTCTCAGAGTGTTAATGAGAATGTTTCTCGTGGAAAAAAGAAAACTTTATGCATTTTGAGCACATAAAGATCCATTTATCAGAATTATATATGCCATTAAAATATGAAAGATCAATTGAGGAACAATTACGCATCTATGAAAGAATAAAACTCGCTGAACTGGAAAACTCCTCAAAGAGAGCATATGGAAGAGGGAAAGTGATACAAAGAAATGGAACCATTTAAAGGTCAGTGCTGAGTTGTAATTGTCATCAGGAAAGCAATTTGTTCTAAAAATCTCATAAGATACATCATTTTGAAATATTTGTGCAGTAAGACCTTCAAAGAGCTGCTGGGTATGTTGGTGTATATTGATGAGTTATCAAGGAAACTTAGACATCCAACAAGATGCATTACATAAATATCTATGTTTATATGCACAGTGTTCTATCTATGAAATGAGATAGTGTTAAGAAAGAAATTTTGATAAGATGACATTGAAAGACTTTAAAAATGAAATAAGCAATGAAGACAGGGAATTAGGCATTATAGAAAGGGGACAACAGTATTTTATCTTGCCACCAAGAATTTTAAGTATGGTTACTTTAATTTACAGAGAAGTATCATAGTGTAAGAAGGGGAGGTGCCCATTAAAAGACTTGAATTTTCCATTTACTTATTGATATTTTCGGAAACATTTATTGGTCCAACATTCTGTTTTACAGCAGTCTTTTCTCTCCACATCACCTGCATTTTCTTCTGCTTATACTGAAGACCAAATGCAGGGAAATGTTTCTGATATGAGCTAGCTAGTGTAGCAGCAGTGTGCTGGCTGAAGTGTTTCATTGTGTAAGCTACTGGGGCATCCCATAGCCATTCAGGCAGGTGTGGCTTTTCCAGTGGAAAAGGAAGCTTTTAGGGTGTAAGTTAGCTCTGCCATGCCATTTCTTCTAAGTCGGCTCTGGCAGGCATCTTATAGAAAAGGACCAACACTGAAAAGGAACACACTCTCTGAGAACTCACTCAATCTACGAAGAAAAAGAATGTAACGGGCACAGCTGATTGAGAGCAACGATAAAAACAACTGGCAGAAACCACAAAGCCCTCTCTTTATGTGCAGACAAAGAATGCTTTTCACAAAGCTCAAAATCCATTAATTACAGATTCCCTGCTGGGCATTGCACTCATCTTGACTCCCCTCCCCCTCCACTGGCCTCATGAGGCTTCCTGGGAAGTGAGCTAGCTTGACATCTCTCTTGATAACATAGAATTGTGCTTTATGGGAATTGGGAAGACAGAGAAGAATCTGGGTTTTTACTTTTAACCAGCTTTTGTTTTCTTTTTTTTTTTTTAAAAAAAAGATTTACTTATTTTTATTTTATGTGTACAAATTTTTATCTGAATGTGTGCTATGTGCCTTCATTGCCTAAGGAAGCCAGAAGAGGGCATCAGATCTGGAATTAGAGTCACAGATGGTCTTGAACCATTTGAGAGCTGAGCCTGAGTCCTCTGTAAGAACAGCAAGGGCTGAGGCATCTTTTTAGTCCCTCTGTTTTATTTTACTATAAAGCACGTTCTGGTTTTCTTTTTCATTTCATTTCTTTTCTTTTCTTTTCTTTTCTTTTCTTTTCTTTTCTTTTCTTTTCTTCTTCTCCCTCTTCCTCTCCCCCCTTCCTTCTCCTCTTCTTCCTTCTCTTCCTTCTTTTTTTGAGAGGGTTTCTCTGTAGCTTTTAGAGCCTGTCTATCCTGGAACTCTCTCTGTAGGCTCCGCTGGACTTGAACTCAGTGCTGGGGTTAAAAGTATGCCTGGCACATGCTCAGTTTTTAAAGGGTTGGGATGTAGCACAGTGGGTGGAGTGCTTGCCTGGCATGCACGAAGCTCTTGGTTCCAACCCCAGCACCGCATAACCCTGAATGGCTTTACACACCTGCATTCCCAGCACCTGAGAGGTGTGCAAAGAAAAAGGGTCGGATGCTCATGGCCATCCTGGTCTTCATGAAAGATCATGTCTCAAAACAACATCAATCAATAAAATAAAAAGATAGAATGAAAAATCAACTCATTGCAATAGCGTAATAAAAATATCTCCTATACCTTTGCTATTAGACCGGCATTATGGATTAGAAAGTATTGTACTTTGTTTTTTAGAGAAAGGTTTGATCTAACCTTTAAAACAAGATTTATTTTTTTCTGGGGTGTGTGTGTGTGTGCGTGATATCAGACCTTAAGGGCTTTCTTCCTGCTGAAGCACTGAAAAGTGAGAATTCTGATCTCTTGCTGACAATGTTTAAATGAATATGCCAGTTTATAATTAGAAATGCAGGGAGGGAGGACTTTTTATAACTGAATATTTAACACGTATTAAAGTTATCACAAATCCACACAGTTCTTATCCTATTTAATCTATGCTCTCTTTCTACAAGGCTTATTCACTTGTAAATTGGAAATTCTTTTCCCAAGTGTGGAGTTCACTATGAAGGCAAGTATTTGACCAACTCCTCTATGGCTCTTGTTTTAATGCTTCCCTTTGTGTGTATCTATGTCTCTATTTTTCTTTGTTTTACTAGCATCATTCTAGTTGGGGGTGGTAAGCACACCTGTAATCCTAGCAGTGGAAAGCTGAGGCAGGAATGGGAAAGTCCTAGGTCAGCCTGCATTGCTAGTGATACCCTGTCTCAAAACAAAAGACAAAAAGTCTCTAGTCTTTAATCCTAAGTAAATAATAATTGCAAGGAGGAGGCTGTAAATATTCCCTTCGGAGGCAAGAGGTATTGTTTACAACCAATTTGCTTTGATTTTTTTTTCCCACTAAGCTTAACTCTAGATACATTCTGTTCTTCCACCTCTCTAGGGAGATGTCAGACCACCTGGTCACTATGGCAACATGTTTGCCTGTTTCTCCATCCCTCTCTCTACTTCTCTGGACTTCCTGCAACCAACAAGAAGCCATTTGCTTTCCATCAATATGACTTCCATTCCTTGAGTTGAATCACAACTTACAGAAAGCATGTAATAGCAGTGGGGAGACCACTCGGTCAATGAAGCACTTGTCTGACAAGCATGAAGACCAAAGTTCAAGTTCCTAAAACTGCCTAAAAATGAAAAAAACAACAAAACAAACAAATGAGCAAATGAACAAAACCCCCAAATGGACATGGAGGTTTGTGCTCACAATCTCAGGGTTGAGCAGGCAGAGGAAGATAGATAACCTGGGATCAGCTCAGCCATCTTGGCAGGTTCCAGGCTAGTACGAAACCCTGTCTTAGAAACAGATAGGTGGATGGTACCTGAGAAACGGTACTCAGGGCTGCCCTCCCCAGGGACACACCAACACTTACACACACCCACAGAAGCACACACACGGTCACTTCCTTTGAAAATAATTAGTCCTTTGCTGGAATTTGCCTTCAGAGAGATCACAACTGGTGCTTTCTAACCGTGCAGACCTGGTTTATAAGAAGTTACCTATTACGGAGGCTTAGTTATCCTTGATGATTCCAAACACATTCCCAGCTAGAAATCTCTAGGTTTGAAGGAATCTCTACCCATGCAGGCATTCTGAGGACCTGAGGTTTTTATATATATTATCATTTTAATGCTCACCTTAGGGAGTGGGAGGAGCTAGCATTGTTCTGGTTTCAACAATGCCGAAACAAAAGTATGTATGAAGCAAAAGCATGTATGAAGCATTAGACTGTGGAGCAGGATGAAGCATACATACAACCCTCACGGAACCTCTTCTTTATGGACTAGCTTATGCATCGCCTCTCATACTTCTAACTTGGTGGGAGAACATTTAAATTTTTTTTCTCAATTTCAGTAACATAATAAATGTTATTAACTACAGTCACTATGCGGTTAAATGGGTCTCGTAAGCTTATTCTTTTTGTTTATCTAACATTTCTGATTCTTGGGCTGGTGTCATGGCAATTCCTCACTCTTTCCACATTCCCTATTTTTTTCCCCATGGGAAAATACCACCCTCTTCTCCATTTCTATGAAATTACTTTTATAAAATCCATATGTAAGCAATAGCATGTGGAACGGCTTATTTCATTTGATATAATGATCTCCAGGTTCACCCATGCTACAGTTGACAGGCTGCCATGTTTTTTAAGACTGGATACTAACTATTCTGTTGTACATGCACACCTTATATTTATCTATTCATTCCCTTGAAGGGATTTAGGATGTATGATGGTTTATATTGAATGTCAACTGGGTAGAATTTAGAATCACATGAAAGCAAACCTCTGGGCAAACTGTGAGTGATTTATAGATTAGGTTCATTTGAGATGGGAAGACTTTTCCCCACCTCACACCCATCAACTGTGGTGGCACCATTCCCTGGGCTAGCTAGACTTTCACATTGCATGAACACGAGCAAGTGACTGAGCAGTACCATTCATCTTTGTTTCCTGCCGGTGGCAGCCACCACGACTTTCCCAGTACAGTAGACTGTATCCCTCCAACTGTGAGCCATGCAACCCTTTCCTCCTTTCTACTTGCTCTTTATGAGGTATTTGGTCATAGCAATGAGAGAAGGAACAGATGCTAGTTCCTTTCAGATATAGTCTACTGTGTCACAACCAACAGGCTGAAACTGTTGATTTAATTATTTTTTGCATAAATTCTGGGGCATGGTTGCATCTATGGGAGAACTGTGCCTCAGCTGGGAGTTTTGAAAAGTCCAATGTCTAGAAAAAACTGAAATGGAACTTCAGAGGCTGGCAGTCCAGGACCAGTGTTTTTTACGCTTCTAGGAAATGCTTGTGTGCAGGATGAGCTGAGTACCATTGCACTACATAGACTTCTTTACTGATCACCCGAGAGAGGACTGCCATAGCTCAAACCTAAGTCAAACACATAATGTGAGTTTTATATTTGAAAATAATCCTTCCTAAGCTTCATCATGTAAATGTAGTAGAATTAAACTTCATAAATTTTAAGACTGTATAATTAAGAACTTCCAAATGCCATGTTTTTCAGGGTGATCAAATGCTTTGGCTGGAAGTTTTCATGGAGCCAACACCGCTAGTATGAATTCTGGTGGTAGAGATAAGGGCATTTTGAAGGCAGGTATCCATGCAGGGTCCTTCTCTCTTCCAGGTGAGAGGATAGCCCTAAGGGACAACCAGTGGTAGAACACCCAGCTTGGAATACTTTCTGAAGGTTTTAGTGGTGAGGTAGGTAAGTAGAGGCAAACCCTTCAAGGTTCTATATACCTCAAGCTCTGGTCTGAATCCTGTTTCCTTTCTATTGCCACGTCTAACAGCCACCATCCCATACTCCCACTTCTGCCAATGGCTGTTTCAACAAGCCTTCCCAGGGCTAATATTAATCCATCGAAACTGTGAGCCTAGATAAACCTTTCAAGTAAAATTATATCACAGCAACACCAAAGTAAGTAACACAGATGGAGTCCAGTCATCCAGCCTCATGCCTGTGCATTCCTTTTGTTAAATATATTCCAAGTTCAATCATAGATCATCAGTTGTGCAAGCCAAGAAACCTCAAAGCCTTACTTCAGGAAGTGAGGCTTTCAAGGCAAGCGCCTGAGGAAAAGGGGAAGACAAAGGCTACCACTCTGTGGATATCCTATAAGTGTTGCTTGTTGGCAAGGGTGAGAAAGGCACCCTGAAGATTAACTGTGTCAATTTGATTTGTGTGCCCAGTTTCAACTATGCTTCTTGGCACATCTGAGACAGCATTTCCAACAAAGATGAACATTCTAAGTGATGGATTCAGGAGATTGTCCTCACCAACGCAGGCAGCCATCCGTTAAGTCATTGGTGACCTGAATATAACCAATGGTGATAGACAGCTTCTACAATCATCTGAACCAATCTCTCATAAGAACACACTCCCTTTCCCAGACCGACCGTCTTTCTCAGACCCACCTCCTATTTCGGACACACCCCTTTTCTTGGACCCACCCTCTTTCTCAGTTGTTTCTGCTTCTCTAAAGAGTACTAAGACAGATTGTAAAGATTGTCTGTTTTTGATAAGTGGGTTCATTTTCACAGAATATTCTCTCTGATAGAATTATTCACTTTTTTTTTCAAAAAAAACTTTTCTGGGATGATTTGGGGAGAGGAGAATGCTTTATCAACAGGCATGTTGCTTATTGAAACCTGCTGAGCCCCAAGTGAGGCAGTTACTGGAGTCTGTAATAACCCCAACTTAATACTACTGACAGGCTAAGCTAATTAGAATCATGTTGATGTGCAGGGTTCAGGATAATGGTGTCACTGATGCTTGCAAATACCAGAGGCTACAGCTATGTGAGTTCCTTAGTTTGAAAGGATTTCCCTGCTGTTCCCACACATAGTGGCCTCAGATCAGGATGGGATAAGATCTCCAGGTTCTCTGATGTGGGATGTCCTTCTGTACATGTGTTCTTTTTATTGGTTAATGAATAAAGCTGTTTTGACCAATGGCTTAACAGAGAAAAGCCAGGCTGGAAAACATATATATAGAGAGAAGGTGGAGTCAAAGAGATGCCACATAGCTGCCAAAGGAGAAAGATGCCAGAAAACCATACCAGTAGCCACAGCCTCATGGTAATACATAGATTAATAGAAATGGGTTAATTTAAGATATAAGAGCTAACTAGGAAAATACCTGAACTATTGGCCAAACAGTGTTGTAATTAATATAGTTTCTGTGTGATTATTCAGGTATGGATGGCTGGGAAATGAATGAGCAATCTCTGCTTACGAAATGGTACCCACCATCTGAGGCATGAGTCCACATAAGACTTTAAAAAGCTTAAGAAAAAGAAAACAGGGCTTCTAGACCCATAAAAACAGGAGTCAAGTGCAACTTCTTGGAAGCTCCATTATTTTTTCCAGATAGACTCTGTTTTCTGGCTGTAAGCAGAGGTGCGGTTTCTTTACGAGAAGGCTCCCTAACTCAGCAACAGCAGCAAAAACTACATGGCTTCTTTAAGAGATGATAGCTCTGGCTCTTTCGGGAGGTCCTGTACTTAATTGGGATTTGTGAGCAACATGCTACTAGTTACTTAATGGCAACATAGACCTCCTGTGTCCCTGGAGCTGGGGTGGTGAGGATACTTCACAGACTGGGAAGACGCAACAGGTCCTAGCTAATGACCACTTAATTAAAAACATAAAGGTGCTCCTGGTCAGAAAATAATTATAGATATGCAATAAAGATAGATTTAGACAAAAATAAACCTTTAAACAGGTCAAGTGTGTTTTCAAAAATATATGTAGGCTTGGGAGAGAGAGGAAAAAGAGTAGAAACAGTTATAAAAAGAAGTAAATAGTTTTAAAAAATGAGTACAGACAGACATAGATTAAAGGAATAAAGATATTAAATATTAAAAAGTAATAGAGCAAAAGATGCCATGTAAAGATGAAAAATACACAGAGAGTCTGGATTATATATATTATAGTGTTTTCTTTTTGTTTTTTTGACCACAGAGAGACATTTGATTCTGGGGGCTGCTAAGATAAACCAACATATATACTTTAAAGGTATCTTGACTTCAAAATTTGAGTCTAACGATATGTTACTTTGGAAAAAGGTCTGCTCTTGCCACCACAGAATATGAGAACCTATTGGTTCCTTCTACATTAATGCAGTTTGATGGAACAAGACCCATGAAAGATCTCCATGAACCCTAAAAATACTTCACCCAACAAACAGCAGGAAGCCAGTTGGAGAAAACTATGCTCAAATGTCCAAAATTATTATTTATAAATGTTTGTTTTCATTTAAAGGGGAATATGACATAAACATGATAGTTTACATTGGTATGGATCTTGATCTATTGAAATAAATTTAAGATCCATTTGTTACCCTGTGTATATATATATTTTTGCTCTTGTTTACGGTATTGTGTTTGTGCAGCTCATTTAAAAATGTAATGTATAATTTTAAATTACAGATTAATAGATAGTCATTTATCATAGTCCATCTTATAGTCATATTAATTAGGTTTTCTAGATATACAGAGAAATATTTCAGTTAGATAATCAACACTTCAAAGACCTATGTAATATGCCATTTAAAATGTTTTAAAAACTTTGACTTTTCTTGACAGTGAGACAAATCTTCTTCTGGCAGCACTACTTCAGTTGATTCTCATTGAAGAAACTTGTTATGGAGTTTACCTTCATTGTGACGAGACTAGACATTAGGACAAGAATTTGCTTTTGCCTGGATTGTTTAACAGTATGCTGTATGAACTGGACATACAAGACACACTGGAAAGTGATTGCTAAACTTTCCAAAAGATGGAATGGTCATTCAGGGTTCCTACTTCAGAGAGGAAATGGTCAGACATTCTAAAGGACAGGGAAGAAAGCAGCTGATGATCTTTATCATTATAAGGCTGAACAGATCTTCAAATTTTCTGCTTCATGGAAAAGTCTGCCAGATACTATGGGCCTGTAGGCTGAATATGGATGCCCCAACATTAGAGAAGAACTTTGGGTGACTGTCAAGACAGTGAGATGTCTCTGTCAATTCTAGAATTTTGGAAGTTGCTTACAATGTACTTCCTGTTTACTTAGGTAATATTATATCCTGCTAGGGTCTTTGAAGGGTTGAAGACAGATAGTTATAGTTTTCCTTAGCTATGTTAAAAGATAAGTTATATAAAAAACTTCAGACTCACAAAGATAGGATAGATAGTAAAGTATTTTCCTTAGTTTTCCAAATGTAAATAGAATAAATATTGTAATATAGCTATTGTTTGAAAGTTTTTTTGTATATGAAATTTTATTATGTCAAAGTTGAAATTTTTTTAATTAAACAGAAAAGAGGAGATGATGTGGGATATCATTCTGTATATGTTGCTTTTATTGGTTAATGAAAAAAGCTGTTTTGGTCAATGGCTTAGTAGAGTAAAGCCAGGCTGGAAGAGATATATATAGAGAGTAGGTGGAGTCAAAGAGATGCCACATAGCTGCCAAAGGAGAAAGATGCCAGAAAACCATACCAGTAGCCACAGCCTCATGGTAATACATAGATTAACAGAAATGGATTAATTTAAGATATAAGAGTTAACTAGGAAAACACCTGAACTATTGGCCAAACAGTGTTGTAATTAATATAGTTTCTCTGTGATTTTCGAGTCTGGGTGGCTGGGAAATGAAGAAGCAGTCTCTGCTTACAGTTCTCCACTCTACTGTGACCCTGGCAACCCCACAAAGCACCAGCACCTAGCCTCTGCTTTATGATGCTCAAGCCTGCAGGGGTCATTCACTTTTGCTCACTCCAGATATACATATGCACAGGATTGGGTAAGACCAGAAAGCTCCCCTGTTTCTTTGACTCTAGATTTCACATCAAAACCAAACTATTAGAGAATTTAAATACTATTACACATTCAAAATATATGGTAAAAAACACTTTTGTTTTGTTTTTGTTTCCTTCAAAAGTAGTATGGGTTATTCTGCTTATAGAGAATAAAGCAAAACCAAATCAAATCACAAAATTCACCAATGTCAGACCTTAAAGTGGACAAAGTTATTAAATCCACCCATTTTGATCTTATCTTCAATCTCATCCCTCTCACCTTGACTCTCAGTCTTTAACAAACCTTCTTCTAGTGCTATGGGTCTTTAGAAGGGGTTTCATGCTTTAGGATGGTTAAAACCTTTCTTGGAATGGAGCTAAGGCTGTGGGTAAGAGTGTATGCTCAACTTTGCTGAGGCCCTGAGTTCAAAAAGTTTTCTTACATAGCTTTTAAGCTGATGAGCCCATTTTATAGATAAACAAGTCAAAGTAGAGAGTATAGAAGACCATGGTTCTCAATATTGAATGCATCATAGGATTTCTTAGGGAAAACATTTTAGAAATGATAAAGCCTAGATCTCATTCCAGAATATTTTAACTAAACCTAGAGAGATGATGTCAGGAAGAAAATATCTATCCTAGTTGAGGATGTTTGTCCCTGTCTGTATGTTCACGGTGGCTCAGTTTGCTACCTGTAGAGTTTGGTACAATGATTCTAAACAGAAATAAAAGAAGAGGCACAGGACAGGGAAAAGGAAGAAAGGTTAAATGGATGAAGGAATCAGCTTAGAAAAAGAACCAGGAAGGTCTGTAGAAGGGTAACAAAAGTGGCTCCAGAATAAAGAAGTTGGTGGACTCTCAAGCCAGGCTCTGGCTTGACTCAGGATTTATGTCTGTGAAGTGCATGGCTCTCATTTTTGTCCCTGGCTCTACATTACCCATATGCTGCATTTGCTTAATTGACTGTGTAGAAAAAGACCTTGGCAGAGAAAGTAGGGCAGAAGTAGCTAGAATTTTCTGGCTTCTGGATTTTGCGCCTATTCCTGAAACCATTGATATAATCTACTATTGGCAAGTGTTAAGTGAACACAGTTGGGATCATGATCCATTATATAAGACTTGGAGAAGGGACTTAGTACATATAAGCAAAGACAACGTAAATGATGAGCTGTCAAGGTGGCTCAGCACATGAGGATGCTTGCCACAAAACCTGAAAAGCTTGGCTCAGTCTCAGCAACCTGCATGGTGAAAGGAAAGAAGCAACTTTCACAAGGTTTCCTCTGACCTCCATGTGCATTCTGTGGAGTGCATGTCCACACATGCGTGTACATACATGCAGACAACAAGAGTGAAAGAAGAAAGGACTCAGGGTTAACTGCATATTACTCACTGGGTCCTTTACAAATACCTTGTAATGAGTCCTCTGTATATGTCTGATCCATGCCTCTGTGTGTGTGTGTGTGTGTGTGTGTGTGTGCGCACACACACACACACACACACACACACACACACTGGAGGTTCGAGTTGGGTGTCTTCTTCATTCATTCTACTCTCTCCATTTTATTTTCTCAGGCAGCAGAAATATATCTCTTTTTGCTGACCCTGAAACTCAGATTTGGATAGGCTTGCCCATGTAACTCCAGAAGATTATAGGCACACAATACCGTGTTCAGTTTTACACGTAGGTCCTGGAATCTAACTCATAATCTTCCTGATTATACAGCAAGCACTATACTGAACCACCCATCTCACCAGCCTCCTCTTTTGTTTTTCTTATTTACCTGTGACTAGCCTGTGCTACCAATAGACTACTATAAAGTATTACAGTTTCTTTGGGGGAACAAACAATGGGTGGCTTTTCTTTGGGGCAAAAACTGAGGCAGTCTAAAGTCAGCTCACAACACAGGAGTGCAAAACTCCTTTTTTTTACATTTCATTTAATTTTATGAAGAACCTCAGATAATTTTCAGTTAAATTCATGTTAATACATTTTTCCCTCCTTTTTCCCTGGCTAAGTTCTGGGAACTTACAATTTCCTAAAGTCTGTGGGCTTGAAGGTTAGCCAATGCTCGAGATAGTTGTGCATTTGTGTTTCTGCTTAGATATGGAAGGGGTAGGGCTCCAGTTGCCTTACACTCTTGCCTACCTCTAGAGTAATTGGCTTCCTCTATGGGGGCACAGCATCCGGCAATCAAATCACTCTACCTTTGACTAGGAAAGTGGGACCTTCCCCAATCCCTCACTTTCTTACTCTTCTAACATGTTTTTGGCCAGAAGCACTATTTTGGAAGATTGCAGAATGTTTAGGGGGTGGAAACTCCCAGGAGGAAGTGGGTCACTATTTGTGGATCTTCAAGTTTTGTTCAAGTACTGGGTCCTACTTGCTCTTCATTCTCTGCTTCCTGAGTGGGTCCAATGTGGCCTGCTGACTTTTACCCTTGCTCCATTCTTTTCATGCCATGATGGACCCAATTCCTTGAACTATGATAAATAGTTCATCACTAAATTTCTTCTGGCCAGACTTTTTGTCAGAGCAATGAAAAAAAGTAACTTATGCACCCATTTTCTGGCCATTTGAGTTCATCTCTAGTTTCATTGTCATCCTGGGCTCTTTCTACGTGTGATTGATGGAGTTCTTCCATCTTGAATCCAATTGTGCTATCAGAAGTCAAACTTGTTTAAAAATAATTTTTTTACTTTAAATTGTGTATGTATGTACGTATGTATGTATGTATGTATGTATGTGTATGCATATCTCTGTGTGTAGAGGTCAGAAGATGGCTTCCGATTGCCCAGAGCTGGAGTTATAGGTGGTCACGAGCTACCTGAATTGGGTGCTGGGAGCCAAACTCCAGTTCTCTTTAAGAGCAGCAAGAGCTCTTAAATTCTGAACGAGCCATATGAAGCAGGCTTTTGCCCAGTTTTTGTAGAATTTAAACTGGAAGCAAAGCCATGAACTTGCCAAGCTGAAATGATATGTGTTCCATATGCTGTGTGAGCAAAGAAATCTGAAAGAAAGGAGACAAAGTCTGGGCAAGAAACACCAACTAGCTCCTTATGGATCAATGTATGGTTAGAGTGATGTAGAGATAAGAAACCAGTTTGGAGATAGAGGTAGGAGGAGCAAGACCATAGAGAACTACAAGATCATCTTTGACTCATTAAGAAATTGAAGGCTAGGTCAGACAACCACTTACGGATATAAGCAGGGAGATAAACCTTTTCATGTTAGAAATCATTGTCCCATTGTAAGATGAGACATGGTCAGGAAGGAGTGAGTTTTGGGTGGGAAAACCAGTTAATGAGTGTGCCATTGACACAAGCAATGAATGGAAGAAGGTATTATGGTGGCTGTGGTGCGAAGAAAGGATAGGCAGCTGGGCAGGAAGATGCTGGGAAGGTAGACAAAACCTGGACAGAGTGACTGCTTTGATGCAGAGAGACAGAGAGAGACAGATATGATATCTAGGCTTCTGGCTTAATCAACGTATGATTTATGGTACAGTTCTTAAGTCAGGAATCACAGACTGAGGGCTGCTTTGGAGAGATGCTTACAGATTCAGTTTGGGAGCTGTTAAATTTGTAGTACACAGAGACATCTTTGTAAAGGTGGCAGATGGGACAATGGTATACACAAGCCCAGAACTCAGGATAGAGACCTGGGATGAACCTTCAGGATGAGGATCATTAGCATATCATTAGCATAAGAAAGTACTGTAACATAGAAGTAATTTGTCCGATCTGGTTGCATGTAGAGCAAGGAGAAACAAAGGCTAACAATCCATAGTATTGCATAACATCAACCACTGACACCAAAGAGGAAGCCATGAAGGAGACTGAGGAGTTAAGATTGAACTGGCAACACCATGGAACTCAAGGAAAAAGCATTTGCACAGAAGATTTGGCTAATCAGCATTGAGGAAAACAGAGTACAGAGGACCTAAGCTTACCACGGACCTGCTGACCTTTGCTGGATCATCATCAGAGAGCAAAGGCAGCAGGAGCCAGATGGCCATGATCACAGAGCTAACTGGACACAAAGAGCCATCATCCACCCAGTTGTGAGGTGTTACTGCTAACCATTACTCTTTGGTTCGCCATCTGTGATCTACTTCTTAGGGTAAAGTCATATTCTTAGGATAAAGTCCATTGTGGCTTTGAGGGTCCCACTACCCTGCTCCTTGTCTGTCAGTGACTCCATCCCTTCCTGCTATCCCCTTCAACCTCTGTTGCTGTAGGTGTCTCCTTTCTACCTCAGACATATGAGCATCATCCTACGGCAGGGATGTTGCAGCAGCCCCTTCTCCCAGTCTCTCTCCTTATAGTCTAGGTAGGTAGGTAGATAAGTAAGCAGATAGACAGACAGACAGATAGACAGGGAATATAAGGAGAGAGACTAGACTTGGAAATTCTTTCACCTGAGAGGACTTCCCTGAATAGCTAGAGAAAACAATGCCACCCTGTCAGACCCACTGCCACCTTCTGATTCATTCCCTTTCTCGTTGCTGTGACAATATAAGTGACAGGGGTAAATGTAAGGGAGGGAGGGTTTATTTGGTTCACAGTTCGAGGGGATACAGTCCCGCATGCTGGGCAAGGCACAGTGACTGGGGCATCCCTGTTTGCAGTGACGGGAGACTGTAGCACAGCTTGTTAAATGTCAAGAAGCAGAGAGAAAGACCAGAGTAGGTTGTTGTTGTTGGTTTTTTTTTTGTTTTGTTTTTTGTTTTTTTTTTTTTTTATAGCAGCCTGGCTAAAGCTTCAAAGGCCTGCCTCAGTTAAGGACAACTACCAGCAGGGTCCCACCTCCTAAAAGTTCTGTAACCTCCTAAGACAAGCCAACATCTGGGGACCAGGTGTTCACATACATGAGCCCTTGAGAGGATATTTTAAACACAAACTGTAATATTTTCTTAAACACATGCCCTCTTTAGCTTCATCATAGTGTCTACCTGCTCTGCACACTCGTACATTCATTTATTTGTCTACATTGAGTGTATGTTTTCTTTCTGTTAATATAGACCCTCAAATTCAGGGACCTTAGCTGTAGTTCCAGTACTGAAAAGAGTCTAAATAAATGCTCGATAAATATTTCTGGGTGATTAAAAGGCAGAAATAACACTTAAAGAAAATCCTTCAAAGCTGTTACCAGGTAGGGGACTGGTGCTCGATAGAGTAGCTGCCTAGCAATGATGAAGCCCTGGGTTTAGTCCCTAGCACTAACGAATAAAACGTTACCAAAGTTATTAGGAAGACCAGGTGTGTTGACATTATCCTGTATCGCTGGTGATTTTAGAAACGTCTCCCAGACAACACTAACACTCAACAAATACAATGTTAATGTGAACATAATCTGTAACTTAGCATATAATGTTGAATGCTAATATAAAATCCACTCAGAACAAATGGAGCCATGACCACCAAGTTTCAATCCTGCACGTTTGCCTAGTCACAAGACCTAATTCTCCAGATGCTTGTTTTTTACTGATGGAGCATGCTAAGTTTCACATCAAAAGAATAAGCACACGTGCACAAGGACTTTCAAATCTCGTAATGAAATCACATGGAATAGAGGCCCTCTGGATGACCCTGGGATGGATTTCAGCTGGACTGAATGTGCCTGTTGCAGCTGTCAATACCTTCATCCACATATTTTTGTTGTGTACTTATGTGTCAGTGTACAGAGTGATAAGCCCTTCAGAGCATCACCTTCAAACACACACAAACATATATACACCCCTGCAACAGTCTTAAAAAAGTAGAATATAAAATGTATGTGGGGATGGGGCTTAGTTTTCCTGTCTGAGTTCTCAGTTTTCTAGAAACTACCCCCATATTTATTTAGAGAGATGTCATCTGTCTGTCTATCTATCTATCTATCTATCTATCTATCTATCTATCTATCTATCTATGAAATTTACTTTTTTCCTGCTAGCTGGCTCATGCTGCTAACAGTAAAGGCTGGACCAGCACGGGTCAGGCTGTTTTGAATACCCTGTGCTGTCTTTCGTGCTCCAGTGTGGCCGTATAATCGTTTAAAGGTATACATTCTAATGAACTGTTATTCAAGGTGCTGAATTCTCCTCTACTGTATGGAAATTAAAAGCAGCATTTCTCTGGCTTAAAGTTAACTTTTTATGACTCCCTGGGTGCTCTTTCTCTCTCTCTCTCTCTCTTTTTTAATCTCCGTTCTTTTAATATGTTCAAATAAGTGAGTTTTCTTTTGACTTGACACGCTTTCACATATGTTGCCTTGATCTTTCGCATCTCTTGCCCAGATGGGAGCTTCCCTAGGAAATAGAGGACTGTGTTTAATTATCCCGTGGGGACAATGGGAAGGAAAAGTTATAGCTCCTCCAAGGCTCCGCCTCCAGGAGAAGTCAGCAGCTGTGGGGAGTTCACTGCTCTCTCAGTCCCATAGGCAGTGGTCCCACGTCCACGTGTTTACCTGGGTGCATCTCAGAATCACCAGCTCAGACCCTCACTTCACCGTGGGCCCAGGTTGCAGTATATAGGTGCTCTTATTACAATGATGCAATTATAAAACAAGAAGAGATGGCATTTCAAGTGGAAACTAACTTTTGGGTATTTTTAATCATGCAAACTAAGTGTCCCTATATATGTGGGAAATTAAAGCTGAAGTTCAAAAATCTTTTTGGGAGATTTTTGTTTTTGTTAGTTTTAGTTCAGTTTTTCTTTTTAGAAGAAAGAGAGAAGGAACACAAAGTTGAGTGGGGGAGGAAAAAACATGATCAAAATACATTTTGTGGAAATTTCTTTCAGTAAAATAATCTAGACTGAGAAACTGCATGTTATGGCTGACACTAAATTTAAAGAGCTCAGATGACTGTCTCAGAGTCTCGGTGCTGACAGGTCTAAGTCCAAGAGTAGAAGGCCAGTCCTCAGCTTGCCTGCTACACGATGGCGCGTTTCCAGGTTCCACTGAAAATGGAACCACAGGGACTGGAGAGGTGCCCCGGGGCTGTAGGATCAGCACTGAAATCAAAACCAAACTAAACAATCCCCACAAACACCCCAGAACTTCAGAGAATTTCTAAGCTAATCAGAGTTGAGTTTAATCTTGAAGATGGTAATATTTCTGATAAGTTACAAGCTACAATTCAGTTGGAGACATTTTCATCAAAGTGTCAATAGTCACATTAGTAAAGTTCTATTCAATTTTGTTACAGTATGTAATACGTGTGTTGTTGCAAAAGAGTTTCCTGTCCTTGTAGAGACACAAAGTCAGAGAAATAATCAGAAGTGTTGTGTACTTGGGAGGAGTCTGACACAGACATACATATATTCTCCCATCTGCCCTGTCTATTTTTCTTAGGGTTATCACTGCTGTGATGAAACACCATGACCATAGCAACTTGGGCAGGAAAGAGCTTAGGAAAGGCCTACAAGGCTGAGATGAGCCAACCTGGAGTTAGCCTGAGGGTCTAGCAACTGGCGTGGTCAGAAGTCCTGATTTTGTCTAGCCAATGAGGCATAGCCATGCAATGCCAATGGATTGGAGTGCAGGCTGAGTGCTGGGGGGAGGGTATATAAAGCTCTCCCCATTGTTGAACAAATGAGCCTGCTATTTGCCTTTTACCTGACTCCTAGTTGCACCTTCTCATTCCCTCCCCTGGGGAGGCAACATCTGTCACTGAAGGACAGGGAACCTGGAGGCAGGAGCTGATGCAGAGGACAGGGAGAAGTGCTTCTTACTGGCTTGCTCAGTGTCTCATACCCAACTGGTCTTATTACACAGCTCAGCCCCACCCCCTCCGCCTAGGGATGGTGCCACCCACAATGGGCTGCTTGCTCTCACATCAGTCATCAGTTAAGAAAATGCCATGCAGCACCTGTGGTTGACAAGGGAGCTGACCCTCACCAACTGCAACCCTCGGGGGTGGGGAGTAGTCCCTACACCTTGCCTTGGCAACACAGTAGAGCTGGCCCTGAAGGTGTAGCTGTGGGAGAGACTTCCCTGAGGGTGTGAAAGCAGGAGACCTGGCCACACCCCTTGCTCATCTCTGCAAAGCCTGAACTAGCCAGAGTAATGCTGGAGAGTTCATGCTGGTGGTGAAGACAGAGGAGAGCTGGCGGGCTGATCATCCTCGCAACTACCCAGAACCGGGGCTACGAGTTGGCCCACGCCAACATTCACCCCGTCTCTGTTCTGCTGGATCACAGAAAGGGCGGGTCCTGCAGACCCAAAGCTGCAGGGTCTCCATGACACGGCAACAACAAGACATTCAAGAAGAGTCCCAGTGAGGGCCCAGTATTGGTAGAGTCACAGAAACCAGAAGCACCCAGTGAGACGAATAACTCTTGGCTACGAACACTTGCATGTAAAGATATGTGGATAGAAGTGTTCTCTGCATGACACACTGTGTCACATTACAGCTTGCATGACAAGATTTCCCCCTTTTTTCTCTTAAATTTTATTTTTTTTTTGGGGGGGGGTTGCAAGGGTTGACGACATATATGAATGGACCGGAAATGAATGGGATCGAGATGTATGATGTGGAAGACACAAAAGATAAATAAAAAGTTTAAGAAAGAAAAGAAAATGCCATGACCTGCCTGTAGTATGATCTTATGGCTACATTGTCAGTTGAAGTTCCCTCCTCTCAGATGGCTATATATTGTGTCAAATTGGCATAAAACTAGCCAGCACATTGTAATCTATCTATCTATCTATCTATCTATCTATCTATCTATCTATCTATCTATCTATCATCTATCTACCTACCTACCTACCTACATATCTACTATATATCTATGTCTCTATCATCTATTTTACTGTTATCTATATAACATTTATATATCTATGGTTTGTCCAATTATTTACCATCTACTTGCCATCTATCTATGATCCATTTATTTATCTTAACCGTCATCTGCAGCTAGCATTTTCTTATTCATCTGTCAGTCATCTGTCATCAGTTATTTTATCCTCTGTGTGTGTGTGCCCCTTTGTTTCTGCCTGCGTCTCTGTCTCTGGACTTTGTTAGCAGCAAGTGTCTAAAATCACTATCGTTGACTGCTGTAACTGGGAAGGATACTAGAACAGTACCCATGACTGGAAGAACTTTCAAGAACCGAGATCCGGAACTTCTATTATTTTTGTTTCCCTGTTATTTGGCTTCATGTTATAAACTCCTTTGAGCATCTGATCTGGGAACATGGCCACAGGGCCTGAAATTTACACCCTGTTGGCAACGCCACTGTAAACTGTGGCTTCCATATCTTTTTCTCAATCTCTGAGAACATCTCCGGTAGGATGGCTTGCACCACATAGCCTGCTCTGTCCAGAGGGAGAGGGCTCTGAGGTTTCCTAGGGCTATGTCCAGTTGGTTAGGGTGGTAACACACCGAGGAAGTGGAGAAAGGAAAGCTTTACAGTGAGGCAATCAATCAATCAGAGTCAATTACACAAAAGGTTATTGACTTGAGGAGCTAGAAAGTGCATCTCCTCTCCCATCTCTCTCCACTAACTTGCCCTGTAAGTGGAGGTATTCGCAAAAACTTGGGCAACCAGACCTTATCTCAGAGTCACAGAATTAGGACTTACAGAGTGTGGGGAGCCCAGGGCACTCAAGGGTGGCACTGTTGCATCCCCAAACCAGAACTCCCCTTTTAAATCAGCACCAGCAGTGTGTTTCCTGAGCTGGATAACGTATCAAACACTCTTTAGCCACCAATATCTTATCACCAACTTGTCCGATCACAGATTAGCCTAATTTACTTAGCTAGATTCAAATGCATAAGAGATGCAATTTAATAAGAAGCAACACAATTTAATGAAGAAATGAGGAAGTGGGGCCGGCACTAGGGCACTCGTGGGGTACCATTGTAGGGGACAGAGAGCACTCTAGGGGACAGAGGGCACGGTAGCGGGACCGTACATAGATATAAACCTGCTGGACTTCACAGTCCATCTTCTGACCTGTTGATGATGCTTGATTCTAGCTTTCTGGCACACTTTTATGTGTTATAGTTTATCTTCACCCTCCCATTTCCATTTTGTGAGCATCCAGTTTGCTTTAAATACATATTAGTTAGAATTCCTTTCTCCCACTCTGGAGCATGAAAGACACCCAATAACCCCTTCCTCCTAGTGTCCTCATCGCTTGAGAATTGTGCTACATATGAACCATAGTTCTCTTTAGTCCTGTTTGCCAGCCACCATTTACTGGTTTGTCCACCACGTGTCTCTTACACATCATGTTCCTGAGAAAGTTAGGGCAAACCCCCAACTAGTGTCATATTTGCCTGCATTGACTTCGATCTTTATCTACTTCTATCTTTGTTTCTGGTCTTAGAAAACAGTTTCAGTTCCCATCTTACACAGCCAGCGCCTCTTGTTCCTCCCCTGCTTCTCCCTCAACCCTCTCTTTATCCCTTCCTTTTTGGAGAATTCCCTTTGTCTACCTTCTCCTAAGGCATCACATTTCTTTAAGAATATGTCTGTGATTTATTCTTCCCGTTTTAGAGAATTACCTAAGTGAGCTCACATCTTCAGGTCAAAGTTGACATTTCTAAATCTGGCTTCTTTCTAGACACATAGTTGAATATTCCATGGGACCTTGGTGCTAATATATTCAGACATGATTGTATCTTTTTCTTCTTCTTCTTCTTCTTCTTCTTCTTCTTCTTCTTCTTCTTCTTCTTCTTCTTCTTCTTCTTCTTCTTCTTCTTCTTCTTCTTTTTTGCTAAGGCTGCATCTTTTATACCCTGTTTCTATCATTTCTTTAGGGACAGAAAACCATCAAGTTAGACATTATACCTCTGTTTATCTCAATCTCAATATTCCACTGACTACAAAATCTTGCAAACCCACTACTTAATTATTTCTTTCTCTCTAATCCCCAGCAACAATTTTTCTATCACCATTGCATATACTTGACATAACTTACAGGGGAGCAACTCATATTGTTTCCCAAATGCAGAGGTTTCAGCTTATAATGGGTTGGCTCAGCTGTTTTGGGATGTGGTTAGACAGAATATCATGGTGGATGGGTAGGACGAAGTTAAAATGCTCTCCTCCTGGCAGCCGTAAAACAGAGAGAGGTTAACAGGAAGTGGCTCAGAGTAAATATGCTCTCAAGACACATGATTCCTCAGGACGAACTTCCTCTCTCCCCATTTCCTAACAAATTGATCAGCTATGAGCGTATCAATGGAGTAATTCCTTGGCATGGTTAAAGGCTTCACTATTCCACCTTCTCTCAGTTGAGCTGCCAGCTGAGAACCAAGCTCTCATCCGGCATACTTTTGTGGAAAACGTCATGTACAAATTACCACCCTCTGTAGCCATGTCCGCTGCTCAGATCTTTATGTTCTTTTGCTTGGACAGTTTCAGCAACACTACCGTTTGTCTCCCTATTGCTGCAAAGCAATTAGAAGAATATAACTGGAAGAATATAAGTTAGAAGAATATAACTGGAAATTGATTCTTTGATATTCGTATTTAAAAATCTAGTAAGTGAATTGACATCACGCACTGAATTAGGAACAGATTCCTTATGGTGATTAAAGGTATCATGCAGTCTATTAGCCTCTTGTCTTTATGTGGCACATTTTCTGCAAGTAAACATATTTCAGTTTCTTCATGAGCTGTCTCAGTCCTGGGCCTTCATATAGGGATTTTTCTCTATTGAGGAGGGGTTTTCCATCAACCTTTTTCTTTTCTTTTCATTCTTCTCTCTCTCTCTCTCTCTCTCTCTCTCTCTCTCTCTTTCTCTCTCTCTCTCTCTTTCTTTCTCTCTCTCTCTCTCCTCCTTTTTAATGGACATATGTTTGAGTGTAGGCACATACCCTTGGCACACATGTGGAAGTCAGAGATCAGTCTTGTAGAACTGGTTCTATCCTGTCACCTTTACATAGATTCTAGGAAATCAAACTCGGGTCACCATGTTTGCATGACAAGTTTACCCACTGAGTCATCTCATCACCTGTCCATCTTCATCAACTTGAACAACTCTTACCTAGTCTTTGAAACGTGGCTCAAAAGTTATCTACTCTTTGAAAACTTCTCCCCCTCTCCAGTTTGGGAGAAATGCCAACAATGAGAATGAGCGTCTGCCAACCTAAGTATTTAAAACAGGGCTACAGCATTAATCTCTACATTCTTATCCCACAGCATTATGTCAAGCATATGTTAAGTGTGTATATCCATTGAATGAATTGGTTGATCTACTGGAAACCTAAGGAGAGAAGGATAGAAAGTCCACCACAAAGATGTCTACAGAAGCCCCTATGTTAGTGGGTGTAGGTGAGAGGGCACAAGGCAGGCAGAGGACAGAATGGTCATGTGCAGCAGAGAGAAGCACGGCAGAGGAGGTTGTCAGGACCCACAAAAGCAGGAGGACTAATTTCCATAGTCTGTATCTTTAGCACTCCCAGTGCAGGTGCCGTAGGCCCATAAACAGTAGCTATGGAAACAGGGATGGAGACCAAACCTGAGCCTGATAGCACATGTTCTCACAATGACTGATTTAGCTCCCATTCCTACTAGAGTCCCTACCTCTGCAGAGCAGGGCCCCATTCCTTACACAGAACAGCCTGGCACCTGCGGTATGCTACAGCAGCTGCCTTGCAACCTGATGGAAGCAACAATCCATTCTTTTTGAGTACAATGATGTGTTCACCACCTATGATTCTTCTTTCTTCTGTTCAGAGATTTATTCTACTTATCTACCCTGCATAAAACTGTCTCAGAAACAAAGAAGATACAATGGGCAGACTACAGATAAATCCTCTCATTCTATGTTACTCTTCAGTCAGTAACAGTCAGCCTTATACAAGGGTGTCCTAGGTAGCTTTAATTGTCAACTTGGCACAGTCTAGAGTCATCTGAGAAGGGGATTCTCTACTGAGGAATTGCCCGGATTTGATCGACATGTAGGTGTGTCTGTGGGGGAGGGTTATCTCTATAATTAATTAATGTATGAGGGCCTGGTCCAGTGTGGGTGGCATCGTTCCCTGGGAAAGTGGTCTTGAGCTACCTAAGAGAGCTATCTAAGCATGGGTCAGTGAGCTAGCAGGCAGCGTTCCTCCTTTATGTCTGCTTCAAGCTCTCTCTTGAGCTCCTGGGTTGACTTCTTTTGGTGATGGACTGGAACCCATAAGGTAATATAAATCCACTCTTCCCCTCAGTAACAGCTTTGATAAGAGGGTTTTAATCACAGCAACAGAAAGAAAACTAGAATAAGGGACAGCATTTGCTAGGCAAAAGGCGTCTAGAAATCAAGGGGAAAGAGGATTGGTACCTCTCACCATCCATGACCCAGAAACCCAACTAAACCACCTGTGCTTCAGTCTCTAGCAAGCTTAGCTTCTACCAACTTAGACATTCTAGTTTTCAGGACTGGCGGCTTGTAGTTGTTCATAGGTGCCTGTGGTTTCCCGGGTGAGCGTGCTAGAGACTCACGGAGCAATTATTATAAATGGCCTTTCTTTGCCTTTTGATCTTGGCTGTCATGAAGACCTGGGAGGGCTGCTGCACAATGAAGCAGAGAAGGCATCTTAGGCCACTAGGTAGGAATCATGCTTATTAAGATCCAGAAGACATGAACAAAGCACATGAATGAGCAGCCTTGTTCAAGGGAAGCACAGAATTTGTAAAATGCGCTTGAGTGTTTCTTGGCGCTTCTCTGCTGCCTGTGAGGATGATACTTGATAGACTGACTACCTCAGCTACAGGAACAGGAAAGGATAACCAGAGTCTCAGGGATGAAGGTCTAGCACAGCCTAGCTGGCAGATGAATTGTACAGAAACGACCTGGAACTTGCTGAGCCTAAGAGACTTTAGAATAGGTGGTGGAGGCTTCGTAGCAAGCATGCCCCAGGCCCAACGGCGTAGGAGGGATTGCAATTCACTTAAGCAACCTTTTCACTTCCATTCCCAGATACTGAGTCTGCCTTCCTTCTTCACAGGGACTGGTTGGCTTTTCTATTGGGGCCTCTCTAGGTCACTGAGAGATTGTAGCCAGGGCACTGAGTCTGTTGCAACAGGGCCATCAATGCAATTGGGGGGCATGGAGACTGTAGCAGATGCATCTTTGGATCCTCCCACATTTGTCTATTTCCTGACCCTGGCCATTTGTGCTGACCTAGCCACTGCTTTGTAACCAACTCCACATGGAACCAGGCCAATATCACTTCAGATGAATGGTACCCAACAGGTCTTTGTATGTCATTGCAGTAAGTACCTTCCACTGCACACCCTGAAGGTTCTATTTTTCAAAGAACTCAAGTAAATTGTGCTTTGGGACCCGCTCAGCGCAATGCTTGTGTATCTCATAGGATATTCGGGACACTCATTCTAAGATGTGCACTAACTCTTTAAAGCAGGTTTTGGGAGCTGGCAGTTACAGTTTTCCCCCTCCTCTGGAGACCCTGACTGAAGTTACAGTTGATCATATGGAGTTTTGGGCACCAGTCCCATAAGATCTAGCAATTGGGAATATCAGATATGGATCTCCAAGGGCAACCAGCTTGGCAATAGTGATTCGCCCTTGTGATGGCTTACACTCCCGTCTCTTTTCATACTTCTTGCCCCTTAATCCTGCTTTTTTGGGGATTGGACTTCCTACAAAAATACTACACATAAGCTTTTGCCTCAGGCTTTGCTTTCTGGGGAGCCTAGCCAAGGCAGAATTCACATAAAAATGCAAAGACGCGAAGCAGAGAGATTTAGTTCATCCTGAAGACGCCCAGGCTGAAGCTCGGAAGGTAGCAGAAGGGTGGGGTACGAGAGCCGTCTGGAACACAGAGGGGACTATTTTTGTCCTGCTTGTGTTATTTCCAGTTTTAAGGTAGTGTACTGGTGTGATGATTTATAAGACTGTTAAAAAGGATGTCACAAAGAGACAGAAAGTAAGCCTGTGAGGTGTGACAGGGTTGCAGGGTGGCCCTTCTATGGATTCTTTTCCTGCCAAGCCTGCTGCATTTTTCTCTAGAGCACGGATCCTTGGCCTCTTTCTGGGAGAACTGGGCTTTGTGTCTCTTCTTAGAGGGCCTCTCCTGCAATGTACAGAGCTATTCAATTGTTGGGTTAGGTTTTCGTGAGTCGCTGTGGTCAAGTTTGAGGTGTCGTGCCATAAACATGTTTGTTGACATGTCACACACATGTGGATACCCTGGCTGGACAGATGAAAGTTAATTAAGGGTGAAGGCATAGGATGGGGCACCTGAATGGCCAAATAGAACTTTTTCGTGTGGAAAATGTGCTTTTTTTTTGAAACACAAACACAAAACAAAACACAAAAACAAAAAACAAAACAACACAACAACGAAACAGCACAAGAGCAGCATTTAAAGTCGCTTTGATCTGGAAGTTTTGAATTTTCGAACACGAGCCGTCAGCGTTTTATTGACCATGCATACCATAAAGCCGGCTCTAAACAGCCTCACAGCAAAACGTGTTAATCTCCCCGGAGTGCCCCACTGACATCCACTTTCCTTTCTGGATTTTTACATGACCCCGGTTGCTTTGCTCCTAATAGAAACAAACGGTTGACGGAACAGTGAAAGCAGGAGGCTCAGCCCGTCTGCGGGTTGTCTGCGGGTTACCATTTCAAACTCTTTCAGACAGCATCACAGCGGGAACCACTAATTCACTCCATCTACAATGTCATATCCATTAGCACTCCCTCATCCCCGAATTTAAATAGTCCAGAGCTCAGAGAGTCAGTACGGAGAGTAATTAACGCGATAGTGCAATCCTCCATGCTTCGGTGGTATGATGGCCCTCCTTACCTGTCACCAATACATATTACAGGAGGCAGTCACTTCCTGCTTTGCATTTTTTAATAGTTCTCCTCCCTCTTCATGTTGGAACATTCTCTTTTCAGCTGTGTTTTGTGTTTTTTGTCTGGTGGAAAGAGACTGCCCTCCTTGTTCTCGGGAGCATGCTTTTTCCTTTTGTTTAACACAATTCTAGAGTTTCATAACTGTGCTTTCGTGAAATGATATGCAAGAGAGAGTGCACATTTAGGTTTTGCTAGTGTCTACTCTTTCACACCCAGGGTAGCTCTGTAGAGTGTACCAATTAAATCTATGACCATCCAGAGTGGGTTTTCTGGCCTGGACTGCCTGCCCCGGTAGCGAGATCTGGAGGGCCTACATTGAATAATTATGGGCTATTGGAATCTGAGAGAGCAATCTCTACCCCCAAGTGCATTACCATTAAATACACCTTGCAAGCAAACTCACAAAGCTCACAATAGAAAGAGAATTGCTTTTGTAGGCAGTAAATGGGAGGTGTTGAAAACTGTCCCCAAATGTCACAGGACTCAAATGACTTTTTCACTAGAGAAAACCCATTGCTCCACATGTTTGCATTTAGTTAACATTTTGCTCTAAGTGATATCCTGTCTCGTGCAGAGTCTCTTGCGATTCCTCTGCCTGTTCTCTCAGTTCCACAGGGCAAGTATCTATTTATTAGACAGGGTTTTAAAGAAAAACTGAAGCTCAGAGACACTGAGGCTGTATATGGAAAATCTAGAGATAAAATCTAGAACTTGTAATCTGAAGCTCTAGTACTAACTGGAAACTGAAAGTTTCTTTTTCTTCCCTAAGACTTGTTTTCTATGGATCTTTCAGGGATTGTTTGCTTTAGGAGTTAAGTGCTCCCACTCAGAGAAAAGTCCTTGTCACAGACATGAGCTGGGAATCAGACTGAGATGCAAAAGCTTCCCTCTCAAAGCTGGAGGCTAGTCTTTTCCAGAACATTCTGGAACACAGTCTCAGATTCCGAGCACGAGTTTGAAATCTTCATGAATGCAGAAGTCTATCATAGGTCTAATGCCCTTCAAGGATCCCAGGTGCTTCAGCAGCCTACTTCTCTCCCCTCTTTTCTTCCCATGTCTCTTTCCCTCTCTTCCCTCCCCACTTTCCTTTTCCTTCTGTCTCTTTTCTCTGCTCTCCCCCTTCTTCTTTCTCTATTTCTTTCAGTCTCTCTTCCTTTTTTCCTCTTTGTCTTCTGGTTGTCTCATGAGTTAAATGAACCATGAGATAATGGTGTCGTGAATGAGAATGAATGCAATAAATGAACCAACATAACAACCAGCTCTTCTTTCACAATGGACACCAAACCAAGCAACAGTGGAATCTCTTCTCCATTCAAAGTAGAAGATCCCCAGAATCTCATATACTTGGGGGGAAAAAAGTGGGAGGACTGTGGTAGGATGATGAGGGGATCTAAATGAACCAGGAATAAAAAGGAGAGAGACAGGAAGATAATGATTATAAAGATTTAGTCATGTTGGGTACTGTTCTATAAGAACAGAGTCTTAGTTATGGCTTCTATTGCTGTGAAGAGACACCATGACCATGGTAGCCCTTACAGAGGAAAATATTTAATTGGGGTGGCTCACTTACAGTATCAGAGGTTCAGTCTATTATCGTCATGGCAGGGAGCATGGTGGCTGCAGGCAGATGTGGTGCTGGAGTGGTAGCTGAGAGTCCTACATATTGCAGGCAACGGGAAGTTGACTGAGATACTGGGCAGTATCCTGAGCATGGGAAACCTCAAAGTCCGCCCCCACAGTGACACACTTCCTCCAACAAGGTCATACCCACTCCAGCAAAGCCACCCTCCTAATAGTACCACTCCCTATGAGATTATGAGGGTCCATTACATTCAAACAATCACAAATACCATGACTATAATGTGCCTTCTCTATATGATTTTAGTATAGGCACGTATATTCAGAAAACCATAAAGCCTGGTTTTCTTATTTTTTGACAAGGAAGAGAAGACAAACACATAGTCTTCTGTGATATTGGCGATTCTTCTGTGTGTTGTCAGGGCCTATAGGTAGTGGGTCAGGACGAGTCATGCTTGACTGCTTAGTGAATGCTCCCTGATGAATGTGGCTGACACCCGTGGATGCCTGCTTCACGAAGGGTGAGTTGGGCTCAGCTTCTCTATGCTAACATTTCTCATTTCACCTTGTGGCCACAGCATGTTGCCCTTGGGACTAGCTACAGTGACGAATGCACAGGTTAGGTCGCAGAAGGGTGGGCAGCACTGTGTGTTGCAGTCTTTTTCTTCCCTGACGCTACTTCCTATCACACTGAAGCAAAGATCTAAGGACTTCAGCTTCTGGCAAGGTTAAGAAAATGTGGAAGACTGTCTGACAACTAGGAGATAGGAAAAGCTTTCTGAGCAGCTTCGCTCAAGCCCAACTTTAAAGACAAGTGAAATTATAAGACACACTGTCTCACTTTGGGGGAAGCACAAGGAGGTGTAATTCTGAGGCACAGAAGCAAACGTCATCAAGGGGAAAGAAAGGTGTTTGCTTTAGGGTGAGTGGCTTGTTTCACTGCACGCTATTTAAATGCACTCTCGTCTGTCAATTATGTAATGGGCACCACTCCTTATAATTCTTTGTTTACAGGCATGTGATGTCTGAAATACATTTTCCCATTAAGGCTCCAAGGTCAATGACACAGATAATTAACCAGCTGATTTAGTGCATTTAATTTTCCTTGAAGCTTGCGCAAGGCACCCCCACCACCCAGCCCAGCCCTGAGATTCGTCTTCTAAGCAGACAATGGGACAGTGCTGCCTCAGTAATGGGACACTGATGTGATCTGTGACTGAGGTTTTGTCTAGCAGCATTGCGTGCCCGCTTAAATGATGATGAATGCTGCCTTTGTACCGGGCAGGAAGATGTCATTATGCTGGCTCATATCGCTGACCTCTCAGGGCTTCCCAGTAAGCATTCCTGAAGGGTTTAATGCTGATAATTCCTTGCAGAGCTCCGAAGAGAATAAAGCGAAAAGGCGAGCCCAGTGAAAAGCAAAGAGAGAGCCCAAGGTGAAGTGAAGCTTAGCACACCAAACAGAATGAAGGGAAGCCGGCTGCTCCCTCTCCTCTTGGCTTTTCTCTCTCACGCTGTGGTTCTGAGTCTGGTTGTTATTTCTGCCCTCTGCCAACTTTGTTCACTTACTAATATCTGGCCCTGTACTTCACCTATCAATAAAAAGAATTTGAAAAATCTCTCAACCCAGGGATATTATTTCTGCTTCAACTTATTCCAGGATTCCAGAACTCAAAATGAAAAGCTGCAGATTGCTGATAGCTATGTCAATATCATCCAACCACTAACGCTTTATTGGTGGTACCTATAGATAGAGTGAGGGCATTGGAATCCTATTGATAGTGAGAGAGAAAGTCTTGAGGCTCAAACAAGTCCATTCTACAAGGGACCTAGTTTATAGACTTATTGCTTCACTTTCAAAGGCTCCCTGCAAGTTTCAAACTATAAAATATGCAGTGATCTTGGGACAGATTCTGTGGCAGAAGGGCACTGGCAACACTTGCTTCCTCCCAGTCCCCCTGCCTCCGTCTCTGTCCCCTGCCTCGCTGTTCTCTCCTTCCCTTTCTCCCTCCCTTCCCTGTTTGCTTTCTTTATTACTTTTCCTGAACATTTATTTCAAGCTAAAGAGAGGGAAGTATTTGCCATACTATTCCTTCAAATCACAAGTAAACATTTCATCTTCCTCAAACATCTATCTAAAGATAAAGCATTCTTTAAAAATTTTTTAGCCCCAATTCAGAGCTGTTTTCATTTTATATTTTATATTTATTTATTTATTTGTTTGTTTGTTTGTTTGTTTGATTTTCTAAGACAAGGTTTCTCTGTGTAGCCCTGACTATTCTGGAACTCAGTCTATTAGCCAGACGACTGGCCTGGAACTCAGAGATCCGCCTGCCTCTGTCTCCTGAGTGCTAGGCTTAAAGGTGTGCCACCACTGCCAGGTTTTCATTTTTACTATTTATTTTTAGGCTACTGAGTCTCATCTCCTACCTATCTGAGTAGAGTCATGCTTTGTTTTAAGAAGGGATATACTCTGAAAAGCTCACTGCCAGATGACTTAATTTTGCTGCCACCCACTTGCCACACAGAACTAGATGCAACAGCTTAGTGCACACAAGACCCCGGTTCACATGGCACACACACATCACTCTGCTTTACTATCTTGTCCTGTCTCATTGGACAGCGTGACTGCATGTCTTTTCACATACATGCATGCATACATATGTGCCCATTGTTGTATTCAGTGAATTCACTGAGCTGCTTTTTCAAATTATGGGTATTGATCTTTTGTGCAGTGAGTTATAAAAATTATTGATTCTTCTAGTCAATGTTTGGAGTCTTGATATTAACACTGTCCTAGCACAAGTCCTAGAAAATTACTAATCATAAGTGAATCTTAAAAAGTGATTGTTCAAGAAAATAAAATGCAGATGTCAATAAAATGTTGTTATGGCAAGCTTATTTAAACCATTATGAACTATTAAAAGTCAATATATTAGAGACATATTCTGTAGCACTCTATTGTTTTCACTCAAGTGGCTCTTGATGGTTAATAAGAAGAAAGAAAAATCATTCAACATACAAGAAATACATATGTTAGTTTCATGGATTTATAAACTCAAGATTTAATATAATTTTAGTTTAAGAGAAGTGAAAATAAACTGCTCGAGTCAAAATCATGATATTGCTTTCATGGTTAAAATAAATTTCCCCAAATTTCAAATATAATAAGTATTCAACAGCTGTGTCTAACAGTGCGTGGCCACGCTATGGCACTTAGGAGGCTGGGTCAGGAGGATTATGAAATTAAGGCCAGCTTTCTTTATATATAACAATTTTTGTACAACTTGGACTACTGTACAGACTCCATATCTAAAAATACGGAAGAAATAATTATACCCCAAATATGCGTTTTTGAGATGTTAGGGAAGGATAGTTCTCGTTGGTAGAGATATTGGCCTGTTATGTCTCCAGAAATAAAGTGATAATAATTGAAAATGTCTTATTAACAAGTTCTCCATGTCAATAGCAAGAGACTCCTATCAGCAATTAGTGATCAATGTAATGGTTATGCATAAACACTTAAATTCACACAGACCTTTTGGAATCTGATGTATTCAACTATTAAATTGTTGAAAAGGGCCATCTTTCCCCGCATATATGAAAATATATGGAGATTAAAAGGAATGTCATCAATAAATTGGGGGAGTTGCCATGCTCTTCCTGCAAAGTGTGGAAGAAAACTATTTTAGATGGAATGTAAAATGGGTTCTTCTAGTACAGAGAAATAATATATATTATATATATAATTATATATATATATATATATATATAATTGCTGTGAGAAAGTTTTCTTTCTTTCTGGAACTTGTATATTTAACAAAAGCCAGCCCAGCCACAGAGATGGCCAGCAGGATGATAAACTCAAGTTTTACTGAGGAAAAAGAATTTGGATTTGAATTTCTTGACAGTGAAAACAGACCAGGGCCAAGACTTGGAACTCAAGCTCCACGACAATAATGTTCATACTTTCAAGTTTTATTTTTCTTTCAGCATTAAGGATCTGACCCAGGATTTTGCACACTAAGATACACACCCAGTACAATGAAGCTATATCTTTAATGGCCAGATTTTCTCCTGTTGATCACTGCAACCTGGACTAGAATTTTTCTCTAGGATGTTACAGAACACAAATTAATCTCTGTTTCTCTCCCCACTCATGTAAGTATTGTATTTGTGGTGTATATACGTGTAACCATGAGTGTGTGCATGTGTGCTGGCAGGTGTGTAATATGCCTATGGAGGCTGGCTTTGACACCCAATATCTTTCCTTGATTACTCTGCCTATATTTTTTTGAGACAGAGTCTCTCCTTGAACTTAGAGTTCACTGATTCAGTTAGAGTGGCTGACCAAGGAAACTCGGGTACTAACCTATCCCTCTGCTCACCCCAGCAATGTGGTTAAGGCGTCTGTCATGGTAACTGACTTTTTGCATGGATCATGGAGACCCAAACTCAGGTCTTCCTGCTTGAGTGGCAAGCTACTTTTCCAAATGAGCCATCTCTCCAGCCCAAATTTATGTCTTATCCTTCATCAGTTAAATGATGAAGCAATTAATACTCGTCTAGGACACTGCTAAAAGCAAAACTTACCCCAGAATGTACACATATCCAAGCAGACTTTATTTATATTTATTTTATTAGAAGCAGTAAAACATGCTTCAGTACGCAGTAATTTAATTACACCAAGGCATTTGACCTGTTGAGCCTCCTGTTCATAGAAGCCTTCATCTTTAAGTAGACATTAAAAATACAAATTAAACCTTCCAGTTATGCAGGTCAGTCTATTTCCTATACACCATAAACTGCTCTTGAATTATTTGCAACAACTTCTGGAGGGGGGCTATGTTTTTTGTATAGCTCCATAAATATACTTTCATTTTAATTTGGAAAATCCAGGATATGTGACTACATGTCCAATCATAAAGATTTTACACTTTCTTATTTTTTTTAAAGTTTTTTTAAAAAAGATTTGTTTGTTTGTTATATATACAGTGTTCTGTCTGCATGTGTGCCTGCAGGTCAAAAGAGGGGACCAGATCTTGTTAGGGGTGCTGCGAGCCACCATGTGGGAACTGGGAACTGAACTCAGGACCTCTGGAAGAGCAATGAGTGCTCTTAACCACTGAGTCATCTCTCCAGCCCAAGATTTTACACTTTCAAGAATCAAATGTTCATCCTATGAATTCTCTAGAGAAACTTAGGATTTCCTTTATAGAACAGACAAATGGCACTCTTGTTTAGTTGTCTAACAATAAAAGCTATAACCTATTGACCAACACAATGTTGCTTTTTTTCCTTCAGTAATTGTCTTTTAAAAAGAACTTCAATCATAACAAAGGCAAGAGAAGAAGTCAAGAAGGCAACATTCCACTCCTTCTAAATAAACAGGACTGGAAGTGAAGCTAGAGAGTATCCTATGAGGTCAAATGTTTATTTTTTTGTGTGAATCACTTTTTATTTATGTGCATACAATATACATACATATATATATATATATATATATATATATATTTGTGTGTGTGTGCGTGTGTGTGTGTGATGACAAACCCTGGTGTCATCCTCAAGAACTCTGTCCAGGTCCTTTGAGACAAAGTCCCTGGTAGGCTTAGAACTCACTAATTAGATTAGAGTAGGGGGCCAATGAATCCCAGGGTCCTTCTTTCTCTGCTCCCCTCCTTCGCAGAACTAGAATTATAAGCATGAACCATCAGGTAGGCTTTAGTGATCAAACTCAGGTCCTCATAGTTGCAAGAAAAACATTTTACTAACTGAGCCATCTTCTGAATTTGTGAATTCCTTTTTGCTGTAGATGGTAACAAATAGAAAGACAGACAGACAGATAGACAGACACCTACGCATGGGAACTACCACCCCACTCCTGTTGCACACAAAATATACATTTCTCTTTTAGAAATTAAAATTCATGAAAATTTAAAAAGCATGCCTTATTATCACAAAAGCCAAAGGGAAATAAATCTCTGTGGTTTGGACTTCAAATTTCAATTTCCATTATGACATAAGATATATGCTTGCAAACACACACAAACACAAATGTTTTACCCAGTAACATGTAAAACAGAGAAGTTGCAATACAGAGCATTGACTTGGAAACTGACTGTCTTCTGGTACATTATGCAAGATTTGTGAACAATTGTGATGCCTGTAAACATGTGCAGTATTAACTTTTGAATAGTGGGCCTAAAAGTCTATTAAACCAGGGATTAGAAGTAGAACAATTCCAAGTCTTGATTTCATACTTTAATGTCTATTGTGGTGGCTTGTTATTATTACTTTCACTGGCACTTTCTCCCCTGGGTAGTATTAGTAAACTCCTTAGTCTGAGTTCCTTTTCCTCTCTAGCAGATCTGGAAATATAACAAACAGCATGATCTGCTCCGTCATAGTGCTTTGTCACATTTCTGGAGCCAGTGGTATTTAGATGCATCAGCCATCCACATGCCTCTAGTGGTGTCTTAGCTCACAGAAAGGATTCTATAATGGGAGAGATAGATCAGCAATGGTTGTCAGGGACAGAAACCTCCAGGAAGTCAATCACAGGTCAGATTTTCTTCAAGAGGGCGGGGAGCTCAAATCACACATAACCATGGCTTCTACTTGGTACACACCATGCTTGGATGCTCATCTTGTCTGCCCCCACTTGATGGTTTTGGGTTTGAATCCCAGTAGCTTAGGCAAAACTCCACCACTGTCAACCCGGTGACAAAACAGGCCATAATTTGCTATTATGGACGCATTCTTTTTCAGCAAGGATATTTGTTGTCATCAAATCTGTTTGATTTGTGAATGTGCTTTAACTTTAAAAAGCCAAGGTTAGCCAAGGCTAGGAAAGCCATAAAGTAGGATACTGTATTACCAGAAATACTTGATTGTTTGGATTCTCTCTCTATGTCTAAAACTTTTCTATTATCACAAACTTGAAATGCGATACATTTCACAAACACTCTAAATTAAAATGCACAGAAGCTTAATAAACTGATTTCCCCAAAAGCTGTACAAGAATTGTGCTGATCTATCAGTTCATCTCATTCTTTTGCTATTAGGACGATTACAGGTGATTCATAAAATTTATAGCCATGAAAGGCAGACAGACCTCATATAAGATTGGTTATATATATATATATAATATATATATATATATATAACATTACCCTATAGGTGAGGTTTCATTAAGTAGAATTATGAGCCCCCCCCCAAAAAAAACAGTGAAAGGAGCCATCTGGATGGAATTACAAAATGGCTGATGTGTGCTCCCTCCACCTAGGGAACTCCCTGTGTGGCCTTTTAAGGAGTTATAGTTCTGCACTGTTAGATACAAACTTGCTTTTCAAGAAAGCAAAATAACATAATTGCAGTTCAGATGGAACTTTGAAGTAGGTCTACCCACCAGACTTCAGCTGGCCTTTTTGGAAACAGCTTTCCTCCTAGAACTCAGCAGGCTCCCTCTCCATCTCGTGGAATGGAATATAGGGCAGAGATAGTTATTTTTAAACAAAAGGACAGGAGGAGGGAGCATAGTAAAATCTGATTTATAAGTGTATTCCCGAACCAAGACTGCAGAAAGATTTCCCACCAGCTCCACACTCCAATATTTTCAGAGAAGGAGATATTGTTAGCACAGGGTGAGCTTCTTAAGCCTGCTGGATTCCATCAAGAGCACAAGGAATATGCAGGGATTTCTAGACACCACTGAAACATCTTTGAAATCCTGAAACAATTATTTTGAGAAGTGATGTTTGTTATTTTGCAGGTCTTTATATCAGCCTTAACAAAGGGATTTGGGTTTTACAGATGCCAGTATCTAAGATGGAATAGGGATGGAACGGGTTTAGAGACTCCGGGGACCTCAATTTGCACCCATGGTAACTATGTCTAAGCATATCCCACCACCGGAGTGTCAAGGATACCTTCACCAGCTGAGCTTTAATTAATGATAAATCAACAGACAGACAGGTGACAACCATTATGTTCTTCCACCTTATCACCAGGGCCAGAATTAGTGACAAAATTTTTAATTAAATTTTAACTTTCTCTTGATTAATTAACTTTATATGAGAACGGAATACACATGTGCACACACATTTGCATCTGTGTATTTGTTTATTAAGTTTTTTTCCAATTTCTTGTTCTACATCAGAGTATTTGAAAAGGGGGGGATAGTACTTAATACAAATTAATCCAATGTGGATTTAACATTCTTAGTTGTCTTTCTGAAGTCAGAAATTCCTAAAAGGTTGCCTGACCCATGGTGAGTGCGCAGCATGTGTTGCTCGGCAGCCTCACTTGTTACTCTGCCTACCTTCCTTCTGAAGCATATTCTTCAGCAATGTCTTTAATACCCCTTCCTTTCTTCCCCCTCAGAGCTATTATAAACAAATAATTTTACTCTTTGCACACTGGCTATTAACACCGTTCACTGGCCCCAGCACTCAGGTATCCTTGAATCTACAATTGGATGTCTGACATAGAAAGTTGTAATCTAGTTCATTGCTTAGGAGCTCGTTAGGATCTCACTCAAGTTGTGCAAAATTGAAGTTGGTGGTGATTATGAGAGATAAAGAAAGCTTCGCTATCAACCTAGCAGAAATAAACGAATGAGGAGAAATGTTCCTCAGGTCATTATTCAAAAGTTTTAAATTACTCAATCTATTTAGATATTATTACTTTGGATGATTTTTATCTTATCTGTTGATAAATATAGTTGATATTTTGACTAATTTTCTTCCAGTAATTTTTTCCTCCCATATATTATTTTCAGTCTTTAAATCAAGATGAACTCATATTATAAGCAATCCCAATATTGTCCCTTCTACATTTAAAGTTTTACTTCATGCCATTAAGTGTTTTGTAGAACCATCGTCTACAAAGGCTATTTAACATTCCCATATGTGAATATGTACTATATAACTTTTCTTTCTGCACTGGATATTTTCAATTTTTACCAGTGTTTTACTATTATAAACAAATAATTTTACTCTTTGCACACTGGCTATTAACACCGTTCACTGCCCCAGCACTCAGGTATCCTTGAATCTACAATTGGATGTCTGACATAGAAAGTTGTAATCTAGTTCATTGCTTAGGAGCTCGTTGCTGCTCTCAGTTTCTCCTCAAGAGGTGGCTTGCCGCTGTGCCAGTACAAGTTTTCTGCTTCTGGAACAAAGCCAGTACTTTGGGATGGTTTTATAACCAGCACAAACGTCCCCTACATCCCAAAGCCTTCTGCAATAATAGGACAGTATGTCACACTCTAAACATACCTGCATTTGACTTTCCCTTGCTTGTCTTCTGGGTATTTCAAGTTTAACACACCCATCTACTGAACTTCTCCTTACTGCCCATCTCTTCCTCAAAACAAGCAGATATATCACCCGTCTATGCCCCCAGTTGCCTACTGTGCCTTAAGTTACTCTGGTTTGCCTAAAGAACAACCTAGGCACTGCTATGACTGCCTTAATCTCTCTCATGAACATGGCAAGTCCTTCTTTTGCCTTACATAATGTATGTCCCTTAGAAACACTCGTCCCAGCTCCGTCTCCATCCCTAGGAGCTGCTATCAGCCCACCTTGTGCCCTTTTCTTGTTATTTTCACTTCCACCGCTGACCTTATTTTTTTTAAAGAGAACTGTGTGTGTGTGTGTGTGTGTGTGTGTGTGCTGTGTACTTGTGTACACAGCATGTGCTGATATACTCACCCACATAGGATTGTGTGGAGACCAGAAGTTGCTGTTGGGATGTCCTACTTTGTCACTCTGTATGTGTATGTGTGTGTGATATACTTGAGCATACAAGTGTGTGCTGGTACACTCATCCACACACTCACCCACTTGGGATGTCCTACTTTGTCACTCTGTAAGTGTGTGTGTGTGTGTGTGTGTGTGTGTGTGTGTGTGTGTGATATACTTGTGCATACAAGTGTGTGCTGGTACACTCATCCACACACTCCTTCACACAGGGCTGTGTGGAGACCAGAGGTTGCTCTTGGGATGTCTTCCTCTGTCACTCTTCAACTTGTGTTTTTAGACAGCCCCTCTCAGTGACTCTGCAGTTCACTGTTTTGGCGAGACTGTTGGCTCAGAGCCTGTCTCTACTGCCCTGCTCTGGAATTACAGGTGTGTGCTGCTTCATCGGGCTTTCTCATACAAGTATTGGGTATCGGAACTTAGGTATTCAGGCTGTGCAGCAATCACATTACCCACCGAGCCATCTCTCCTGCCCAGAGAATTTTCTCTCTTGTAAACAATATGTTAGTGATTTTTGCCCTAAGCATTTTTAATAAATTCTTACAAAGCAGACATTTCCCCATAGCTTATCAGGAGTTACCCAATTTATCCCCTATCATTGGCCATATTTGAAAATTCTGTCACCATCCTGTTCTCAGAGCGTCTACCTACTTCTTCATCCCTCATAATCTCTGTCTCCTTCCCTGATGCTCATTGCAAATCTGAATTCTTCCCACACTTGAGGACTAAGCATCTGTCCCCTTCTACACCAGGCTCTGCCACTATCAGTATGTCTGCCTCTTTCTTTGTATTTACTGTCACCTAACTATGGGGATAACTTCTGAGACCAGTACCAAGTGATTTTGTTGTTTGAAATCATTGTGTATACTAATACAAGCACAGATGGCTTAGGAGACCAGTAACACAACCTGGATTCTTGACATAATCATGGGTCTGTAAACAACAAGACACACACACACACACACACGCGCACGTGCATATATATATATATACACACACATGTACATATATACACACATATGCACATATACAGTTGTTTCAGTCTCATGAATATATATATATATATATATATGTGTGTGTGTGTGTGTGTGTGTGTGTGTGTGTGTATCTATGTATGTAGCTGCTGCCAGGTCAATGTGTCATAGTGTCTTGCTGTTAAACAATTCCTTTCTTTCTTTTTTCCTTTCTTTCTTTCTTTTTTTCTTTCTTTCTTTCTTTCTTTCTTTCTTTCTTTCTTTCTTTCTTTCTTTCTTTCTTTCCTACAGGATAACTACATCCAAAAATGACAATGGAAAATATGATAAAGTATAAATCAGTTGCACAGTTGTATATGCTTATTATCAAGTGATAGGCTTGCATATATCTGTGCATGCAACATCCTAGACTGACAATGGCCTGTTTTATCCTTTGGTACCTTGAGAGCTACAATGCCACCAGGCAATGGGGTTGTTTAATTTTAATCTCCTTCATAACACTATGGGATTACCATTGTATGTGCTGTCATTGATTAAAATGCTATCTGACACATGTCTACATTTATTACTTGTTTTTGCCTTTCTCACTAGACAAGAAAACAAGAAATATACTATCTACCTGTCTCATTGTGTGACTCCTAGTTCCTGGCAGAATGTTTAGCATACAGGATATACTGGGGAAATACCTAGTGAAGGAGACTTTATACCCTATTGTCCAAGGTAGGCAGGGTTAACCTAGAATATCCACCTAAGTTCACCACATTTTGGATACTTTATTTTATGTTATTTATCTTATTTTGTAGAGCTGGGTTTCAGTCTAGGTCATTGCATATGCTAGGCAATTGCTCTAGTACTGAATTATATCCTTAAGTTAAATTTCTTTCTTCCTCTCTTCTTCCCTCACTACTCCCTCCTTCCTTCTCCTACCTCCTCCTCTCTGTGTGAGTGTGATGCTGGAGATGGAGCTCATGAGAAGCCAACACTGAACAAGTGAGCCTCTTGCAGGGTTTGTCTTTTTTTAAAGATTGGATTTTCTACTACTTGGCAATATCAGCCTCAGTTCCATTTTTCCAAAGCTCCCTGAGTAAATTCCATCCCCCGACCCCCCAAAAAAATAAAAAAATAAAAAAAAAATTCTCAGCAGCTGTTTACTAAACTGATTAGTATTTCCTAATCAAGTATTGTTAGGTATCAGAACCTAAACAAAAGCTTCACTCTGATGACCCCAAATCTCACTTAGAAAGTAACATAATGATTGCCCTTGTTGATCTTCGTCTTCTGACACATACTGCGACCAGACGGAAAGGTCATCCTTTGGAAACCACTGGAAACAAGAACATTAGTGTTATGGTAGCTTCCCATTTCTGGTGCATTCTAGATTTAAGTTATTAACTTAATAATTAAAAAATAATATGACTTTCTTTTTGTAATTATTATGGATAGCGGCTTTAAATCCAATATGATCTAATTCTCTAATTTTGAAGTCTAAGAGATTAGTAAAAGGTTTTACAAAAATGAAGAAATGACTTCACAATGATTGTTGGTATCTGCTCAGTTTTAAAGTAGAGAAAGGTCAGAAGGATAATGAGATTTTTTTTTTCCCCCTGCACAATATGCTCTGGAACTTAATTTCCAGATTTGGCCTCGTCAGCAGCCAAAGTTAAAATCATTCACTTAGCCTTCTGAAAATGTTTGAATTAGAACTCTATACGAGATAGCTAATCAGTACAAAATCTGGGCTTCCTTCCCTCTTTTCTTCCTTCTTTCCTTCCTCTCCTACCTTCCTCCCTCCCTGCCTCCCCTCTGCTCTGCCTTCCTCCCCCTCTTCTTCCGTCTCTCTCTCTCTTTCTTTCCCTCTCTCATTTCCTTCCTTCCTTCCTTCCTTCTTTCCTTCCTTCCTTCCTTCCTTCCTTCCTTCCTTCCTTCCTTCCTTTTTTATTCTATTTTATTTCTTCTCAGTTGGGTTTATCTGACAAAACATCTTTGCAAAAGGCTTTAATCACATTCGTATGTTCTGCATAGGTGCACAGAATCATTATGACATATTTTGACAAATGAATGCATCATCAAATGTGAAACATCTGATTTACGAAGTCTGTATCAACACTGTCCACAATGCCGGCTCTCCTGGTTTTCTGCAGACTTTACTTGTTGCCTTCACAGAGCACGGGTGATTCCATTTTCATAACAACTGATCTTGCTGCAAGGTTTGAAAGCAAATGACAGCGGCATCAGGCAGTGAAAGGCAGGCGGGGCAGGCAGCTATCCGCTCTGCCTTAGATGAATGGCTAAGACGTAGGCAATGTGAGGATTCATGCCCTGAACTGGCCATCTAATTAAAATGAGAAATTGGCACAAGATGCAGAGAGAAGCTAAGCAGATTGAAATATTAACAACCAAGCAAAGAAGAAAGAAAAGAAATTATAATTTAGAAACTTTTTTTTGAGGTGGTTGATTTCTACCCTTATGTCATCCAAACCAAATAACAGACAGGAAATAATATCAACAGGATGCGGGTGACATTAAAAAGTGCTGTGATTTCACAGAGTGGAAACAGATGGGAGGGACCCAACAATCATTACCATTCCAGAACAGAAATACTGAAAAATGATCACCGGTTATGACATACCCATGGATGCCCATTAAGGACAGGGCGAACTGATGGTAGGCAAGACACAGTCTTCCTTGGGAGGGTGAGGAGAGAGGCATCATCCATTAGCAAACAGAGGCAGGAAACCATTCATAAATAGTGAAGCAGAACAAAGAGGCAGTTTTCGTGGGGTGGACTTGGCTTTAAAGCCATACAGACCTTTGTCTAGCAGGCCAGTTAGGAGGAGGTTAAACACAGTCCACAGCAGACTGCCCCCTCCCCACCCCAGGAGGATGCAGGCTGCTTTGCTGGCAAGGATCCCACAAGTTCTCCACTTCAAAGAGAGCCCGGCAGGGGTGTGGGGAAAAAAAGAGAAGAATTTGGATGAACATGTGAAAATGTTTACGGGGCCTTTGGAGAAAAGACGGAACAGACTCACACGGGCTACAAAATTGCCTTGAGAATGGTCAGAAGAGATATGAAAAAAGAATGAAAAGAAAACAACCTTGGAAGAAATCAAGGCGATGAAATCGCCATTCTGACCAGGAAGCAAGTGTTACTTACTATTCTGCTCGAGATCTAACCGCCATTTGCAATGTTTCTCCTTGTTTGCTGAGTGATGACAAAGGGGGAAATCATACAGAGATCATATCCATAAAATGGGCTTCTTTGTAAACGTAGCTTCACTTTGCTACAGTTGAATTCCTCCCTGTGCTTTCGCATGGTACGTCTGAAGGAATTTGGAGCAAGCACACTGCCCGAGTCTTTTATGGAGTATGCTTTCCCCACAGGAATAAACTAATATTCAAGTCAGTTTTCCCAAACCGTTATGCCAGGTCCTGTAAGCCTGGCTATGAGTGTGCTAGTTTGAGAACTCCACACACACATAAGCCCCATTTGACAGAAAGGGCGGGGAAAACGGAACTGGAAACGTAGGTAATTGCCTTCTCATTTAAATGAGGGGAGGATTTAGACAGTTATTGGTTCCTGCTCCTTGCAGGCAGAATGTGTTTGATTTACAGATCTTCGTCTTGCACTCAGAATCCGAGGGAAGAACCAAATTAGTGACGAATATTGACTAATTAAACGTCAGACTGGAGAGGGTCCAATTCTAAGCACACGCTCAATAAATGCTTGCTAAATGTAAAAGAGATGAATCATATTTACCAATGTAATCAACATATATAAATGTGTATATATTCCGTAAAGACCAAAAAGCAATGTATTCCAGTCTCACATGGAATTGACACAGAGGGCAGGGCATACTTGGCTGTCTGGGATGAGGATATGAGTTATCCACAGGATCTCTATGCCATAGAAATGATAACCGGTACTATTTCTTTACTTGGGAACAACTGGGTGTCATAGGAAATTATTTATAAACAGACACTTCAAACACTTTGAAAATGCACTAATACATGTAAGTACTAAATTACATGCACCATTACTGTTAATTTATGACCCAAAGATTTCTTCTTGCTTTTTGCAAAATGTGAATAATTATACCTAACATCTTCAGGGACTGGAATTATATGCATTTGAACAATTTAGGATGCAAAAATCACGCTAATGTGTTTTAAACTCAAAGAGAGGGGGGGAATATCCACGTGGAGGAAACTGTGATTTCTAATGCTTTTCTGAGCACAGAGGTAGTGGGGTGAATGGTAACATTTGCACTTAAATATTTCTTACATTTTAGCTTTTTATTTTGCGGGTGTGTGGGAGGATATTTGTGTTTGTGTGCATGTATATGTGTATGTCTACATGTGCATGTGCGCAGCCAGAGATTAATACCCCAATCATTTTCTGCTTAATCATCTTTTGAGACAGGGACTCTCATTGGTTGGCAAGTCCTAGCGGTCTTATTAATATTCATTGTCACAGGTGGCTTTTTATGTGGGTGTTAGCCATCCAAACTGAGCCCCCATGCTTCAGCAAGGAGCTCTTTACTGGCTGAGTCATCTTCCTAGCCCCGCCACCCTTGAAATAGTCTCACAGTAGCCAAGGCTGTCTTCCGCCTAGGTGCATAGCCAAGGCTGACCTTGACTTCCTGACCCTCCTTCCTGCCTCCCAAGTACTGGAATTACAGGCATACACTGTCGTGTCATTTGCAGCCGTTTACCATGAATGGGCTGGGGCTCTGAGAATTCTTTGAAGAACTTTTGTACTATTTTCATAGTTTAGATAACTAGTCTTATCTAAGTTGTTGAAGGAAAAAAAAACCCAATTACAAAACCACTTAATATAAAAACTAGTGAACAACAGACATTAGTATAAAGACCAAAAAGTAATTAAAAGTGTTCATCTCTATAGTTCCCAAACTGTAACAATTCAAGATGACCAAGCCCCCTGGGGTAGGGCGGGTGAACGGAATCATTTTATTTATGTCAGTGCATTTATGCATTTGTGAATCTATCTTTTTCTGATTTCTCACTAACACATTTGCCTCTAGTGGTGTCTTAAGAGATCACATAGTCTGGATGGCAACCGACTGAAGGTAATAATCCTTTGTGTACAAAATTCCAATCATCTCCATAGCAACCACGTACGGGTGAAGATGTCAAAAAGAGGATTTTGACTTCATATATGAAGTAAACAAGAACCAAGACATCACTAAGACGAAGATGCTACTTGTGTGTAAGATAAATGAGAAGGAAATAGCCAGAAAGAAACAGCAGTACTCTTTAATAAAAAATTATTCATTATGGTCTTAAGTTGCTTGTCAGTGAGGAAACCATCAAATGTGCATTTGGGCAGATGGCATCTGCTCATCAGGGGTGATAATGGCCCAACGACATGTAGCCATTTAGAGATTAGAGCCATTCTCGGCTTTTCAAAGGGCAGTCCTTTATCTGGCTGCATAGTGTGAAACACTTTGTAGCAAAATTCCATGACTGTGTACCTAACTTGTCCTTTCTGTTTTTCATAAAAAAAAAAGAAAAGAAAAGAAAAAGCTCCAATTTTTTCTGTCTCCAGGGGATTTTGCTTTGCTTTTAAAGACCACCTCTCTTCCTAACGGGACTGCCAGCTACAGTCACACACTAAATCGCAGTAGGCAACTGTGAGGGTTTAGCAAGATTAGAGGGGCATTTTCTGGTAAAGACGAAGAGCATGATGGGAAAATCTCGGGCACACAGTAGGTGATCAGAAGTGTCTTAAGTCAATGAATTAATGAATGTAGCAAGACATACCAGGCAAGCAAAGAGAAAGCAATAAATACATCAAGTCTATCACTTTCATAGCGTTTCTTCACAAGCTTAAGATTCCAACTTCTGGTCGAAAAGCAGGAACTTGAACCCTTCCTCCACATGCTGGCGTCTGCTCTCCTCTTGTTTGCTTGCGCATGGCGATTAGACGTTCCTCCCTTGCACATTTCCAGAGAGATGCAAACTCCTGCCTGAGACAGCAAATGCTGTCCTGACTGCGGAGAGATAAGACTAGAGGGACTACAGCATACAATAGAGCTGTCCCTGGGAAGTTTAGGCTGATAGATCCACACAGCCGACCCCCACACTTCAGCTAAGCTTTGTTCCGAGTTGCATTCATCTTGGTAAAGATGTTGCGAAGAGATGATAGAGAAGGTAGGATGTGTCCATAGAAAGGATAAACTCTAATGTGAAAGGGGGAGCCCGAGAAAAAGAAGTCATCCACTGAATGGAAGAAGAACTGTAGCAAGGGCTTTCTGATCCCGTCTTCAATCTCAGAGACAATACGAGATGCAAGTATGGATTTCATACCAATTAGGTGTTTTGCATCGTCACAAAACAAAACAAAGCAAATCTCATCCGTTAACAATGGATGATGAGGACGGAAAGATGAAGGAGTCGGACCAAATGAATTTCTAGTAGCAAAGATAAAATGCGAGATACTACAGGGTGATAATACACGGGAGAAGAGCTTGATTCTCACGGTGAGTGCATAAATAAGGGAGCGGGAACAACAGGGACTGTGGGCAGGTAATCGCCACCAGAGGAGGGGCCATTGCTTTCTTCACTGGTGTGGTCACTGGTAAATTACCTCTGCTTGCATAAAGAACCTCCTGCCTGCCCATACTAGAGATGAAACTTGAATCAAACTCAGTGGTCACAGACAAAAAGAGGACGTGAAAGCAGGAGGGGGTAGAAAAAGAATGTCAGCTGAGGGGTACAAATGAATAAATTTGTTGCAAAAGTATATGACACTGTCGAAACAATTTTACAAAGTGGAGTGGGGGAAGAATTTCATTATATAAATATATAATATATATGCACATATAATACAAATATATAATGTAATTATAATATATGTGAAGGAATATATATATATATATATATATATATATATATATATATATATCATTAAATAGAAAGCCACAATTTAACAGGCAATAGTAACTGTTGAAGATGAGAGCCGTACTATAGGTATTCAAGTTAGAGAATAGGCAGAGGAAGAGTCAGGGCATTTGCATAGTTGCAAAATATTTTTCTTAAGATGTAATAATTTCAAGAGAGGATCCTGATAAACCCAGTGACCAATGTGAACTTCATCAAGGACGGTGACCCTGGGTCTCATGGACATTTGGATGAAATGCAGTGAGACGGGGCAAGACCATTTTGTAGGTCTTGCTCAAAGGCCCTGTCTCCTTCTGATGAGAACATTACAAAGGAGGACATATTGGAAAATAATTGATGAGACCTTTTTCTCTATATCGAGTTCTTATTAAAATTTACTATAGATATTTAAAGTAAACAGGGTTTGAAGCATGCACACACATTACACACACACACACACACACACACACACACACACACACGCAGATTCCCTTATTTGCCACCCTCCCTAGCTACTTCTTTTTTCATTTTATAATAAGACTCAAAAGAGTAGTGGTGATGATTTGGGACCAATGCATTTTGCAATTTTTTTTTAAATCCAAAGTCCCATGTAGGTACTTCCTTGTCTCTTGTGCTGTATGATTTTTTTTTAAAAAAAGTATGTTGCTGTATTTCTTTATTTGTGTATGGGTTGTGTATGTGCCTGTGCACACATGCATGACTGAATGCATGTGTATCACTAGTAGAGCCAGTGTGGAGGTCAGAGGACAACCTTATGGGTTATGTTCTCTCCTTTGACCATGTAGGTCTTGAAGATCAAACTCTTGTAGTCAGTCTGGTCAGCAAATACCTTTATGTGCTAAACTGGCCTTCACATTGTATTCTGTGAAAGAGAGTCACTGTGCACTTTCTTTCACATGTAAGGATCTGGTCTAATTTTAATATCTCCAGAAATATTATTGGGTCACATCATATTCAGTCAAGTTGGTTTGGGAAGACATCAAGGTAATTTAAGCTTTTAGTTGCCACCAAGGACACTGCTGTTCACTGTAACCTATTTGTTCATATGTCACTGGTTACATCTTTAGGATAAAAGCAGTGGTGAAGTTTCTGGAACAAAGGATCTGGAGAGCAAGGTGTTGAATGCATTGTGCTCAGTGGAACCTGAAGAAACTACATGCCAATGCAAAGTCCTGCACTCCTACCCCAGCAGGCGCCGTGAGAGCATGCTATTTCTCTATGTCCTTTGTGAGTGGCTGGAATAAGTCAGGGTGATGTGAGATGATGCTGGAGTGTAAACACAGACCAGCTATGCAGAGCGGTGACTTTTTACCCTCAGTGTTTTCGGAGGCCAGGGGAAGCTCATTAGCAAAGAATAAAACTGGTGTACTTTATGTGATTTGTGCTGTGTCTTTGCTTCTCACAGGGCTCATACAGATTATAGCTGGGTGTTGCTTTCTGACCTTAGTTAAGAGGTCATCTGAGAAAAATGGCAACAAGACAGATGGCTTGCTATGCCTTCATATGCCAATCTAGCTTGCCATCCAGTAGGGAAACTCAGAAGGCGGGACTGGAAGGAGAAGAGGGAGTGCCAAGACAATTTATTCAGGGGAAAAGGGTTGAATGGTGGTGTACAATAGGGCAGAATCGAGGACAGACCTTCCCTTACTGTAGACTTTCCAAATAACCCTGTTAAGAAAGCCAGTCTTACTGTACACAGCACATTGTGCTGAGTGTGAAGTAATGGCCAGATAAAAATGATAAAACTCAGACCACAGACAGTGTTCTGCTAGTTTTGATTCCTGGCAGAAGCTACAATATCCAGGAAAAGGACAACACAAGGTGGCATCAGAAAGAGCTGTTCAGAGTAGTGGATGTAACTCTGTATATGTACAATGTGAGATACTAGGTCCATCTTTCAGTGTGACTTACTAATTCTTCAGACAATGTGTTGATCATGTTTGGGATGACAACAGGCTGATTTAAAATACCAGGGTCTCCTAAATCTCCATAGCTTTTCAAAAAGGAGGCTTAAAGAGAATTATAGAGCTACTATGAGAGCCATTAAATGGACTCACCAGATAACTCTTTAACCATGTAGGGAATAGAGGGCACCAATAAAAACATTAATGCAAAAGTCTCTGACACTTCTTTGTGCATTATCTCTTTTAAAGGTCTTGTCATTGATTTGGACATATAAGTACCAAGGCTCTTTAAATGTTTCAGGACCATCCAGATGGTCCATCCATCATAGAGTCTACTGAGATTTAGAATTAATCTTTAATTACTTATCTATAATTTATAATTACACAGATAGGGCTAACTCATCCCACTTGCATCATTTCCTCTGCGGGATTAAGTTGGACCGTTTGAAAGGCACAGTGACTTTTTCGATCCCGAGAGTGTTGACTACTTTGCCTGCCAGGGTACCACAGCATTGTGATCCAAACATAAATCATCCTTCTTGGGAAATCTTTTAAGTATTCTTTTAAAATCTTTTAAGTCTTGGCACTTCCACTGTTCTATTATTATTAAAACACCTTAGTATACGTACCCTAAAATATTAATAGTCTACATATATTTGGCTACTATCAATTCTGAAAACACTGGGCCCACAGTTTCTCTCTTTTATTCTCCCTCACTCAAGCCTCCTGTTACACAAGCACAATTTTGTGAACCAAAACAATGCAAGGAAGCAAAAATGCAGAAATGCCTGCGTAGGTCTCTTAAATTTGTATTAACAACTATGTTGTTTTATAGAGGTTGGTCATTGGATATTCATCACTTTGTACTGTGATTGCTTGATGTCATCAGCTATATAAAACAGAAAATAAGGGAAAAGAAAGAGAAAGAAAACCAATGGGTTTAAAAAACACTGAGGAGGGTTGCTGATGCTGAAATGGTTCTTTTGGTAAAAGAGTTTGTTGACCTGACTTGGATTTCTGGAACATATTCACAACAGCCAGATGAGGTGATAAGTATCTATAATTTCAGAATTCCCACTGAGAAATGGGGAATAGGGACAAGAGAATTGGGCTAAATCTCATAGGCCAATTAACCTGGAGTACTCAGGTCAGAAGACCCAAGAAAGACCCTATCTATTTTAGTGAAGTGGAAAGCCAGAACCAAGTCCCAAAAGTTGCTTTCTAACTTCCTTGTGTGTGCTTTGGCACATGCCCACCTGCACTAACACACACATCGTATGCATACATACATGTACATGCATACATGCACCGCCAATAAGATCAGTTTTTAAAATAAATAAAAAGTTTTCTCATGTTGAGAGACTACAACATTCCTAACACCCCTTTAAAAGCCAGAAGGTTTCTATAAGTCTTTCTAAGAAAACAAGCAAAGAGGTCAAGGTAAAGACCTGCCAGTATATTGAACTAAATATATTTTGGGGGATTTTTATCTTGCCTTGGCTACCCAGTAAGAGCCTTAAACAAATAATGAAATCTAGATGGGAAGTTGACAGAGGGTTTAGCAGTAGACTGGTGCTTGGGAAAGTGTAATCTGGTTTCCTTGTGTAATCATGAGAAGAATTTGGTCCACTGAGGTTTTGGGTCTTGCTCAGATTCACATGTCTTGCTAGTGGCAGACGAATTAGGCAGGTGTTTTCAGGCTCTCTGTCAAGGGTGTGCTGAGTATTGCTGCATTTTGCATGCGCAGGATGTAGTGCAAGTTAAGTTTACTTTGAAATTGACATTCAGGCTGCCATGTTGCTCTCCTGAGAAATGCTGAGAAGACAGAACATCGTTAAACTGATACTAGGAAAAGGTGGTTGTTCTCAGTGTATAGAACCTTCTATGGTGGTGCTGGTTATGTTTTATCACTACAGCAATGCAGACGAGGACCAATGGATCAACACTCATAGTGACATTTCATTTGTTTTTAATAAACAAAGCTTGCCTGAAGTTCAGAGAGTAGAATAGCTGCCCTGATCAGCCTTACAGACCAGGCAGTGGTGACACACACCTTTAATCCTAGAAGCCACACTAGTTTGCCATAGAAACCAGATGGTAGAGGTGCATGCCTTTAATCCCTATTCTAGAGAGGAATATAAGAGAGGAGGATGTGACAACTCTCACACACAGTGTCATTCTGAGATTCCTGGAGGCAGAATTGTCATTTCAGACTGATGTAGAGGTAAGAGCCAGTGGCTGGCTGTTTTCCTTTTCTGCCCTCCAGGTTGAACCCCAAGTTTTGGGTTTTTACTAATCATGCTACAAACACTGTCATGGAAGTGAACTCAGTCAAGTATAAGAAACAACCTTCTGGAAGTAGCAGCTATCAAACACTGAAGTCCTGGGTGGCGCTGAAGGACATTATAAGATAGAGCAGGTACGCACCAACCTCAGGCTTTTCTACTTTGTTACTTTTATTTAATATGAGAGCCTGTTTCAGACTACTAATTTCATGGTCTCCATTGCAAAGTTGTCTTTTTTAAATTGTAAATTATATCATTCTTGTCCTGATATGCTAAAATGAATCAAAATTTAATTTAGCTGCGTGCATCTGTGGAAATACTTTTTATAACACACGGCTTTCGGAAATAGCCTGTAAAATGGCATGTAGGATTCTTAAAAGTTGACGATAAAGTAAAAGTTTGAATTCAGCTTTTAGAATGTTTCTTGCTGCCTTCTCATTACAATATTGAGGGGATATACCCATGGGAATCATTTTAGTCTTGATGTTAGTAAAAATCTGTAATAATCTCTAGGAGCTGAATTCCCATTGTATGAAAGATACTGCATACTTAAAAATTTATATATTTTTCTAAGGTAGCTTGCTGCATACGTAATTTAAAAAAGGAAGGAAACCCGGGAGACAAGTCAGGACCTAGAGTCAGGAGTAGCTTCGTTGTGAGAGGCAAGTGGAGACTGAACCTTCGGACCCTTCAAACACACCTGGACCCCGACAGGTGCTCTGGATACACCTTTGCAGAGACTCACACAGGCTGTCTTGGTTTCCCTGGCACCAAGAAGTTCATCAGGAGTAAGGGTTTTTACTCCTCAGCCAAGAACGTCTAAAACAAACTGGGACATGAAGTCAACGTAACATAAAGGTTATGTGTTCCTAAACAGCGAAAAGAACTAAGATGTAGCACGGTTGGTAGACTAATCTGACATCCAGAAAACCCCAAGTCTCAGCTCTAGAACCACATAAATCCAGCATGGTGATGTGGGGCTGCAATTCCGGCACTGTGGAGGCAGGCGGATCACTTTTCACTAAATAGTTCAATGTTACCTTCCACTAAATAGTAAGTTTGAGGCCAATCTTCCATTTTTTAAAAAAAGATATTATAACCATAGATTAAGATTGCTGCTTTTTCCCATTCCCAGTTCCATTCCATCTGTCTTACTCGCTCTTGTATCACTGGGATAGCCTTAATACTGTCCTAGGCTGTAGCTTAGGGAAGGTTGAGTTGTGATTGATAGCACATACACATGTGGTCAACAGTTCTTTCAGTCAACGGTGGAATATTTGTTAACTATCTTGACTTAGGATAACTTCTTCTTGCACTGTCCCAGTGCTCACATGGCAAACTCACATGGCACTGTGATACAAAAAGGCCAGAAGTTCACCAAGAACACGAATATGTCATAAAAGCAGCCTGACTGAGAAGTGGCAAACCAGGAGGAAGTAGGCCGTGAAATGTATAGACCAAGAAACTGAAAGGACTCTAGCGTGACAAACAGGGCTCTGGCAGGCTTCTCCCTTCTGCTATTTCCTTCCTGCTGCCTTGCTAAAACCATTAGAGCACATTTCTAAAGCTAGCCACCAAAATCTATTCCATCATTTTTCCACTTCCTCCTCCTGAGACTGATTACCAATATCCAGCTATCAAATCACTGAAGTCTAGACATCAAAAGTTCCCTTTGGCTGTCCTAATTAACATGCCAAATTAAAACTAACGAACTCATCCTAAATTGGAGTTTCCCCTTTTACCTGTATAAACCGCCATTTGGCCATTGGCCATGTCTGTCTCCTCTCTATCCAGAGGTTATTTGTTGTTCTTCCGGGACAAATACTCCTGCCCCCTTTCCCTTGTTCCCTTCCCCTTCTTCCTGGTCCTCTGGTTGTTGTCCTTTGTCTCTTATTCCCTGGCCTCTGCTCCTCCAGTTAAAAAAAAAAATCTCCTTTCTGCTATAACTTGGTCTTGGGGTGTCTTGAGCTGATACCAGTCTCTTCAGAAACACTGATATAGATCTAATTTGAGAGTAGATAGCTACCCCTGCAATAGCCATGCCTCTATGGCAGCACTACCATCTTGCCTGGAAGACTAGTATTAAAATTCTACATCTTATAGACCAAATAGGAAAGAAAGTTGAAGAAGTTTTCTTAAACATGACAGCAATCTTAAGAATGTCTGTTCAATTGACACCAGCTGTGAATTGAGAACTCATAATAATAATAACAATTATTAATAACAACAATAACCAAGGATTTCTGGTCAAACACGGAAGCCAAATTCCTCTTTCATTGTCTAATTAAAGAAAACAAAACAAGAATGTTGATATATCTAGTGATTACTGAGAATAAAACAGAAAACTCATCAAACAAAGCAAATACACCCAGCACATGGTAAAAAAGGACACCATTGAGGTTTCCTGAACATTTATCAATAAACATGCGCATGCTATTTTTCTAAATTTCTTTAGGAATTTGAAGAAAATAACATCTGTAATGTCACGCGATTTCTCATTTTAAGTATGTATTTACTTTTAACCTTATTTTCTTTTGGAAATTCAATATTATTCTCAAAGGACAGCTGCCAAATTTGAGTGGTAGGTCTGAAAAAAACATAGCACCACCCCTAGCTGGCTTTACAGACTTAATTATGGACCTGCTCCATGGGCTGGGGTTTGAATGCCTGTGTTGTCAGCGGTACTCTCTTCCTTTCTTCCTTCCTTCTCTCCCTCCCTTTCTCCCTCTCTCCCTCTCTTCCTCCCCCCCCCCAGAGGCCATTTGAGCTTTATAAGATGGAACCTGCCTGGCAGAAGGCCATCACTGGAAACAGGTCTTTTAAGGTAAAAGCCTAGTCCTTGGTTCTAGCTGCTCTCTCACTTCCTGGTCCCCTGTCTTGCCAGAGGCCTCCAACTCAGTCTTCTTCATAAACTCTACAGTGCCGTCTCCACCAGGATGGCACGCCCTGGAAAAATGAGCAAAGAAGCCTTTCTGACCTTAAGTTCTTACTATCAGGTATCGTCATCAGAGGACCATCAAAGCCACTAATACAGACAGCAAATCTCTTACAGAAACTTTCAGAGGGACACACACACACATACACACACAGAGAGAGAGACAAAGACAGAGAGTCACATGCAGAGACAGATAGAATAGAGAGAAAGACAGAAACAGACAGAGGCAAAGACAGAAGAGAGATGGAGACGGATAGGACATACACAGACAGACAGACAGACAGACAGACACAGAGAGAGAGAGGGAGAGGGAGAGAGAGAGAGAGAGAGAGAGAGAGAGAGAGAGAGAGAGAGAGAGAGAGCGAGCACGCGCTGACATCTTTCAGGGCTAGGGCCCAGAACTAGACTAGTCTACTAAGGGCAAAAACATGGTGCTGAAGCTTGTTCTAGGTTCTCTTCTTCCCTATGAGGAATTTTGTCTTCTTTGGTTGATTGAATGAGTATTTTAGGCCCCAACATTACATTTGAAAAGATTTAAAAAAAATGACCTCACAGACATCTCCAGGAGATATATTCTTTATCTTTGGATCGTTCTTCCATAGCTCTGCGTTAATTGTTAGTAGTGGTATCCATCACTCGTTTCTCATCAAAGGCATTTAGGGATGGGATCCTCTTTTCTAGTCTGCCTGCTGATTACAGTTCTTTTCACATGTTTCTGAGGTTATTGGTCATGAGACATTTTCAATTCAGAACTGCTATGTTCCTTTCCTTTTCTAAACAGACTGTCTTTGTGGTGGGTTTGTAGTGCTGAATCCCTTATGACTATATTACACACATCCTTTATTGACCATAGCATTGTTCTGCCTGAGGGGCTAGCTTTGTCAGTAAAGAGAATGTTAGGCAAGCATGAAGACCTCATCCCAGTCCCTAGCATCCATGTAAAATGTCAGGTGGTGGTGTACTTTTGCAATCCCAGCACTGGAGAGGTGGAACTAGCAGAAACTCTGGGGCTGGATGACTGTCTATTCATTGTAGCCTACTTGGTGGCTTCCAAGTACCAGTGAGAGACCTTGTTGATTTCTGACCTCCACATACATGTGCACACACGCATGTGCATACACACGCATGCACGCGCGCACACACACACACACACTCACACAAGAAAGTATCACTGTTGATTTAGTATTCTGAGGGGGTCCCCTTTCTAAGTGATTTTCTTTTTGGAAACGTTATTTTGACAAGCGAGCATGCTCAAATATGGATGAACCACATTTTGTCTCTTATTTTACATTTCACACTGCATTTAAAAATATATTTCCATATTTCCATAACAGATGCTGGAGAAGTTTTCCATCCACAACTTTCAGAAGGAAATGTCATTTCATTTAGATCCTCATTTCTTCCTACTTTATGTAATTATGCCATTTTTTCCCTGTTAATTATGTTGTTTGCAGTCTAATGGAACTATCAATTCCATAATAGTAGTCATGGAAACTTTAAGACCCTCATCCTCTACCTGAATGACCACAAGAATGCAGTTCACCATGCAAACTTCCTTTGCTCTATCGGTTAGATGGAAGATGGAGACAATGACTCAGGGGACTGTTCATGCACACCTGCATGCGTCATTTTCCACGGACGAGTCTTTGCTTTGGTGCCAAGGTTTTCTACTTGCGGCCGAGATTCAGATGTGGATGTCACTTCATTTAATGGTTAGTTAACAGTTAACGTGCTTCCTGGGAGGAAGAATGGTGCTTGAGAAGGAAGTTATGGTAACTGCAAAGATGTCTACCATGTGGCATTCTAACTAGCTAAGCTTTGTTTCTAGGAAATGTCCACCATGCTCTATCTGTGTCTATTGTACCATTCAGGATCATCCCAGGAATTTCGGGAAAACAGGTTATTTCTCACTGGGTGTCATCTCCACAGGTTGGTGGTAGTTTATTTTTCTTATATTCGGTTTGGAACTTGGACTGACCGAGCAGTTGGCATGAATACTGAGAAGAGGGAGCTTGCTCTGCTGGGCCTCACTCTAGAAGCAAGAGGGTCTAGTCTAGGCGGTGACTCTATTGCATCCCTTACAAACCTAGAAGGCATAACTCCACTCTTGGGGCTCCACACTACCGTGTAAGGAGTAAAGTGCACCCCATCCCTGAACATGAAGACAAAGAATTAAGTTTCAGAAGAGGGTGAATGGATTTCGCATGGCAAATATTTTAACTTCCTTTCTTTCATCTCTAGACTTATTTCGTTACTTGTGATGTAAGTTTCCCTGCCAGTGCAAAGGACAAAACAGCAGACAATCCATTTTTGTTACCCAGGGTTGTTAACTGTGTTGGGGGAAAACACAGAAGGTCTACATGACATTGGAAATTACTTCCTCTCTCTTTTCTCTCACTTTTTCCTTCTCTCAACACACTGTAGCCCAAGCTAACCTGAAACTCACGATATAGCCAAGCTGACCTCAGATGGTTAACAATCCTCTTACCTCAGCCTTCTTGGAGCTGGGATCACAGATGAGAGCCACACAATACTGAAATTTAATTGATACTTAAATCTTGATGAAATTGAAATTTGCCAATATCTCTGAAATCTCAGTACATTGCCATTTTTTCCTCCTCGATCTATAAATGATGCTGAAATACCTAAACTGCAATGATTTTCTATGGGACCTTGTTCTCAATACTCCCTAGAGGGTAGAAAAGTCTGTGGAGGAAGAATGTCAGAGATTAATCTTGATTTATTTTCTGTTCAAAGTGAAATGTGCACTTTTTACTGTAAGAACAATAAGCTCATCACCAACAGCTACATTATTTTTCATACTTAAGTCAGTTGTATATTCCTATAATGTACCTATTAGGAGGGATAATTAACCACAAACAGAGGTATAGCTTCGGCACGTTTCTCTCTGAGGATGAGGACGAATGACCACGTCCACTCAGTGCCTCTCTGGGTGGGGAAGAATGAGACTTAACAATTGAAACCTGATCTATTGCATCATTCAAACCACAAACAGATTATTATTCAATTAGCAGCACTTCCTTTATTATCATTAATCCTTTGACTCGAAGCAGTTAGGAAGTTTTCTGTGTGTTTCCCTGCTAAACAAAGGGCACGGAGGTCTCTAAACATCTGGACAGAATACTGAATCTTCTTCCCCTACAAAGATTGGTATTTTTATCGGCTCTCCTCAGTTTGTCTGCATATTTTTTCCCTTGAAAATTGGTATTTAAACCTCAAAACCTTTAGCTAACTACATCTGTCATTGATATTTTATTGTTTAATTTTCATTTTATGGAGCCAAATTACATCTCTCCCACATACAGCAGGCACTTTACATGTCTAATTTGTCGACATGTTCTATAATGATAATTTCATTGATTTAGAAGGTGACATTATGAGCAACATATGTTCGGTTTAGCAGTAGACCTTGTTATTTCAATCAATTTTCCCCCTCCAGAACTCAACTATATTCCACATTTAGAGGCAGTGGAATCACTTAACCAGTTAATGTGCAAGAGACAGGGTTGTTGGTGGTGTTGGTAGCTTTCCTAAAAGAATAAATTCCCATTGTGTAGTTCATAGCAAGCTTAAATGATGGCTTTATACTGAGGCAGGTGAAAAAGAAACAACTCCATAAAAGCACTTAGGGAAATAACAACTGACGGGGAACAGGGCATTACCAAAGTGCCTTCTCTCTCTTTCTGATTCACCACATGACTCTGAACAACAGCCCTGAAATATAACTTCTCTGTGTGTGGTATGGTGTTGATGGTGTGTGCGTGTGTGTATGTATACACAAGTGGGCATGGGTGATTGCACTCATATATACACACACGGAAGGAAGGAGTGGCTATAAAGTGTAACCTACTCTATTATTCTGCCTTCTTCCCTTGAGACAGGGGCTTGCAGTGAACCTGAAGGGAGTTGCCCACCCAGAAACCCCTCGGGATCATCATTACTATTCCGCATACATAGCACAGGGTTAAGGTGCACACAGAGACACGCTCAGCTTCTTACATGAGTGCGGAGGAGTCTAACTCCCATCTTCACGGTTGTGCTGCAAGCATTCTTACCCACTGAACCATTTCTTCAGCTCCTGAAGACATAACTTGTGAGAACAGACCCTCCTGACTTAAACACCCTTCAGTGGAGGACTGTGGAGACCAACAATACAGACAATCCAAAATAGAGGACAAAATCATCAGAAGAAAAGCCTGCTCTCTCTAGACATTCTGGATTTCTTTATCTTCATACATCTGTATGAGTTTTTTCCCCCTTTACCCTGTATTTACTTGGCAAACAGAGTTACCTCTTATGTTTCAGGATTCAGCCCAGAGGTCAGCGCAACAGAAGCCTCTTCTCCCCTCTCCTCCGCTGCTTACCAACATCAGCCCTGACATCTCTACATGACCTTCGTGTATTCGACTTCCTTCTCACTCCCCTTCGAGCCATGCAGGAAGAACTTATCCATCTCTGTGTCCACAGCAGCTTCACGCCTGGCTTATTGGAGCACTCAATAAAAATGAATTGGATTAAGTATAAAATATTTTCCGCGTGACAAAGTTATGGTATGTCATAAAGGAAGCTTCAAGATGGCAGCCTGTTTTTCTTTATGAAGCAATCAAGGGCAGGCTTTCAGGGCCTTTGCTGATGGTGATTTATAAAACCAGCTAGGGGTTTAGTTCAATATCAATGTCTGGTAGCCTGCTTCAGAAATGATGTGGGAAACGTGGGAAAGTGCTTGTGAAATCTCTCATAAGGTTAGGGCAGGTAGCTGTGGGAGAAAGAAAAGCAGTACAGGAAAGTGGAAACCACCAGAGTAAGGTGTTATAGGGTCCTGATGGCTCCTGAGTGGAATTTCTAGGCCCTGACTCATGATGGAAGCAAGTTCCCCTGAGCTACTGAGCCTGTAGGGCATCAACAACACAGTCCCCAAGAGCAGATGAGACACTGTTCTTCTGTGTACAAAATTCAAAAATGGGTTTTGGAGAAAGGGTCTTACTATGAAGCCTAAGTTGTCCTTGGACTCATGGCTTTTTGGTTGAAGCCTTGGTAGTTCTTGCCCCTTTCTTCTGTCTAGAGAGAGCATGTTTTTCTACTGATATTTTTTTTTTGTCTACTTTCTCTAATTATTTTTTTGGATTTTGTTGGCCTCTACTGGCACACATTGGAGACTGTTTCAACTAAAAAAAGAGAACTCAGTCTTACCCAAAGCCATATTATTTGTTTAATCCCGAGGTAGCCTATATTCCTTCATGTCACATATACATAACATGGACATATACACACACACAAACACACAAATACTTATACCCAGTCACACATGAAGAGGAAGAGGGCATGCTAGCAAACTATGAAGATAATCATCCCTGAACAGCCCCCAAATGGCATGGACAAATCCATAACCACCTTCTCAGCCCCTAGTACCACTGCCCATCCCTATTCGCCAAGGGATAGGCTGTAGCACATTAACTGAAGTGTGAAAGCACATCCTAGGCTCCCCATCTGCCCACCATCATCTCATGCCTATAGCAGCTCACCAAGGAAGCCAGGGAGCCTCTTGCATGCACTGCAGAGGAAATGTTGCTGACAGGAACTGGACTGAGGGCTTTCGTGGGAAAGAAATCATGTTTTATTTCAACACAACTTCAGTGCTCTGTGCAATGTGTAAGTATGAGATCTAGAACTGGAATTTAATATGGGCAAGTTGAGGTTTACTTTGGTTGGCTAAGGACAACTAGCAGGGGGTATGTGTTGTACAAGGCAATAAATAAAGACATCTCTTTTGTTCGTCACCATCCACAATGCTCCACTGCTATAGACTGTTTAATAACTACCACATTTCACCCCGGCTGATGGGATCGATCACTTGGATTCAGTTTGTTTATCACCCTGTCAAACTGGAAAAGGGCTCTATCCTCCTTTGATAAAAAGAAAATCCTCTCTCAACATAAGCACTTTCCAATATCACTATTATTACTATTATTTTTTGATACTTCCAGCTAATTGTACTCTCTTTTCCATTCATTTCCAGAAACAAAAACAATCGATTTGTCTGTAACATGAAAAGAAAGCTTCCCTTAGGGAAATTACAGTCAATAAGAGAGCTTAGGAATTGGAATTCAGGTAAAAGCAAAAGTAAATTCAGGAATAAATTCACAGAAGTTAGTGCTGACATTGAACATGTTTTCAAAACAATATGAAATGAGTTGGAGGCAGTTATGTGACTCAGGGTGAAACGTTTGAAGTTGAGCAGACAATTTTCAGTTTCGGGACTACAGACAGATGACACTCTCTTCGTCGCTTTCTGAATTGATAACCAAATCACTACTGCTTACCAACATCCCAACAAACACGATCCTTACGGCGATTCCGTAAGGTTATAGTGAGCCATTTATGAAGAATTTTAGGGCTGAGAAGCATTTACAGGAGGCAAGGATTTGAGAAAAAGAGAAGTCAGTATATGAATGCCAGGGTCAAGGGCATAACTTATAAAGCCCAAGAAATGTGGTTTGGTGTAACCTCAAAGCTTCCAGGGCTCAGAGAATCCGTGAAGTTTCTCATCTCTCATTGAGGAAACTGAGGCTGAGCGTAGTACTGAGTCCTCATCATTTTAACAGCTTGCGAGTCAGGGACCTGGGGCAGGAGACACATCATGGATGTTATCCAGAACTTGGTTTTCATTCTGAACTCAAAAGAATGGGATTTTTAAGGAAGATTCAGAAATGAGGGGATATAAACGTGTCACAAGGTTCAAGGATGGGGGTCTCAGTTTCTTTTTGTTTTGAGCTCAGTTAAGCTGGGGCATGAATATGAGTAATTTAAACAGCCCCTTCTCGAATGCACCTATCACTATTTCTGCATAGCTTTCATTTAATAGATGAGCAGACGTAGTTTCTGGCACTTGCAGATCAAATTCTTGTTCCATTTAACCTTACTGTCTTTACCATGATACTGAAAGCACCCCTCTGCCCCGAAGAGGAAAGAGTACGGCCAGTGAGATGTGGTTTTAAACACAATAGACGGATGACTTCTAAAACATTTCTAAACTATTTCACTGATTCTGAAATCTGTATTGCTAGTTTTAATGACCACCTTCTCCAGAGTTCTCTTTCTTCCTTCCAGAAGGGCTCAGATGTACTTGCAGGAATCCTTGGCATCTTATGTCTTTGACCCCTTAAATATCAATAGCTCACTAGTAATACTACTTTTGTGCTTAAATAAGAGGGTGTGTATGTAGGCCTGCATGTGTGTATGTATGTGTGCAGGTAGGCCTGCATGTGTGTGTGTGTAGGCCTGAGTGTGTATGTAGGCCTGTGTGTGTGTGTATGTGTGAATGTAGTTCTGTGTGTATGTATGTGTGTAGGTAGGCCTGTGTGTGTGTATGTTTATATGTATATGTAGGCCTCTGTGTGTGTGTGCATGTATGTAGGCCTAAGTGTGTATGTGTATAGGTAGGCCTGTGTGTGTGTGTGTGTGTACGTGTGTATGTAAGTCTGTGTGTGTGTATGTATGTGTGAATGTAGTTCTGTGTGTGTGTATGTGTGTAGGTAGGCCTGTGTGTGTGTATGTTTATATGTATATGTAGGCCTCTGTGTGTGTGTGCATGTATGTAGGCCTAAGTGTGTATGTGTATAGGTAGGCCTGTGTGTGTGTGTGTACGTGTGTATGTAAGTCTGTGTGTGTGTATGTATGTGTGTAGGTAGGCCTGTGTTTTAGATATATGTATATGTGTGTATGTAGGCCTATGCATGTGTGTGTATGTGTGTATGTATGTGTATATGTGTGTATGTAGGCCTGTGTGTGTGTATGTAGGCCTGTGTGTGTGTGTATGTAGAGCTGTGTGTGTGTGTATGTAGGCCTCTGTGTGTGTGTATGTGTGTGTATGTAGGTCTGTGTGTGTATGTATGTGTATATGTGTGTATGTAGGCCTATGTGTGTGTGTGTATGTAGGTCTGTGCGTGTGTGTATGTAGGCCTATGTGTGTGTGTGTGTATGTAGGTCAGTGTGTGTATGTGTATATGTGTGTATGTAGGCTTATGTGTGTGTGTGTGTGTGTGTGTATGTAGGTCTGTGTGTATGTGTGTATGTGTGGCGTGCATTCCTCTGCGTGATGCACCTAAGTGTCACAGAGGATAATCTTAGGTTCCAGCTGTTTAATGAGGTCTCTGTTGTTTCTCTGATGTGTGTGGCAGGTTTGCAGGTGCTCAGGCTTCCAGGGAGTCTCCTGTATCCATTCCCATCTCTTGGTCAGAAGTGGGCTTTGCATCAGTTCTGGGAATTTGAATTTAGGTCCTCACAATTGCATGACTAACTATTTTACACATGGAGCCCTCTCATCATCTGATAAATCTAGCAACAGGTGATGGATGCTTTGGTTCCCTTTTTTTTTTTTAAAGCTGCTGTGAGACACACTGAGATGCACAGAGGTGTGTGTTTATCTCTTGGACATAACACCTTTGCTCTTTATCTTTTAGTATACGCCTAATAGTGAAATTGCTGGCTACTATAGTCTCTTTTCAGTTTTTTTTTCTTTTGGAAGCTACCTATCACTTTTCATCCTAGTCATCCTAATTTATGATCCTCCAAACAAATTATAAGAGTTTCTCTTTCCTGACACCCTTTGATAACTTTTTATCCCTTTGAACATAACCACTATAATTAGAAATACCTCTTATATTAATTTTGACAATTAGTGCTATGTACTTTTTCAAGTTGGGATGTTGGACATTTCTCATAGGTTTCTTGGTTATTTACATATCTTCTTTTGAGATACGTCTATTTATGTTTTTTGCTCATTTAAAAAAATCACATAGTTTTTTTTCTAAAGCAGTAGTTACTTGGAGAGTCTGTATAAGCTGATGCATTCTTGGTGTGTTTGTGGAGAAATCAGTTGGTTGTGAGCATATGGACTAAGTTCGGGATTTTCTATTCTGTTCCACTGGCCTGTAAGTTGTCTTTGTTCCCATGACATGCTGTTTGATTACTGTAACTCTGCAGAAATGGAGATTTCTGCATGATTTTTTCCCTTGTCAGAAAATTGTCTGCAAGTTTTTGCCCTTCTTCTGAGGTTGGCTGTTCTATTGATTGTTTTCTTCACAGTGAACACTATAGACATGAACTGCCAGATCCAGATTTTTACATGGGCACTGGAGATCCAAATGTAGGACTTCATTCTTGCACTGTCAGAACTTCACTGACTGAGCCATCTCCCCAAATGCAAAATTTTCATTTTAAAATCTTTTTTGGTTATGAAGACTTAATTCCAAGTTAAGAACTTGGTAACAGAAAAGAGAAACTACCACCACCACCATCACCATCACCACCACCACAACCACCAGTACCACCACCACCACCAAGGCAACAGCCATCACCATCACCACCACCACCATCACCACCAGCAGGACCACTACCATCAATACCTCCACCACCAACACAATCATCACCACCACCATCACCACCACCAAGGCAATAAGGATCACCAATACTACAACTGCCACTAACACCACCACCACTAAAGATGATAATGACAACAAATAGTCATTTGTTTTCAGTTTCCCAAATGGATTTTAAGGAGACTGTATTTAATCTACTATTAGGGTAAACGTAATTTAGATTCTTTTAATTTTTATGGGCCTTCACATATTTCTTATACCCTCTCCTAAATATTTCAAATATTTAGTATTAATGTGGTCAATTTAAAGGTCTGAAATCTTAATGAATATATCCTGAAAGTAAGTTTTGTTATTTATAAAATGCTCTGCCAAACTCAAAGCCTCTTAAGCTATGGGCCAGACTTACATGAGGCTCCACACCTGAAAGAGGAGGTGCTGAAGATTTTGGCAATAGTCAAAGGTTTCTGAATGTACAATGACCATAAACGAGTTCAATCAGACACATAATGAATCCGAGATGCTTTCTGCAGCATTTGCTCATGCTGTATCCCAGAACCACACTGCAGCCTTGGTTCTTAAGTCACGCAGGTGTCCTTCACACTGTGCCTGCCATCACACAAACCAGTGAACTCAGCCTGAAACATCTCAGGCCTGACTCCAGACTCTGGTCTGCTCTGACCCCTGGTTTCTCCTGTATATACAAGGTTTTCTGTTCTTATAGAAGCATCATAGTTCAGTGCTGCAAAACATAGACTTTTAATATTTCCCTACCATCAATCCTCTGCACAGAATTATCAAATGAGTATATTCTTGGAATGTATTTTATTAGGAAGCTTGTTTTCAAAATTTTCTGTTTGAGTTTCTGACTTGAGCTTCCTAAGAAGATAATTAAATCAATTTTGACTTGGGATTAGAGCAGGATTCCCAACAGTTTCTGAAATTGCCCAAAACATACCTCTGTTATTTTGTGTGCTACGGTCTTTATGTGGAATGTTGTTTGCAGAATTAATGACAGTAAGTTAAATGTATCAATCAGTTTGGAAAACTTTTGAAGATGCGCCACTTCCAGCAGCATCAATCACTCTGCCAAGATTTCATTCTTCATGTAAGAATAAGTGAGTGCCTTCGCCTCACTAGTGTGTTAATATGCTTTCATGTTTAATAAATAAGTTCGTATAAATTTCAAGATATTGTTTTAAATAAACTTCTTTATTACCAGTGATTTATTGATATGCTTATTTTATATACTATATACACAGGGTTATGTAAAACAGTTCACAAGTAGAGAATGTTTAAGGAACCCTGTATTGTGCCTTGGGTAGACAATAACACTGGAAGGTGGCCTTCATGGCTCAACGTAGGGTCATTTCATTACTCAGATCTGGAGCTCATAGTATATGCTCAGAACTATGTTTCCTACAGACTTTTAGATCATGCCGTGAAGTGATGGAATCACAAGGAAGCAGCATGGGGAATGCTGCTTTTTGGACCCTCAATTTGGTATACCTGGCTGTGGCTAGCCAGCTACCAAAGAAGGCAACTGCATCATGGACAGTGGCTACACTCTTAATTTATAGAGCAGAGATTTTGATAAGTGGGCAGTTCTGTGGACCAGAGCAGATGCAAATTTGCTATAGAAGCTAAGGTTTAATTTAAGAAAATAATCATACTCTATTTTCAAGACATGGTGAGGTGAAGAATGGTGTGCTATTACTGAAAAGGGGGGGCATTAGCAGATGTTGAGCACTCATGTATTATTTTATCCTAAACCTCTACTTGGCAAACATTAATCAAAGAGAACAAATAGTAGCTTTGAGTTTTACCAATTACTTTTTCTAAACAGATACTAAATATTTGATGGTTGGGTATAGATTGCTATTAAACTCCAAGTGATATTTCAGTGTAGATTAACAGGGGTAAAATGCATTAAGAACAGGTAAACAAATGATTAATATTTCAAGCTAGATCTATTTGGCTACTTTTAAAAGTTGACCTCAGCCTATTTCAAAATCTCTGCCCAAACCCAGCATTTGGCTGCTCTCCCCAAATGGCATGGAAATAAGTTTCCATCAAGTGTGGTTGTATGTGACATTAAGGTTTTGCATTTAAAATAAGGTATGCTTTTAAAAACTCATAAAATGCAAATGCCTATAGTCTCTGAGCAGAAGTTGCAAGCTGTGTGAGAGAGCTTTACCCACACTAAATTGACTAAACCATTACCTGTCTAACATGGCTTAATTATTTTATTAATCTGTGTTACCAGGCAGAACATTTTGTTTTGCATCCAGAGGGCTTGTAAACGAGACTTTTAGGATTTGCATTCATTGTTTTTCCCCAACAGGCTATCCTAAGATTTTATTTCTGCTTATTTTATTATGCATTATATGCTGGATTGAATGGTGAAAGGGGAGGGTAAAACTAGGTTTACAAGCTCAGTTCAGGCAGGAGCCTGGCCAGGTTGCTGGTAACCATTGCTGACCAATGTTCATCAGGGTGAGCTGGGCCCGCATCAAACCAAGGACCTGGTGATTAGTAAGGGTACAGTGCATAATGAGGTTATGTAGGTGAACATGAATGATACTCACAAACTTTTTATATTATCTCCAAAATCATCTGTACATGAGTGAGTGTGTATGTGGGGGGGGTGTGTGGGTGCGCACAGGCGTGCGTGCATGTGTTGGGGAGTGGAGATATATTTATTTATTTATTTATTATTTATTTATAAGCCTGTGTAGGTCAGAGGCTAACATCAAATCTTTCTTTGGTTGCTCTCCACGTTTAATTTTTTGATGCATGGTCTCTCACTGCACCAGACACTTCCGGGTTCAGCTAGGCTGGTTGGCCAATGAGTTTCCAATGTGCACTTCTCCTTCTGTCAGTGCTGGGGTTCTAGGAGCCTTCTGCCATCTCCAGCTTTCTATGTGGCTTCAGGGGATCTGAATTTAGGTCTGCTTCCTTGCCCTCCTGGCGTTTTACCCTCTGAACTATTATTCTTGCCTTTCTCGGCTGCTTTAAGCAAAAGCACTTAGTCAGCATAGGCGCCATGCTGTGACGTATCAAGTCACTCCACTGCCACTTTCCGCTCAAGGTCGTTGCCAGCCAGCTCCTGTGCCACTGGTCCTCCCCGCCAAAACTAGGATAGGTTTTGCATAGGTTTTGGTCACTGGCTTAATTCTTCCTGGCTTCTGCAGACTTCAGTGTGGCTCCCAGTTGGAGCTAAAGCTTCAGCAGCAGAGTTTTTATATTGCTCTTCAATGTCAACGTGACTGGATTGAGAAGCACTTAGGAAGTTCAGTCAAGCACAGCCCTGAGTGTGTCTGCCAGGGTGTTCCCAGAGAAGATTAGAGGTGAAACCTAAATGGCCTAATTCCTTGAAGGAGTCAACATTCAAACAAACTATTGGGAGGAGTTTGGACTTCAGTGACACATACTTGGAAGTCTAGCACCTGTGGGGGTTCCATCTTGCCCTTGGCCTCCTTCCTGTTTACTGTTCCATTTTGCTTCCGGTCTGCCATGATGTGATCTGCACTTTCAAACTCTTTCCATCATAATGGATTAAAGCCTCTGAAACTGTGAGCCAAAAGAACTAATCCACCCTCCTCCTGCCTCGAGTTGTTTCTCCTGGTATTTTGGTCACAGTTTCAGAAAGCTATCTAGCACAAATATGGTAAATCTTGAAAACACCTGCTTGGTTTTTTTTCTATTTTTCTTTAAATGAATTGAGAACAAATAAGCAAAATCAATTTTCTCCCCTGAGCAGGAAGCCATTGAACCTGTGCATGACTGTGCACCCTAAGCAATATGCTGGGTGCACACCTGCTCTGTGTGTGACAGTGTGTTGGTTGTGCAAGTCCAGTAAGCAGAACTGTCCCCATCAACTCTTAGGATCCTGTGAACTCAAATGCAAGCTTTTGATGTTATCCTCTCTGCATGGCTGGATCTGAGCAATAACCCACACCCTGTGGTTAGCCCTGGGAGATGTGGAGAAATGTCAATATGGATGCAGTAGAGATAAGCAGAAGAGTCTCACTGGACCATGCTATTGATCAGCCCTAAAGAGCATCATGCTATTGTTGGAGGCACCTTTGCAATCCATGGAGCTTGGGGGGCCTTGGCTTTTTTTTTTTTAAATTACACATAAGTGGTTGGCAAGAAGTCTCAAGTGCATGAACAGGGGAGAAGCCAAAAGGGCAAAGGGATGGAAAGAACAAATGTGTCCTCTGCTGAAATCTACTGGTTGTTCCACTTTGGATAGGAAATCTGAATGCTTGGTTTTCAGCAAGTGGGGCTGTTTGGGGAGGTGGTGGAAACTTGGGAGGTGAAATCTGGTGAGAGAAGGTCGGCTCTGAGAGTCAGGTCTTGATGTTTATATAGTGAGATTCCTGGTACTCTCTCCTTCCTCACAATGGGAGAAATGTGAGGAGGTGATGAATCCCAGCTGGATGCTCCAAAGTGTCTTCTCCACCTGCTGGACTTACGACCTCAAACCTTATGCTGAAAAATAAAAACTCTTCTTCCCTTACCTCGCCTCTTGCCAACTTTTCTGTCAAAGTGACAGGAGAAGTAACCAATGTACTGGGTGTGTGTGATCTTTCTTTGGACTGACACCTCCCCACTAGATGGAGGAGAGAGATACATCCAACTCAGGAAGCTAACTGAATGCACGAGGTTCCAGAAACCAGTGAAATCCATGGGCTCAGTGAGTTGTAAGGATTCTCTCTCTAAGGTTGTAAAAGCACTAACAAGAAATTGCTAGGGAGAGAAAGGGAGGAAGACTCTCCATTTGGCCCAGCTGCCTAAAAAGTGTACTGGGAGCTTAGGGGTGTCACTCCGGGGGAACCCTTTGGCTTTGTAGTAATGCAAAGTCGAGTCGAGTCACGCATGCAAACATGCCTGTGTAGTCCTTCACGCATGCTCCCATAACTAATCCTAATAAACCCACTGACTTGTTAAGCTGAGCTTGCATAGACTCATTTCTTTGATCTGTAGTTAGGGTTCTATTTGGGTGAATCGCTGCTTGTTCATGTCTCCACAGGGACAGTCAGACAACACTAGTTCTTTGCTTCCTGTCAAGAAGCTAGCACACTTGAAGCTTGGATCTTAAAGGTCTTCCAACGACTTCTTTATTTTTCTACAGGTCTACAGTATTGAGAAGTGGTGGTGGGGATTTTAAGACACAGGACTTAGGTAGAGATCTCCAGGTCACTTAGATTGTGCCACTGAAGAGGATATCAAAACCTTGTCCCTTCCTCTCTTTCTGACTCTTGGCATTCTGATCAGAGGAGTAGGCATGAGGGGAGGCTACTTTATTCTCCCATTCTACTCCACAGATACCTCATAATAGACCTAAAACAATGGAAATGACCAAACTAGATTAAAACCTCCAAAAATTTACCACAAAATAATTTCTTACAAAATGACTTCAAAGCTGTTGGTTATAATGACCATGAAAGAGATTATCATAAGAGTTCACAATCACATATGACTCTTGGGTGTGTTGGTTCAAACTTTGGCAATTAAAAAAACATTGAATTGGTTGTTGAACAAGAAATCATTTATAGGTAGCTTTTCCCTTCAAGATTTTATTTTCTGTATTTCAAAGATAATAATTATCTTCTCTTTTTGCTTTTAGCTCCAACTATGAAGTTATGTAATTTAGATGAACATATATTGTCATCAAAGTGGAAAAATTATAGTTCATGAATTTGACAATATATTCTCACCTGAAAGTAGGATTCTGCCATCATTTTAATTATTTATCATAATTGAGGAACAGTGGGGTAAAGTGAGGTGAAGAACATTGCCCCAGGGTATCGATATCCACAAAGACAACAATAGGAACTTGCAGATTAGCTTTCCTCTTGAGAGGATTGGGAAAGAATCTTCTGATGGAAAAACTATTTCCGGGTCATCATCTTGCTCGCTCCCTTTGACTGACTCTGGCCCTTATTTCCTGGATGTTTATTTTTTGCCCATTTAAATTATCCCATAAAATATTGACACGTTGTTCTCCTTTTCTGGTGAATTTCACTTCCTATAGGTTGACTCATGACTTAGCACTAAGAGAAAAGTCTTGTCTCTTTGTTCGGGAGGCATGAAGTTAACTGTTTTATACGTAAATTGTTCCATCTCCATTTTTATGAGAGGACTAAATATAAATTTATTTTTTCACATAATGATCTGAAAATTCTCTTCATGAATAAAGGTAATGGCCTATGAAGTAGTTTAAAAAGCCATTCAGGAGGTTGTTTTGATTAGGTGTCAGTATTTGACTAAGATACAGTATTTTCTTAATAAGTTTCATAGCCCTTTTGAGATTCTTCTCCTCAAGGAAAGGAGAGACCGGTAAATTAACGTACAAGCTAGCACGTTAAAGAAAGTTCCAGTGGCAGGACACAAATTATTTTATTACCACACCAACTGAGCTACGGGTACTTCACAATTCATGAACAAATTTTCCATTACGATAGAGTCATGGTTTTATTGACTGCTATAAAAATCACCATTTGTATCTTTTTTATCCTGCTGTGTTTCTATTTTATTGAAAAAGTCCTGTAACAGGTAGAGTATCAGCTCAGATTACCAAGAAATCTATAAAATACTTTCCCACTACTGTCTGTACAGATTGAAAGAACGTATTATGATCCCACTGAGTCCCTGATAAGCACTGTGATTCACAGGCCCCCGTGAGCACCCTCAACTGTTAGACGTCTGAGATCTATTGCTTTATTAAATCATGGGAGCCTTTTACTGTATTGATTAGTTATGTTAGGCTTAATTAGAGCTCCTGGGTTATAAAATTTAGGCACACACTTTGGTCACGGCAATAAAAAACAACTCCCCCAAAACGTGTTATAGTGAATAGGAAATGTTAAAACAATAATCTTGGTCGATACTGTGGTTGCAATGGATTGTTTTTTCCTTTTGATACCAAGACACAGTGAGCGCCTGGGGTTAGACTGGAAACAAACAGAAGGACATGGCCATGAATTGCAGGTGGCACCAAGCCTGTTTTAAGGTTACATTTCAAAAACATAAACATAAAAATGAAAGGAGTGGATCCTTAAATGATTGTTTTCAATGCTTTTTAATATAAATGTGGATGAATTTTTAAAAATTCCAAAAATTATCTGACCTGGACCTTCTAGACAGTAAAGTACCAGCTACTGTCCTTGAGTGCAGATATGAGGAAGCCTACCCACAGTCCCTCCCCCCCATGGACCACACCCTATTAGTTACCTTTCTCATCATCATGACAAAATGCCTGCCAAAAACAACTTCAGCAAAGACTGGTTTGGCTTGTAGCTTGAGGCTACAGTCCACCAGAGGAGGGAAGGTACGGCAATAGGACCAGGAGGCTGGAGGTCATATTACATCTGGAGTCAGGAAGCAGAGGGTGGTGAGCGCCCCTAGAGAGTCTCTCCTCTCTTGTTTACTCAGCTTCTTACTCTAGCTCGTGGTGTGGTGATGGCCATAGTCAGGGAGGGTTTTCTTTCTTCAGTTAAACCTTTCTTGAAACAACCTTGGTGAGTTTAAATCCCACTAGGTTGAAAATGAACAATAACATCATACCCACCAATGAATACCACCTGGATATACCTGATATATACCTCTCATGTGGTTTCAATTCCAGTAGAATCTTACTAACTAATGAGGAATGATGGCCGTTTAACTATAGAGACTATATTAGAACCATGTCAATGTTAATAATACAGGTCACATGGTTGCAAGACTTTATCCCAAATAAATTCACTATCTCATGATACTATGTCATGTTTTCCTGACCACATTATTACCTACAAATGGTAATTGTGTGCTGGTATTAAATACCAACATTTCTGGCAGTTTTATGTAGCTCTGCATGTTTCTTATAGAGTTTTCAGGTGCCTGATCCCCTTTTATCCTTGTAAGAACAGTATAAGCAAATGGACAGCTGAGTTATTCCACTCCATTTCACATCTGGGAAAATGGATGGTCACACAATGGGATCAAAACTAAATATTAGGCAACTAACTCCTCTAACTAAGAGATTTAGCGTAATATGTCAGGTCCCTTTGGCTTCATGGACAGTTCCATGCTGACTTACGCCATTTGACCTCTGACAGAAGGACAAAAGGAAATACGACTGCACAGGTTTCTTTTAATTATAAAGGCAGAGAACAATAAGGCTTAAAAATATGTTTTCATGAACTATATGATATGTGATATTTATATGTGCTCAAGAGTTTGTTTCTTTGTGACCGGATAAGCCTTGATAGATGGCCCGAAGGCTTCTGTGTCTTTTGTCTGCCTCGCATCTGCCCAGTTAGGGCTGCTAGGGTTACAGACACCTACCCTACTGTGATCTGCTTTTACTTACTCCTCCTGGATTTTATGTTCCTTCAGGGCACCAAGACGGGTCATAGGACACATGCTTTTACCCATTACTGTAGTCCCCCACTTCAGAATTGAATCCTCACCTCCCCAGCTATTGGAAATGCTAAGAGTCCATTTTCTCTCCTTCATGGCTTTTGATGAACTACATTAACTGCCACTCTCCTGTTTTATATCACTGTTTTATTCTTTAAAATGATCCACAAAGTTTTGAAAATGTTCACCGACTCCACTATTGACTTGCTAATGATTCCAGAGATGCTTTATTTTTATTTCTGATAACTCTTCAATTGGCAATGGCTTCCAATACCTGAACTTTAAATCTCATTCTTTCTGTCATCCAGATCCAAAAATATTCTCTAACTAAACACTTAAAAAACAGAAGTCGGACCCGGAGAGGGCTCAGTAGACTAAACACTTGACAGGCAAATGTTAGGACTAGAATTCAGATCCCCAGCACCCATGTAAAAGCTAGCAGAGATGGTGGTTCACTCATCCCAGCTTGCAGGAAATAAAGATGGGGCTCCCGAGAGCAAACTAACTACCCACTTCAACCAGAATTAACAAGCTCCAGTTTAGTAAGAGGCCTTCCTCAATAAATTAAGCTGAGAACTGAATAAAGACTATAGACTACACATTAGGGTTTCTGCATGCATGTGAAGACACACGAAGTTCCATATTTCCATGTGAACATACATATCACTGATACCTCCCACATCCCCCACATAGACCTTACACCACATACCATACAACACAAACATATACACACTTTAAAGAGAACATATGAGCTCTCTATGAAGTCATACAGTGACGGGTCTTCTAAAAGTCAGAAAGAAAGTCCCATTAATAGGAACTATTTCTAATAAATTAGATTTTGATTTGAAAGAATAAGACTGCTTAAGTGTGTTTGACTGCTCGAGGTGGGGCTGACCTGACGACAGTACCTTGTAGATCTGCCAACATAATTATCTGTCAATTAAAATGCAAGCATGTGCATGCCAAAGGAAGTAGTTGAGCATTCTCACTTTAATGCTTGGTAGATGTTATTTTCCCTATGATTAAAAGATATCCCTTACAAGGAATCCATCAAAAATCCCTGTCTTTCTCAGCACTGAGATGATTGTAATTCTGTCATCATGGCATAGGGACATATATAACCTCCTTTTTATTGTGTCAGCCCATGGGCACCCTTGATCTCAATTGGTGTGAATCTCATTTAATTGCCCAACTCTGGGAAGATGCAAAGATGGGCCTGTGATATTTTTTTTTCTTGTTCACACTTTCTTTTCCTCTTGAAGCCGAGCATGTCTCCTCACAAGCATGCCCTAATTCTGATGGCCTTTCTCTAATTAGTTATAATTCAACTACCGTCCTGTCTTATATTCTGGGTCAATATTAGTAATTGCACTACGTGCTTTCTGTACTTTTTCAGATAAAATTTCTCTTACCAAGGCTAATGCTGATGAGGCTGGCACCAGCTAAGTCATTCCAAACAAAATGAGAGTTGCACAAGAGTTAAAGAAAGATGTCCCAATTTAAGTGCTATTCTTGAGGGAAATTTCATGTTTCCTAATGCCCAAAAGATGTTGGATATTTTGAGAGGTTACATTTATGGTTGTTGTCTGAACATAGCCTCTTCTCTTGCAATATGTCTCCTTGCTCTCAGAGCTTGGACACACATTTTCTCTGAGTGTTTTGTTGTCCTTGATTAAACTGTGTAAGATGAAATTACTGAGTCTTAGAGGTACTCAAATTCATGGAGGTAGGATTGCAAGCCATCCAAGGTTTTGAAGCTGTCTCAAAGGAGGGGTTCACCTGATTGATTCATAAATCATTATCACTGAAAGTAAATTCAGGGTCATCTATGATTTGGGGGTTGGAAACTGCCAAGTGAAGGGAAGTGGGGATGAATAACCCCAGTGGCTGGCTCACTAGACCAGCAGGTCTAAGTGGGATTCTTCTATATTACATATAGGAATGATTGTCTCTATGTAATCTAAACAATAGAAGAAACCCAGCTAAGAAGCCAGCTGCAGCTGCTGATATCAATTTGAAAGTCATAGGCAAAACTTCCCCACACCATTTTACAAGTCAGAAAATAATGACTTTGAGAAGTGGTGGGTTATTGTGAATGGTCTGAACTTTGTGCTCCTCCGGGAGTCTAGTCCTTACAAATCCAGGGACAAGCAGTTTGGTGTAAACCAGTAATAGGGGGAACACATTCACTTTCCCCTCCTTTAATTTCATGATACTTATTTTCATTAGATGTACCCCCGGTGTGCAAATTGGGACTAGTGTTTCAGTTCACCTTTGCTTGGGAAGCTTGGTCGTGAACTTTCAATGCCAGGCAAGATTTTTAATATACTATAACCGCAAGTCAGAATGCCGTCTCTGAGAAGAATGACAGCTCAGCCTCTGACAGCTCACCTCACGGACTGTCCCCTATGTGCCTACATAAAACAGTGCTTTTCAATGGGGATGAAAGTGACTTTGCCTTCCTAGGGACACTGGGTAATGTCTAGAGACCAAACAGAATAACAACAACAAAACAAACAAAACAAAACAACATGAAACAAAAGCAAAGCCCACCAACCCGGCTTTCTAACATTGAAGGCTATGACTGTCGATGTGGAAAATCTCACAGCATGCAGGGACAAACCAACCCCCTCCCATCCCCAAAAGAAAATCCTTTCTCTTCAAATGCAGCCTTGAGCAGGCGAAGCGCAACCATTACCTTCCAGAGGCACAGTTAATTCTTAGTATTCACATTCACTTGAAAATGAGCAGAGTATGATCTTGTTAGTTCCCTCTTTTCTATGATACCTATGTACCGGTGCCGATGTTTCAGTTTTATGACATTTGTTTTGCTTTAGAAAGAAGAAGTAAGAGCAGGACTCCATCAGCGGTACACAGAAACATTCACAGCTTCATAGTGTTTCTGTGCATTCATTTTAGCATCGCACATGAAGTTTCTGCATGGCACTGATCCTGCAGATGGAACCCCTACTGTTGCGGAGACAAAATACGGCATTTTAGAGCCATTCCAAGAGAGGAACAAAAGTGAAAAACAATCGAATTTTAAGCTCACTAGGTAGTGGGTACCCGGTGCAATTGATTTTCATCCAAACAATTTGTTCTTTAATCATAATATCAGGTCAAATATATTCTTTAGTTACATTCAGTTCTGCTTTGAAAACGGCACTACAAATAGGGGCATATCCTTGAATATATATATTTTAATAAGTAGCACTCACCGATAGAACTATTGCCTATAATCAATTATGTTTACTTAGAAACATAAAATCCTACACTTAGGAAATCGTTACCTGGACACGAATTATTCACAAATGTTGTATCTCTTACTTCAGATCTATCTCCTTACAACCACTTTATGATGGTAATGACTTTTCACTGCAAGAACCTACCTACAAATTTCAATTTGAGAAACACATTTTCCTCTTTTTAAGTTTGTATTGTATGCCTTTGTAAAGAAAACTGTTTTGATGTTTGACTCTCAAAACAATTTTTTTTTTTCAGATGAATGTGGTAGTTCTTGCCTATGATCCCCAGCACTGGCGAGATTGAAGTCAGAGGATTTTGAGTAGAAGGCCAGTGTAGGCTGCATAGTAAGACCCTGCCTCACAAAGGACAAAGGGAAAGGAAGAGAAAGAGAAGGGGAAGGAAGGAAGGAAGGAAGGAAGGAAGGAAGGAAGGAAGGAAGGAAGGAAGGAAGGAAGGTGAATGAGAAGAAGGAGAAAATTATTTTAGTTTTTGTAAAGTAAAAAGTGTTGGTTAGGACTTTTTTTTTTAATGATTTAAAAACATCTTTCTGATATCATACAACCAACAACTGAACAAAATACCACCAGGAAGTGGACAAAAAAATATTCTGTTACCCAATCACCAGGGGATCTGCTTCTCTTGGGGAGGGAGATGCATTTTTACAGTAGATCAGGCGGTACAGAAATAGATGACGCTCTTGTGTCCCAGACCTCACCAGTGAAAGGAAGGGAACACAAACTGAGAAAAGTTGAAAAACCGGAGCTTCATGTTCAAGATTTATCCCAGTTACCATCATTTCTGAAGGATGTAACGAAGTCAGTTGACTTTCCACACTTTGAAGAGCTTGAGCCATTATCCTGTCCTCTTCTTGTCAAATCACGACGAGATGTGTTAAAGCACACTTTTTCATTTTCCCTCTACACAGAGTAGCTTGGACAATTTGTATTACTCTACACGCTGAGCTCCTCAGAGGCCGCTGGCTGTCTGCTGAAGAGTCCCCACATGCTAGGTGGACGTTACTGTCCTGTCCTAACTTATCTCTTTGCACATAGGGAAATAACAAGCTTTGGAGCTGAGAGTACCAGAATTAGTGGAAGAAAGATGGAGAGCAACAGCAACAAAAACAAAATCAATAAAATCTGAAGTTTGGAAATCAAAGTGTCCTAAGAAATCAGAAAAGGGCTGGGGAAGGAGAATGGAGAATTCTTTTCAAAGGGGTCGCCACACTCTGGGCTTCCATCCCTTTAGAATGTTAATTACAGTCTTTACCTTGGCATTTTGCTCTCATATCAGGGAAGCAATTACTGGCCTAATTCAAATTCATAGCAGCCATTAACAATGAACAAACAGATACATTATTTTAATTCCATTTGCTGCTTCCTTTCTGCTGATGTATTGACCCATGAAGCCTTGACTGGATGTCCTGTAATTGGCATTTGGCAAAGGTTGTTGTCATCATCCTCCTTCCCATATCTGAGTATTTATGAAGTACATATTGCACACACAACACCTTGCAAGGGCAGGCGGCTCAAAGACCATGCGCCAGAAATAGCCTTTACTTTTACAGAGTTTTTATAATGATGGCTTTATCTTTTTTCTCACATAAAAATGCAGTATACGAGTGTGTGTGTGTGTGTGTGTGTGTGTGTGTGTGTGTGTGTGTGTGTGTGTGTTTGAAAGGGCCAAAGTCCATAGTGATTCAGTAAGAGTCATTATTTCTCAATTTAAATATATTTTTTATTCTTCCGCTTGTTTTGTCTAACAGCGTTTGTTGATTTTAATTTATTTAGACCCGGCTCCTGTGTAATCCATGCTGGCCTTGATAGTCTTACACTGCCAAAGCTAACTTTGAACACCTGATTCTCTTGCCTCAGACCCCCCAAGTTCTGAGATTGAAGGGCATGAGCCACCATGCCAAATTTTAAATATTTTTTAATAATTCTCAGTCTGTTATTTTAATCATATATGTAGAAATGTATTCTTGCCTATATAGAGCCAGATATAAAAGATGTTAATCTTTTATATCTGGCTCTAAGGTAAGATCCTCCCCCAAAAGAAGAAAATGAGAGAAATAACTAAGAGAGAAAAAAGGAATAATCTAATATTTTTCTGCTATGAATCCCTATGATAAATATTCTCTTCCATTCCATTAACTTTTCATATTGATATTATTGATGTTATCTCTGATAGGTTTCAAGTTAAAGGTGTTTTATATGTGCCAAGTCCTTCTTTTGCTTTTACTTCCACTGTATAGCTTAAGGCCCTTTCCTTGTGTGTGAAGGTACCAAGCAAACATTAATTGGTGTAGGTGGTCCTTCTGTGTGCTGCTTTCATTGGTTAATGAATAAAGAAACTGCCCTGGCCTGTTGATAGGACAGAACTTAGGTAGGTGGGGAAGATGGAACTGAATTCTGGGAGAAGAAAAGCAGAGATAGAGAGCTACCATGGAGCTGCCATGGAGCCACAGCCAGAGTAAGACATGCCAAATTTTTGACAGTAAGCCACTGCCACATGATGATGTACAGTTTAATAAAAATGGGTTAAATTAAGATATAAGAGTTAGCCAATAAGAAACTAAGAGCTAATGGACCAAGCAGTGATTTAACAAATGCAGTTTTTGTGTGGTTATTTCCTGGCTAAGCTAGCCAGGTGGCCAGGGCAAACAAGCGAGCTCTCCTTGTAGTAATTAATCAATTAGTTTGAGTAGCAACGGTATCAGTGTCTCCCACATGATGTTCCCAAGATCAAAAGCTTCAGGAATCTGAATTTCTTCACTGGTAAAACAGGAGTCCTTCTGTTTCTGAGATTTAACATACGTGTTCATGTTAACATCTACATATAATACAATGTTTCTAAGTTTAAGATCATGGGCTAGTCTATTGATACATATAATAGGAAAAGATACTATTTATCTTTGATTTTTCCCTCCTCTATGCCCTTTGATTTTAATCTGTGCCTCAAGGACTCAGTGTTTTAGTGGCAACTCCTCCCTCACATGAGCTCCTAATACTTTCATTTACATGAAGATACCTGCTGCCCCTAAGAGTCGAAGTATCATAGATCCATCACAATTTATATTAACAGTATATACAAATCTGCCATCTAAAGCAGATGGCATTAGGTCCATATCTATTCTTTCTGCTGGTCTGAGTACACAAATTTAGACAGGATTAGAAGTAGATTAGACCATTTCGCTAAAAGGGACAAGGGCATAGATCACTAAGGCACAGATAACTAAGGATTAGACCATGTTGTAAAAGTCAACACAGGCATAGATAATTATAATTACCTTTAGGTGTTTAAAGCTGTGAGAATTGACCAAGCTAAATATACAGATCAATGAACAAGTGAGATAGGTTGGCCATTTTAATATAAGCAGTCTAACAAAATGGGCACACACTGGCCTGCCCTTTGCAATGACAAACAGGTTTCACATTTGGGCAAAACAGCAGATTATTCGTAGCAGTCACACAGTCCAGCAGATTCTTAGTACACTGTTTATCACTTTGGTACCAGTGCCAGTGTCAGTGGTTTCTCTTGATCACCCAATGACCTGAGTTGGCTCTCCATCTTTCCCCTTCTCTATCACCAACCCTTTTTTTTTTTTTGGTAAAGATTTAAACTGTGATTGTGTGCATGTCTGTGCATCTGTGTGCATGTGTGTGCCATGGTAGAAGGCTTCAGATCCCCTGGAACTGGAGTCATCCATTCTTGTGAGCCATCCATTGTAGGTATTAGGAACTGAATTCTATTCTTCTGCAAGATTATGGTGTGTGCCCTTAAGTACTGAGCCTTCTCTCTATCTTTCACCTCTGTTGTTCCTATTTGCTGCTCCAAGACATGGAAAAAGCCCCAGGTCTTGCTGTCCATTTTACATGACAAGAACACATGCATTCTCCCATATTCAAGCCAGCAGATCCTTTTTTAGTTCTTCCCCTTCTTCAGTGCAAGGTTTCACTTAGCATGTACTCTGAGTGAAGGGTGAATGGAAGAGGTTTGAAGGAGATTTTTTTAGAGCAATAACAATATTAGAAGCAGGAGTAGTATATGGTTAGGGAGCAAAAATAATGCAAAATCCACTTACATGATTTACTGACCCATTCCATTCCTTATCTATCTTCCCATTCAGAAAACAAAATTGTCAAACTTCTCCTTTGAACTAAATTAAATGCTGGCTGTGTGGGGGACAGGGTAAGGATAAATAAGCAAATACATGCCTTTCCTTCACATGCAGTTGACATGGCAGATGTATCAAAAACAACAGGACTTCTGTACTATTACCAGGCAAAGCAGATTTGACACAAGGTTGACTTCCTGAAAACAGGTCCTTATGCCACAGAATATTCCGTGGAAAAAGTACAATGGGACATATTATTAGTTGAACTTACAAGCAAATTGAAGAACTACCTCTATCCTGAGTAGAGAGAGAGGGAGAGAGAGAGAGAGAGAGAGAGAGAGAGAGAGAGAGAGAGAGAAACTCTGAGAACCTCATGGGGAGTGTCTGACCCTCAATGCATCGTGGACTTCTGAACCCCCAAGCACTAAGTTGCTAAGTGGAAAGTTTCAGGTTCCATTTTAGACTTTTGTGCATAATTTTAAATGGATTTTTTTTTTTACCCTTTCTACTCTTTCTTCCTCCTTCTCCTTGAAGTTCAAACACAGCCTTTCATTTCACACTCCAGAATTCAATGTTTTAAATGCTAATGTTTCAGGAGTCATCCCATTGCTGTGGAGGTCTGACCCTGAGCTTCCCTAACTCTGTAGAGACAAGAAGGCAGCCTCCTGAACCAGAGGAAGTAGAAGGAAACCAAACTCCTACATTCACACAACAAGAATGTTTCACATACGTGGGTTTGAGTCTTTATAGAAGATGCCAGAAAACAACTGGATTAGCTAGGTAGGAGGGACAAAACGAGGGGGAGATATTCTTACCCATGGTTCTTTGTGTCCTGCTTAGTAGATCTGTAGGTGGATGGGTGGATATTGGAAATGCTGTCCTTTTCTTGCCATTATAAACTATGTTTACAGTCCTGACAACCGTGATGTGTGAGAGCAGTATGGACAGGCAGTGAGTGTGGAGAGATTCTAGGTCACTGAAGTCAAACTGTCTAGCTAGAGAGCTACAGAAGATGAGATAGGATTTCAGCAGCAGAGTATTTACCTAGCGTTCACAAAGCCCTGGGTTCGGTTCCCAACACTATACTTGTTACAAACAAATGAATTAATGAAGTAATAAATTTAAAAAAATGGAAAAAAAACCACATACTTTTGTGTGTTTGAGACAGTGTGGCCCAGGCCTACCTGAAATTACAAATTAGATTTGAACTAATGGGAACTCTCTTGCCTCAAGCTCCTGGATGCTGGGATAGTATTGAGAGCCACCATACACAACTTAAAACCAAAACCAAACAAACTAAAACTCCAGCTTACAAAAACGTCACAGAGAGACTTGCAACTGCTTTTCCCTGCCATGGGCCCTGATCATCAGCCATTTAATTTTGCAGTTTCAGATGAAGGACCCCTTGATGTATGTTTGATTATTAATTATTATATTATTGTTCATTATTTCTGAAAAGTAATAACATGTTTAATAAAAATCTGAGCTATGATAATGAAAATCATTTAGATAATTTCAAGCGTTTCAACCTCCTGAGGTCTTCAATTTGATTTCTTAAAATACAGTAGGAACTTTCTAATTCCGACTAATGACAGAGACCCTTTGTGAATTACCAAATTTTGCAGATGAGTGGGTATGCAAACAGTCAGGAAAAAAAACCATACAGGGGAAACTATATCAGACAATATGCTTTCTCCATTTATTTTGACAATGGTGGCTCAGATTTAACAGTCTATGATAAAACTTGCCCATACGTATTGCCACTGTTTCATAAAGATAATGAAGTCTTGGTAATCAGAAATCTCACTCTAGGACTCACACATTAAATCTCTGCTCAGAAATGGCATTGGGACTGCAGGGGTTTCAAATAATGATCTGGCTTACAGAGTACTGAAGCAAGAATGAGGGACCGTCTGCTATAAATGCGGCACGAGGAACAAAGGAAAAAGGCTATTTTAATAGTTACCATTTAGCATTGTTATAACTTTTCTCCTTAGCAATCACAGATCTCGAGGCAGAAGAGATTTTATATACGTTCTCTTGTGTGTCCGAGTGCACGTGTGTACATGCGTATTATAGGTACACTCACCTGTGTGTGTGTATGTGTGTGTGTGTGCACATGCACATGCATGTGTGCATGCCCGCACACTTGGAGGTCAGGTGTTGACTTCAGTTCTTTGCCTCTTTGTTATCTATCTTACTCTTCAGATAGGGTTTCTAACTAAAGCAGAAGCTTGTTGTTGTGAGACTGACTGGACAGTGACCCCTAGGATCCACCTGCCTCTTTCCCTAGCCTTTGGGTTACAGGTCTGGGCCACTAGACTTGACATTTTACATGGGTGCTTGGGGTCTGAACTCAGGTCCTCTTGCTTGCACAACAAGCACTTTACTTACTGAGAGATCTCCCAGATTCCCACATATGTTTTTTTTTGTTTTGTTTTGTTCAACCCTCTAGTCTATTAAGCTGCTCCATTGTCAAATAATATGATTCCCCTTCTCAGAAACAGGGAGGCCTAACTTGCAGGCAGTTTTTCCCTGATCTGGGAAAGAACTAGACAAGTTGGTGTGTTTAAAGGCTCACATGTGTAAGAGTAAGAATGGGATTCAGAGCCTAATGCTCCTGTGTTTTTCCTCCCATCATTTCATCTTCTTCTAACCTACCTTCTGTTAAGGCTGCTGAATGGTCCCCAGCCTTGGCTGTTCAACAGAATCAATGAGGGAACTATTTAAAAGCATTCCCCGTCTTGCAGACATTCCGCATTAATTTATGTTTAAGAGCCTTGGGGAGGTGTGGCGAGTTGGAAGCCATGCTTTTGCACAGAAGGTAGCATATTCCTTGTTTTTCATGGGACCACGGTGGTGAGAAGAGGTGTCAGGTATTGAAGGAGTGAAGTCGGATGTAGCTGCACTGTTGACTAAATCGGGCTCGTGCCATGTAAAGGAAAGCGGTGAAGAATGCCATTGCCTTGGAATCGGCAGTCCTAGTTTTGAATTCTCCCACTACTGACTAGCTGTGAGTTGTTCTGACATTTATTTAAGGTCCCCCTGCACAGGACTCCTCATCTATCACTACCAGAAAAGAAAAGTATTGGTGATGGTTGCTATAATTGAATGGGTTATGACCAGTTAGATCTATTCTGGGCAACAGTAGGAACCATGAGGTGGCCAGTTGCTATTCTTTGGGATATATAGGTTATCTACAGAGGGAGCAGAGGGCACTGTCTCCTTGTTCCTCCAGAGTCTAAGAGAGATCAGGTTGGAACCCTCAGGAGATGAGAACATTGCTCAAACAGCTTGGCCCCTTGACATAAACCCTGTAAGTGGCTCTTAACAAAGTTGACTTTATAGGACCTTTGACTTTTTACCTATTTGGAGGAAGTCTGCTTGCATGGGGGGAAAGGTCAAAGAAATAATGCTTGCATTTAGAGACAAGTATGAGCTGGGACTGTTGCTCAGTGATTGAAGCCTGACTTGGAACTTGTGAGGCTGTGGGTTCTATTCCTCCTATGAAAAAATAAAAGCCAGCTCTAAATACTAAATACAATGTTGAGTTTTTTTAAGTTTTAAGAGGTGTGCTACCTTTACTCTGTGTATGAGTGTATCTGTGTGCGCACTTGGCACAGCATGCATGTGGGAGTCGGAGGCCAATTCCTTCCATTATGAAGTCACAAAGACTGAACTCAGCTGTTACCCAACAAGTCATAACCCAACCTTCCTCCATAGGGTTTCATTTTCTCCTGGCTGGCTTCAAACTGTCTGCATAGCTGTGGATGACCTTGAACTTCTGATCTCCCTGGGTCTACTACTCCAGTGCTGATAATACAGACACGCACTACTGCTGTGGGAACTCCTTCAGCCCATGATAGCCTTTAAGATACTGGTCCAATTTGGGCGTGGTCCCACGCAGATGTAAAAGCCTGTGCGGGGCCCCTTGGCTGCTGGTTTCAGCTCCAGAGCACTGCTGATCTGCGAGTCTACTCCTAAATAAAGAAACCTTTATTATACTCCATTCTGGGCTAGTGGGACTACTTTATTATATACTGCAACACACGACCACACTTGCATTATGCAGAGCTGGGGACAAACCCAGAGCATTCTTGTGCTAGGCACACACTCAACCAACTGAACAAAACCCCAGTCCCTAGAATACCCACGTTCTAATGAAATTTTGCCAACAAAAGTAGATTTGATTTCCTTCAAGGCTAATTCTTAAAACACTTGCCGTTTTGTGGATGCAAAAACCGTAGAGACATAAAAGGGTTGGTTAAGGTGCCCCAATATCAACATGGCTGAAGTGATTGTTTGTATTGGGGGAAGAAGGAAACATACGACGCAACATTGAACCACAAATACGCATAGACGGAGAGATACAAAAAGTCAACCAAATGAGTTGCTGTGGCCTGGCTCAGTGTTTTCCCAAGGCCTCTAATTGGGGTGCCAGCACAAACAGGAAAGGACGCAACTTCTCTTTGTCCTCAGCCCATGCGGCATCTTGGCTGGCAAAATGTGTCTGCTGGCAGCCGGGACTATTCCCTTCTCTCTCCTCCTTGCTTTGGCACAAACACATTGGGGGTAGGCTGCATGGGAAAACAAAGCCAGAGCACAGCAATGCTCACATACCTGTGTCCCGTGCGTGTTCCAAGAAAACCTGCAAACTATAGCGTTTGGATATCGTCAAAAGGCTCTGTCCTAATTTGGGCACAGTGACAACAGCATAACAGAAACTTAACAGTTGCAAAGGGTTGACAACTCAGCTCTTGGCTGATAAGAGGTTGATGGGAATCTGATTTGATAGGATGACCCTTCCTGACACGTGAACAAAGAAACCTGCACATCTATTTTTAACCAGGCTCTAGAGACTTCTAGTAATTGACTTTTGGAACTGAGGCTCCTATTTGTCCCTGTTCTGGGGGATATTTGCATCTTTCTCTGTTGGAGTTCCCTAGATCTAATCCTTCCTAGCAGCTTGGGGAGGCATTTGGTGCTGGTTTGGGCTGCTGGCTCACAGAAGGCAGCTCTTTTCTCACACTTGGGCACTCCCTACAGCCTGCCTACATTACCAGTGGCTGAGACTTTAAACCTGGAGCCTGGCTTTTTATTCCAGTGGGAATGAATTCCTACTTTGTGTTTCTATAAGTACCTACAGTTGAGGGCTGCCGTGTGAATACATGGATGGAGAAGTGAACTGATTGATTGTGTGTGCATGTGTGTGTGTGTGTATGTGCTGGAGACAGAGTCTAGGACTTTGCACACACCAGGTAAGTATTCTTCTACTGTACTCAATTACACAGTCCCACATTTAGATTTTATGGGATTAGTAAGACAACGAGAGACACTGTGGTTTAGTCACTGAGTTGAGGCCTGGCAGAAGGAATAATGAGGCCAGCATTTGGTGTTTGGCAGTTGCACATCACATCTTCCACTTAGGCAGGAGATGAGAGTGATCAACTGGTGGTATGAAGGGTGAGTCGTTCTCCCTCTCTCTACAGTGCCACTCATTCCACAAGATCAGCTTCCCTGTAGCTGGTCTCTTATTCTGTCTCTTCCAGAATTAAGCCTCTTCCCATGAGAGGATTCAATGATTAATCCACAGTGAGGTATAATCTACAGATCTGTATGCTACTGCTCGGAGTCCTCTTAGCATATTAATAGGAACAAAGCCTGAAGCTAAAGGAGTCAGTCCTCTATCTGGGGATGCCACATGTCCAGTGGGGTTGATATTCTCTGCTAAAGTTGGAGGTGAAGCTTTTCCTGAAACATCAGCATTTAAATATTTAGGGTTCTGCTGTTTCTATAGCAATAGGACGAGACTCCCCTAAACGGGAAGCAGAGATTTGTAAAACCTGAGATGTTCAAGACATCTTTCTAGTCCTCGATATATGTCACTATGATTGCCTAGGAATGAAACCTCTCCATTCCTGTGTAAAAGCTAAAGTAGGGACATGGGGAGATGGCTTAATGACTAAAGTGCCTGCTGAAGCTTAAAGGCCCAACTTCAGACCTCCATCACTCATGTGAAAAAGCTGGGTGTAGTGGTACACATCTGTAATTGAAGAGGATGCCTCTGACCTCACTAACCACTCGGCCTAGCCAACCAGTGGGCTAGCATCAGGTATCAGGTTCAGGGAGAGATCCCATTTCAAAAACTATGGCAGATAGTGATACATGAAGTCATCCAACTTCTCTCGGGGCAGAGAGAGAGAGAGAGGGAGGGAGGGAGGGAGGGAGGGAGAGAGAGAGAGAGAGAGAGAGAGAGAGAGAGAGAGAGAGAGAGAGAGAAAGAAAGAAAGAAAGAAAGAAAGAAAGAAAGAAAGAAAGAAAGAAAAGAAAGAAAGAAAGAAGAGTATTTTACGGGGCTTTGAAAGCACAGAATCCCTATAATGGCCTGCAAGGCATCAGAAAATTTCAGTCTCTGTCTGAGAGTCTTTCCTCCCCTATAGCACCCATTTTGTCTGGTCACTTCTTAGGCTTTTAAACACCAAAGACATCTGTGGTGAGGCTGTCATCTCCTCTGAGTTAGGATGTGTCATGGGCCCCTCTGTTGGAGGGTGCTTCTCATAGCTCAGTACTTTATTTCCACTCTATTCCTTCTGCCTAGCTAACCCCAACCACCGTGCACATGCCAGATCAAACGTCATTTTCACTTTCAGATGATTTTCTGACAACTGAGAACCATCTTCTTTATTCTTACCACTTATAGCCCTGAGACTGTTTGTAATTATACTTCAGTTTGCACCTCTGTTCTCTAATCCCTAGAACAACCCTCTTTGTCAGAGACTGTGTGGGAAGAGCTCACCATTGTCATTCCTGGTTTTTCCATATTTTCTGATACAGGGGCAGAAAGAAGTCACTGCCACTGGGTGAGTCTAACTCTGGGGCTGACTGTTACCAGGGTACTTACTCTATGATCATATGGGAAATTACATGAGTGGAGTAATCTTCAATAACACCTTATCAATTAGACATTGTGGTTCATGTCTATAATCTCAGTACTAAGGAGGATGAAAGGAAGAATACTGCAAATTCAAGAGCAGCCTGGGTGGTAGAGTGAGCCTCCGTCTATAAACAACAATAACAAGAAAAAACCAATATGAATAGACTCTACCTGTTCAGCACTTCAAGTGGGAAAACCATGTATAATTTCCTTTAGTGAGTTTGGTATTTATGTATGAATATACAGAATGTATAATGTAATTGGGATAGTTTTCAAAAAGATCTTTTGTATCTACTATTATATGAGCTCATGGAAAAAGTTTGAGGGAGGAGGGTTGTGGGATGCTCAATCGTTCAGACGAGGCATGAATTTGATCCCCAGAATTCATGCAAAACGGTCATGTGTGGTGGCATGTGTTTGTTAATTCTAGTGCTCAGGGGTGACAATAAGAGATTCCCAGGGACTTGCTCTGCAACTAGGCTTGTCTAGTTGATGAACTCCAGGTCAATGAGAGGTCCTCCCTCAGGTGAGGTGGACAAATTCTCAGGGATAACCAAGATTGTCCTATGGCTTTCACATGCACACACATAAGTGATGAGCACTGTCATGCACACTTGTACTTACACACATACACGCACACATTCAAGAAATAAAAACAAGGTGTTCTATCATGAGGAAATTAAAGTATATATATATATATATGTTTAGTTATATGTACATTACATAGTTATAGATATTATATGAGTCTAGCATGTAAATTACGTTATATACATATAATTTACTAGTCTACATGATATACTATAATAATACACCATGCTGTCTATGTGTGATAATATATACAAATATAAGTATTTGCATTCACTTGTAGGATTATTGAAAAGACAGAAATCATTATTGGGCTTCATAATTGAGAGTGACGTCTAAGATGGCGACAGCTTTATATGAGAGCTGCTTAAAGGACAGACTCAACTTAGCTTGTCCTGCTGCCTTGTAGAAATTCTTCTTTAATTTCTGTATCCTCATGTTTTGGTATGTCTATGGATAAAACCTGGTGCACTGAATATACTAGGCAAGTGTTCTACCCTTTGTTATTTGCTTATAATAAAAAATAGTTAAGTGCCTTGAGAATTCTTCTATTGCCAACTTTGCTGTAGAACACGGGAGACTAAAGCAGCAGTCAGCGGGGAAGCGGCTGAGCCCCAGTGTGCCGTCTCAGGAGCTCACGTTTAGATAAGAGCCAACTCTGATCTGTGGTTCTGTTGAGAAGACTGCTCTTGGACGGCTGCTGTAAAAGTAAATGGACACACGATTTGAGGAAATGGAATCACTTCTATCCCTGCTTTCTGTTTAGACACAGGATCTCACTGTGCTGAGACTGTCCACTCACTTATGGGCTTCCTGCCTTAACCCCAAGTGGTGGGTGCCCTTTCACGCCTACCCTGAGCTTCCCCTTTGTAATGTAGGAAGAACATGCAGGAAGAACGAACATTCTGAAGAAAGAACATTCAGGAACAAGTCATGTTGCTAATTTGCTTTCATCCTATGCTTTGTTGACACTTTCCTGTTTTTAATTTTTTCCTTATTTAAATCTTCCCCATAGTGAGATACAAAAATACTACTTTTTTTCATTTTCAAGATGTTAGCTCAAAGAGCGCAGAAGCCAGCTATCATGCATAAAGAGAGAGGATAGCCTAACCTGGGGAAGCACCTACCACTCCAAGCTCATTCATCAATTGCGCTGGGTTAAGTTCTCTCCTGGAATCGTCTAGGCTCCATTAGTTGACCTACCACTGATTGGTTGTCTCATCATATTCCATAAGGTCCTAGTGTATATGTAAGGAAACGGTTCCATCAAACTGAGGCTTAACTCCAATGGTTGTTATTTTATTTCTGTCCTCTCAAATTCACATGTTGTCTCCATGGAGGTGGTACTACAGGTGGGACATTTAGAAGGCATCAGGTCATTAGGGCACCAATTCTCATGTTAAAACCAATGCGTCAATAAAAGGCTCCCCAGACATGATCAGGCATAGGTAGCGTGGCGTGGCAATCAATAAAAAAGGATTCCCAGAAAGATAACCAGCCCCATTCCACTGTGTGAGGACTCAGCTAGAAGCTGTCATTCGACAAACAGGAAAAGAGCTCTTGACAAACTTGAATCCTACTGATACTGTGAACTTGGTCTTCTGGACTCATATGGCTGTTGTTGGTTATAATAACAACCCGAGAAGACTAAGACCATTGTCACTGATGCCTGTAGCTCCTGCTCTCCATGCTTGCACACTACAGGGCTGTAGGTATAATCACAGCTCAAACTGCAGTCTTGTCTGTGTGACCCTGTCACAGTTCCTGGGTGAAGACCGTCTACCATACTTCACGTTCTCTTCACCTATATTTCTCAAATGAAGTAGCCTGGAGAATATTCTCTGTGGGGTTTCATATTTGATTTCCTGATAAAATAAATCCAGGAGGGAAATGTTATGTATTAATACAGTATTTTGTTAGCATATATGCATTTTAATCAACCAGTAGCGTAATGTAGACAAAACTCGCTTTTTGTTTAAAGTCTTTCATGAACACAGGCTGTCCACGTGGTAGTAGCCATGTACACTCAGCTATTTGTCAATTTAGGTTTTTGGGGAAAATTTGTTTTCTGCTATGGTGATTTGAATACTATCTCTGGGGTTTACTTAGGAATAATATCATTGCCTAAACCCTAGAATATCTTTTGATAATTATAGTAAGCACATGTGTTCTAAAAATCTGGTATTATGAAATATGTTAAAGTTTTAATTTTTCATGAGGTTTTATAAAATATACTTTTATAAGCTTCTATATAGAAAGGTTATTAAATATTATGGCATTCAAAAAGTAAAACATTAATTTTCATACAACTAATTATTTAACAATGTACTACTTTTTAAATGTTTTTTTTGTCTGTTTTATTGAGACAGGATCTTCTGCTTCCCCTTTGTAGCCTTGAATTTTGGATGCCCCTGCCTTTGCCTCCCAAGTGTTAGGATTATACATGAACCCTGCTATACTAACAGATTCAATTTTTAGGTAGGTTCAGGGAAGTAAGTCTAGAAGCAGATGTGCCACAAACACACAGTGATCCAGAAGCCGTGCGCTGGGCTGAAGATTCGACTCAGTAAGGTAGTCTCCGAATCCGAGTTTGTCACACAGAGTCTGAAAGAAAAAGCCAGCCATGGTGATGTGTATTTGTAGTCCTGGCACTAGAGATGCAGAGCAAGGTAGATTGCTGGAATTTTATGGCCACTCAGTCAGTCTAACCTTTTTGGGAAGTTCTGGCCTAATGATTTACTCTATTTTAAACAACAGGATAACTCATGAGAAAAAGAAGCTCAAGAATGTCTGCTGACTTCCATGTGTACTGCACAATCACATGTACACACATGTGTACACACACACACCTGCATCTGCACTGAGGTTTCCATGTTACATTTCCCTAATAATAGGGTATCAAATACCCTGTTGTTTCAATCCATGGTAAAATGAAGCTGCTATCCAGTTCAGTCTCCTTAACAACAAACGGCAGGAGTCTGGGCAGGATGTAGGCAGAACTAGAGGACAACAATGATTTGTTTGCATTCCTGTTTCGGAGGATGGCAGTGGGAACACCATCCTTGACATGCCACGGTGGTGCTTCTCTACCCCATATGTGCAAGGCAGTCGGGTCTGTTTATGAGCAAACTTTTTCCCCTCCTATGCTAAAGGGTGTGCAGTTTAGAGTATATTGATAGTTCTAAGCTGAACCAGTAGGACCTACAGTTCTGACCTCTTTAGGAGTGAATTCAGACCATCTGTTGCGATGCTGAAATAAAAAGAATGCAGGTATCATACTAAGTCCAAAAATCTAGAAACTCCATATTATAGCTGTAACAACTGTCTCCATCGCTGTTCTGTTGCTGTGAAGAGACACTAAAACCACAGCAGCTCTTATGAAAGACAGCATTTAATCGGGGCTTGCTTACAGTTTCAGAGGGTTAATCTATTATCATGGTGGGGAGCACAGCAACAGACACGCAGCAGAAAGACCTGGCTTGGGCTTTTGAAACCTCAAGTCCACCCTGAGTGACACACTTTTTCCAATGAGGTCATACTTACTCCGGCAAGGTCACACCTCCTATTCCTTCTCAAGTAGCACCACTCCCTGGAGACTAAGCGTTCAGGCAGATGACCTTATGTGGACCAGTCTTATTCAAACCTCCGCAACTCAGGAAACGGCTTAGCATGCACTGAACATGGCTGTCAACGTTCAGAGACGTAGAGCAGCGTCAGGAATTGTTGGGACTAAGGAAAGAAGATCTGCGAAGCCTTCACATCTTTCACAGGCCACGGAGCAAAGACTGATGGTGCCGTCAGGCCCTATAAGCAGCCTATTGTTGCTCTGAGGAGAAATCCCAGCCATTCTGCCTGTTCAGATCATTTTTCTTTCTCCCGCTTCAGGTAGCAAACTGACAGTGGGTTGAGAAGTTTAAATGTTGGGGCAATAGAAATTATGTAAATGTTGTGTTTCAACAAGAAAAATTCAACCCCTTGAGGTCTTTCAAAGAACATTAATCTAGAAATTAGGTACAAATTTTTACTTTTTCATACTAATAATGATTTCATAAAGAAAAACTCGTTAGGAATCGTGACAAATAAGAAGTTCGATTGAACATTTGAATTCAGGAACCTCAGTGAGTGCCCGGGGAGATATTTACCCAGCCAATGACTCTCTGATGTTATTAAGAAGTAATTTATTCAAGAAAGTCTCCATTCATGAGTTTACATAAGAACAATACCTGCTTTGCAAAGCTTGCATCCTCAGTATATCACACACCTAATTTACAATGACTTTTGGTTAAAATTTTCATTAGGTTGGTTCAATAGCATTTGATAATTTTAATTCGGTTTTATGAGATCCCAGGTTCCCATTTATAGGAAGAGAAACTGCCGAGGAAATAAATTTTTAAAGAGCACATTCATCTCTCCAGTAAGGTCTGCATAGCAAGTATGAAGTGGAGGAAAATTAGCCTTTTCTATTTCTACGGCAGTCCTTTTAGGTGTAGAGTCTGGGCAGCCATGAAAACCTACGCAGATCCAGAGGACCTGTGTTTTGAATATGCTGATCTGTGCAGTTATTCTACAACAAAGTCTTCTGTGAGATACCAGAAAGGGGGGGTAGGGGGAAAATCCCAGAGTTTAAGTGTAGAACCATTGCGGATGTAGAAACGCAACAGGCATAAGTTACTTCTGTGGAGGCCTGAGGTAAGAACCAGAGCGCATAGGAAACCAGTCCTCAGGAACTGAGGTAGAAAAACCACTATGTAAGATTGATCCAAGAATGTGAAATTGGGGTTGGAGGTCTGAATCTTAATATACCATTTAGTATAACTGTCAGAGCCTCCCTTCGGTCCAGAATCTGACTTTCTGTTCCAGGATGAAACAGATCCTCAGGCACGTGGACTCAGCCATCCAGGGGAAGGAGGAATTTTCTCTGTTTAGTCTGAAAAGGTGAGCTAACAAGGGATTGTAGGAGAGAAATCTACCAAAAACGTTTACAGAAACTAAGGATTTTGTAAAAGCTCCCTGATCTTAATGCTCATGGTGATAACTTCATACACCTTTGTATGTCATCTGCAAAATAGTGCCCAGCTGTGTAGTATTACCACGTTCATATAAAGTGGCTACCATGTTGGCATTGTGGAAATACCAAAAAAATTCCCCATCATACCATACTGAAGCATCCTGAAAACTCAGCACTTATTTACCTAGATAGTAAAGATCAAACTCAAAGAGAGCAGTCCATACTTTTGGCCAATATTAAATTCTGAAGTTACCGCTTACGTAGAGGAAGTAATTCTGAGATGATTATCTATATAGAGGAAAACAGCATAGATCATTTACTTTCTGAATGCCACTTTGCATTTGCTAAGAGTCCTACTTGTGTTATTCTCTATATTTAACTTGTGCAGCCCCGTGGTTTATTTAAGAGACAGATTCTTTTGCGCCCACATCATCCCACATCACAGAAAGAGCTGCTTCACCTCTCAACAAAAGTCCTGGGCTATTGAGCCATCTTCAAACAATGAGATTCAAATGACCACCTTCTCAGCACAAAGAACTTGGCCTCTGATATATAATCTAAAAGCTTTGAAACCAAAGTTACAACCCCCGGGTCACAGCTGGAAATGGACATTACAGTCAGGTATGTTCTGATATCATGAGGGGCAAATTTGCAAAATGTATTGGGTGACTGCCATTGTCATTTTAAGTTATGCTCTGTACTTTATAGTACATCATGAAACCATAAAAGTGACATTAAACTTGAGATTTCACTGTTTAAATCACACATTTTATTCACCATTTGGCAGTTAAATGCTTCTTAAATACTATGGAAATTTGATGATTTGACACATGTAGGGCTGAATTACTAAGCACAGTAAAACTACACCATACAAAGCCACCTCAAGGCAGAGTAAAAGCTGATTTTCTTCTGTCTCTGAGAAAGGAAGGCGGTACCAAAATCGGAGCTGACCCTTGTGCTCTTAGATGCCATTCCTGTGCGTTCATCAAACCCTAATGGGCATGGACCAGGTTGAGACTTTCCTCATTTTTACTTGCCACCATTGCAGGCTCCAAAGCTACAGAGAAACCCAGTCTCAAAAAAAAAAAAAAAAAAAGAAAACCCACAAAAACGAAACAAAACAACAATAAAAAAAACCACAAACAAACAACAAGAGCTACTTTGTTTTTCTGATTTTTTTATCTTGAACCCCAATATCTGTCTCTGGGTTTTTAATTATTTGTTCTATAGCAGATAGCATGCATCCTAAAGTCATCTGTGCCTAGGTTCTAAGCACAAAACTATAGAGCACTATGATGTAGAAAGTTCACTTGGCACGATTCCAAACTCACTGTATCAGCATCCCTGATGGCTTGTCCAGACTCTGTGAGCTGTGAATCTTGATTCTCAGATTTACCTCTTACAAAATACAATGTTCTATTTTTGAGATGGAAGATGTCCTTATCTGACAAACATTTTGTTGGTTTTTGGTTTTTAAAACACGTTTTACCGATGCTTTTGCTGATGGGACAGGCTTCCCGCACCCCCCACTAATCACTCAACTACCAGCAGTCACTGAGACTCAGGCTCACTTGGTTCTGACTCCAGCTCTGAGTACATGATCTCACACAGCCATCACATTCATGGCAGGTCAATTTAGTCTGTGCTGTGCAGTCCCAGGACTGTAGGGATTCTGGGAAAGGGCTCTGACTTCCTGCAACAGTTGCTCATCTGTGGGTTCCTACTGCATCAATCTCAATCCTCTACCTTCTGTACCTCTTCTTAAGGCCTGACTCCCTTAACAGAACACTTTCTCAAGGTATTTCTAATCTGTGTCAAGGTCCAAGATGCATCAGAATTTCTTATTTTGTGGGAGTATGTCTACCATGGAAGTAGACATTCTAGAAATAGTAGAATAAAAGACAAAACAAAACAAAACAAAGACCACCAATGAGATGAAAGGACCAGTAGTCCAAACCCTAACGCTATTCTTGCTTAATGATTTTGCCTTTGGCTTTATTAACAAAAATAAACAAAAGTAACAAAAATAGGGATTTCAAGAGTATAAATTTTTTTGGCACACTCAGAAACTCTAACAGCAATATTAATGAAAGTCTGGATTTACAAAATATGTGACTTACTTCCTCTTATAATCAAACTGAACACATATGACTCAGATCAGAGCCACTGTCCAGAAAAATACCTGTGTTTTAGAAGCCTGGGACTTTTTTTTTTTGTTTAGCATCTGTGTTCTGAATCTGCACCATAGTCACCTAACAAGGCATTTTCTATTATTCTTTTCTTCAGTTCAGTGCATGCTGTTCCTTGTGTCCCTTAGAAATGAGCTTGTCGGTAATCAGAAATCACTTCCACTACAGTTCAGTGCACTTACTGTGCATGTGACAAATGCTTGTTTACAGAACTGGTAATTGGATTAAAACAGTGAAAAGAAACAGAAACAGGGAATGTGGTGGGGAAAAAAGTATGAGAAATACAACCATGAAAAGCAACAAAACCAAAAACAAATTAAACAGCTCTAAAAATGAAACTGTTATTAACGGGAAGTACTTATCAGTAATAAATACTCCAGAGTGTGGGGTCCCCAGTATCCAAAGCAACAATACTTAGCAAGCTAAAGATGGGAGAAAAGGGACTTGGAAAGAGATGTTCTGTGAGGATGACTTGAAAACAATTGATTAATTTCTAAGTTTCTTCTTCCTTGAAACTGGACTGTATCTAAACCACTCCGATGTCTAGATACTAAAATACACTAGTAGGGAAAACCTCAAGGTAACTTATTTAAGAGAGGAAATTATTATTTTGAATTTAGACACCATTTTAAGATGTCTAGAATATAAGTCTATCTTTTTCTGAGGTCTCTTTCCTGATTTTGGGGGACAGAAGAAATTTAACAGTGTGGCCTGTGTGACATTGTGTCCATTCAAGAGAGGAATCAATATATAACCATACTTGAAAGTTTCCATTCTCAAAAGTAGATCCATAAAAGTACTTTTATGAATAGACTCTGAATAACCCTTTTATAATCCTTTTGCTTTTTAAAGAAGTTCATGTCTTGAGACAATAAAATACCCACAATAAAAGCAAAGCAATATGAGGATGTGAAATCAAAGAGTGTTCTGTTATAGACGCACCAACCAATATCCAACAACAAAACTCTCCGGCAAACATGACCCAAAAGTACAAGGATCAAACTCAGCAATACTCAGAATCCAGAGGAGAACATTCTCAAGAGAAAGAACCAAAATGTTTATTTCCCAGCCAAGTGTGAGCAGGAGAGAAGCAAGAAGCGAGCAAAGCACCATCCCTACCTTCCAGAAGGACACTGTATGCACACCACTCCTCTGGTGTGAGGAAGACAGTGATCTTACCTCAGTGCCTGGCTCACTCCTTTCTGCAGCAGCGTAGACCTAAACAAAAACAAACATGCGTACAGGAAATGAAGTACAGTCTTACAATTTGAGAAAGCCTTTTCAATGCAAAGCTATAATTGTTAAAAACTCCCGGTTTTAAAATCAAGCTACAGTTATCTATCTATCATCTATCTATCTATCTATCTATCTATCTATCTATCTGTCTGTCTGTCTGTCTGTCTGTCTGTCTGTCTGTCTGTCTGTCTGTCTGTCTGTCCGTCCGTCCGTCCGTCCGTCCGTCCGTCCGTCTACCTACCTACCTACCTACCTACCTACCTACCTACCTACCTACCTACCTATCTATCTATCTATCTATCTATCTATCTATCTATCTATCTATCTATCTACCTATCTAGTGTGTTTCTGTGTATGTGAGTGGAGGCCAGAGGATCATTTTTTGGGAGTTGGCAATTTCTTCCTATGTTATTTTTGGGACTTGAACTCAAGTTGTCAGACTTGGTAGCGAGTGCCTTCACCATTGGACTAGAGTTATCTTTGACAAGCGAGATTCCCTCAGAGTTGTTTATGCAAATCAGCCAATTGTTCTAAGTGAACAGTCACTATTCAGTTGATGGCAGGAGTGAAATTGTAGCTGTAGAAGAAACTTCCTTAGTCTTCGCCATAGTCAAATATTGCTGTCTTGATTTAGACTTTCTACTGCTAGGGTTGCTCTATGACTCTGAAATCTACGTTCCTAAGCCGGGAGTTGGCAAACTAGAGCTGATGGTCCAACTTCAAGTGGCATCCTGTTTGTATGTTGTTCATAAGCTAAGAATAATTCTTGCGTTTCTAAATGTCTGGGGAAAAAAATCAAAGGAAGAATATGTGTTGATAAGATTTTTTTTAAAATGTAAAATCCAAATGTTATTATCTCTAAAGTCTAACTGGAATTCAGCCACACACTTTGTCCACAATCTGTGACTGGCTTTCCATTAAAGTGGCAGATGTGAGCTGTTGGGAAGGAGAGGGTATGGCCTGCTCATCTTGAAGGAACCACTGCCTGGCGCTTTAAGAAAACTGCTGACACCTGGGCGAGAGTGTAATTGATTTCAGCTTTGTTGGAGGACCAGGAAATAATGTGAATAGATGCTAACTAGTAAGGCCAGTTGATAAAATAAGTGACTGATAGCCTTAAAAACTGCCAAAATAAAAGTGTATTTTCCTCTGGAATCATGTTAAGTATTCATGGTTAGCCATAAAGGTGTCCTATGTACAAGTCAAATTCTTGCCTTTTAGTGACAGAAAGTGTGGACTGGCTTTCCCACTAAATTGAGATGTTTACAAGTTCATTTTGACAATTATTCAAGATTATCCTTAGTATTTGATTAGAATAGCTAGAATATTACCTCAATATGGAGTATGTAAAATATTCTTCAAGAGAACTGTTACGCATAATTGGATATCTAATCAATCATCTATCAATCTACTATGTATCTGTCTGTCTACCTATTATCTATCTGTCTGTCTGTCTGTCTATCTATATACCTAATCAAGCACCTATCAGTTTATGGTCTATCCATCTATCATTTATTTATCTATCTCATCAATATATCATCTCTTTATATAGTTAATCATCTATCATCCATTTATTTATCATTTATCCAGTTAAGCATCTATGACCTATCATCATCCATCTCTCATTCATTAATAACACACAGATGGGAAGTTATGGAATTCAGTTCTGAAAATCGTGACAACTTGACTTAATTCAGGTCTCTAATTCTGTTTATTACACCCACAGAGACATATACAGACCCAGTTCCTAGTATTCTGCAATCATGTGAATTTAGGCTACACATACAATTTATGCCTGTGGCCATTTCCCACACAGGGGAAAACAACTTAAAAGTAGTAATGATCCCTTTCAGATAGTTTATTGACCTTCTTTAAGTTTTCAATCCTAAGCGTTTGAATTATTTGGTGAGAGCTTTAAAATACAAATGTTGCAGTTTTGTTAGTAAGGTAAAAACCATTTTAAGTAGCCATGGCACTCCATAAGATATTAGATAGAATAATAACCTCAAAATATAACCTTAAGACTACCAGTTCTGTAATAATTTTTTGTTCAATGCTCAGGTTCATGTATATGAGTAATAGAAAAATATTTTGATGTCTGGCAACTGAATAAAATAGTCAAAATAAGCGAAAGAAGTAGTTTGACAACAAATCTGCCTGACTGGTCAGCTCAAGCAGAGGAACACATTTAGACTGAAGAGAGGAACTTACTAGGTTAAATTTTCAAGTGCCTGTCTTGAAAAGTGACCTAGAGAGACTGTCAGTCCCAGCCACTGTATTGCACAGTATCATGTGAGTTCATTGTCCGCCTGCTTCTATGGAATCGGACCAATCTCAACAGTTAGAGTTTCTTCTGGTCAATGGAATAGTTCAGTCAACTGATGCTGAACAGTTTGGTTCATTGTTTAACAGACAGCAGAAAGGAGTATCCCAAAGGCCAAGTCAGTTTTACCGGAGTCATTTTCAAGTATGACACATATTCCTTACTGAGAATGTACCTAGAAGGACAGAAGTAGTTACAGCGCTCTATCCTTTCAGGGACACATTAGCCACACAAGAGAGACTCACAACTCTTATGTTGGGTTAGAAGTCACTCAATGGACCTGAAAGAAACTCTGAATCCTAGGATCAATTTCAGAAGTGTTCATTCAGAGTTTCATGATGGGGTTCCAGGAACATACATTTTTTTTTTGGTTATAGTTTTTGTGTGAAATACTTCCCTGAGGCATATGTATTTGAACAGTGGGTCACCGGCTGGAGTCACTGTTTGAGCAGGCTGTGGAATCTTTTGGATATGAGGTCATTTGTGTAGGCCATGAGGTTATAAGCTGGGCCTAGTTCTTCTATGAACTATCTTCCCCTTGACCACTGCTATGAGGTAACCTCATATGCTCTCTGACATGACCAACTACTTTCTCTCAACCCATGAGCCAAAGTCAATTTCTCCTGCCTTGAGTTGCTTCTGTGAAGTACTCTACCATGATGATGTGAATAGTGATGAATACAATTTCAACGAATACCCAAGTGATACGAATCTTAAAGAAATCTAAGGCTTTCTCTCTCTCTCTCTCTCTCTCTCTCTCTCTCTCTCTCTCTCTCTCTCTCTGTCTCTTAGCCTGAATCTAAACAGAAACTCTTCTGGGTCTCCCAAAGACCCTTTTTCCTTTTAGTATTACCCAATTCCTAAGACATATTTGGCCAGTGTCTTAGTTAGGGTTTCTATTGCTGCGATGAAACACCATGACTAAAAAGTAAGTTGGGCAGGAAAGGGTTTATTTGGCTTATACTTGCAGATCATGGCCTGTCATTGGAGGAAGTCAGAACAGGAACTCAAGTGGGGCTAGAACCTGGAAGCAAGAGCTGATGCGGAGGCCAGGGAGGGGTGCTGCTAAGTGGCTTGTTTCTGCCGGTTTGTTCAGCCTGCATTTTTATAGAACCCAGGACCACCAACCCCGGGACAGCATTACGCACCATGGCCTGGGCCCTCCCCTACTGATCATTAATTGAGAAAATGCATTTCCTCAACTGAGGCTCTTTCCTCTCTGATGACTCTAGCTTGCGTCTAGTTGACACACAAAACCAGCCAGTACAGGCAGTGTATAAATGGTACTCAGTACATTTCTATTAATTTTGAGGATGGAAATGATGTGATTTCCCCCAAGTATTTTATGATCATCATGTAATTGTATACTGTAATGTCTCGGGAGAATAATCCTGGCAGATTTCTTTTCCTAAGCCATACATTGCTTTGGCCATCATTACCTTACATCTGTCAAACAAAACCACGAGCAGCTGTGCTGATAAGATCTGCTTCTTTTGGACCATACTAAAAGGTTTATCTTATTAATAAATGGAGGCAATTAAAGGTTAACTAGTTAGCTCATCCAGCCCTTAGCATAATGACTGATTATGCAGGCATGCTCGATTTAATTGCTCAAATTTAAAGCTTATGTTTTTAAATTTGGGAAATCTGCAAGTAATTCTCATCTCCAGTTCTACATGTCAGCTCTATCAGAGCTAACTAGCAAATCAACGATGATTCATATATCATTAGGAGAAGTAGGGCCAGGGTCATCTTCTGCCCTCCTACATTGGACACATATTATTGGTAGATACAGAGTATCACAGCACACTGCATAGAAACTTCCATGGGAGCCAAGGGTGGAATGTATATTAAGGAACTGTAGTTCATGAATTGCTGGAGTCTCAGTATGGACGTCTTTTACATTCTTGCAGATGTTAACTTTAGAACTTAACCAGGTTCTCACAGGAAATGCTGGAGGAAAACCTTTCAACGTTTGTTTTTTTTTTTTTTCAGGAGCAAGGGAGCAAGGGAGAAAAAAAGAACCATGTTAACTCTGCTAACAGTCTACCCTCAGGAGAAACTAGTTCACCAGAGTCTGACCTGGAGGATTTTATCAGAGCACAGATCACTGGAGTGGGGAGATATCCAACTCTAAGCAACTTTGGCTTTCCCCTTGGGAGAGGGACACAATTCCAAACCACAGTAGCCATCTTGTGTCATATGGTAGGTAGGGGTGAGGGTAGAGATACACAAACACTGTAAAGTTCAGAATCCAGCTTACATGGAATCATTGGACTATAGAATGCTTTCCTACCCCATACTCTTAGCATCTGCTTTTACTGAGGTCTATTGACAGAAGTTCTTCTTACCCAGCACACACTATGTGAATACAAAACCAAACCAAACCAAGTCAAACCAACCCAATCTAAAGGCAATCTGGAATTTAAAAAGACACCGTGAAGAGGCAGAGCAAATATCAGAAGCAGATAATGTGGGATGAATGACCTCACAGAGAAGTTAAAACAACAAATAAGACAGTGACTAGGAGCATATGGGCAATATAAGAAGAGAGATGTAAAGTCTAAAAATGAACCAAAATGACATGAGAGATAAATACCACCATGGCAGAACTGAAGGTGCCTTTCACGGGCTTGTTGGTAGATAAAACCTGGCTGGGGAAAGAATTCTAAATTTGAAGACAGCATGTTATAGACCTTTCCAAATCTGTGAAGCCAAGAAAATAAAGGGTGATTACAAAGTCAAGAAGAGACTGTTTCCAGCACTGTGGAAGCACCGAAGCACCTATAAAACACGTGTAGCAGCAATAACAGGGAGACAGAGAAGAGAAGGAACAGGGGAATTATTTGAAATAACAGCGACTGGGAATATTCCCAAGTAAATGTCAGATACTAAACCACAGATCCCAGAAACTCAGAGAATACCAAGCAGTGTAAAAGCCAAAAGAACTTCACCTTGAACATATTATCTTCAAACTATAGAAGAGCAGAGACATAGACAAAATTCTGGAAAAAAACAGTTAGAAAAACAGCTTCTCCACAAAGATGTGCAGGGAATATTTATCTAGACATGCACAAGAAAATGGTTCGAAATATTGAGCGTTGAGGGAAAAAACCTAAACTTTACCAGTTTAGAAGTATGTGTTCTATAGATTTATCTTTTAAAAATTAGAGAGGAATAAAGGCTTTCTCAGACAGAACAATGGCAACAACAACAAATGCACCCCACCCCCAAACCCCAAAATAACCAAACAACCAAACAGCCAAAACAAGGAAAAAGAGACACTATTGACCTTAGATCTGTTTTGTAAGGAATATTAAGGAATATTTTAGAAAGAAACAAAACAATACGAGTTAGAACTCAAGGCTATATGAATAAGGAAAGGGTATCAAGCAAGAATAAGACAAGATAGGGACTGGAAAGACGGCTCGGTGGTTTAGAGTACACACTGCTCTTAGGAGGGCCTGAGTTCTAGAGTCAGCACCCACATGGAGTATCCCACTGCTACCTGTAACTTCAGCTCTGGGAAGATTTGGCCCTCTGGCCTCTGAGGGCACTGTCATTCCTATTCACAACCCAAAGACATGTACAGGATTTAAAACAATAGAAGAAACCTTTTAAAAAGAAAGAAATAAGTAAAGGAAATACCAAAATGAGATAACAACTTCTTCAAAGTCATGAAGAAAATACAATCAACAATATATTGTGTCTGTATATTAGAAATAAGCCAAGGATCCTCATGACCTCATAAAAAGATCCCAAAAAACAAAACAAAACAAAACAAAAACCAATACTGTGAATGGCAATCTGAAGAGATCTTCCTGGTGATGACCTATCAGAGAAATGCCAATTAAAGCAGCACCAATAAATACCACTGAACACCTACTTGTTCTAGTTTCAATTCTTTTGCTGTGATAAAATACTCTGAAAAAAGAGATTCAGGAGTTTATTTCATCTTAAAGTTTCTTAATTAGGACAACTCTTGCCCCATGGATACGCCCATAGGCCAACCCAATGCAGATAATACTGATGTTTTTAGGTTGTATCAAGTTGACAATGAAAGCTAAAAATCACACTATTTAGAATGGCTGAAATCCAGAACCCTTAACGTAAGCATTATTGGGTCATAGAGGAACTGATGCTAGCACCCAGTGCTGATGGGAAGGCACAAATGGTATACCTACTAGCAATTCCTTACAGGACTAAGTAGACTCTTACTGTACATACTAGCTTTCCTGTTCCTCCAGTGTTATCTAAAGGAGTTGGTGTTTAATGTGTCTACAAAATCTTCCACATAGATGTTTATAGTAACTTTATCTAAACGGCCTCAGCTAGAAAGCAACAAAAATGCCTCAGGGGAAAGAACAAACTGTGGCATGTTCAGACAATATTCTGCAGTAGAGACACAGGGAGACTTAAAAGAATATTATTAAGTGAAAGACGTCACTGGAAATGGGTATATATTCTGTGTTTCTGTGGTGGTTTGAGTAGGAATGGCCCCCAAAGACTCATATTTGCATGCTAAGTATCCAGTTGACGAACTGTTTGGAAGGATTAGGCAGGGAGCACGGTTGATGCTCTGAAACTGTAAGTAAGCTTCTAGTTAAATGCTCATTTTGTAAGAGATGCCTTGGTCATGGTGTGTCTTCGTAGCAATACAGTAGTGACTAAGACAGCTTCAAATGACAGTCTAAGAGAGTCAAAACTATGAAGGTAGTGAAGATAAAAATCAGGAAATGTCAGAGTTTGGGTGAGACTAACGGGTACGGCACCAGAGGACTTAAAGATTTTCATTTTGTTTTATTTTTTGTAGCCTGAGAATCTAATCCAGAGTCTTGTGTGTGAGGCAAACACCCACTTGGCACATCCTTGTCCCACAGAAAACTGTTAGGTTGACAAAACTTTTCTACCAGCGTGCCATTGCACTTGTGTCCAAGCCTACAGAATATACAATGCTAATATAAACCTAAGGTACACAGGTGCTTATATCAGGTTGACAATTGCTCAATTTAAAAGCAATCAAGGTGTCCTTCAGTAGGTGAATGGATAAATAGGTGCAGTGTATTCAGACACTGGATAACACTGAGCACTCTGGTTAATAATAAATAGTCAAGGCTAACTCTATCATTTGTAATAAACAACCTAAAAAGTTCTGGTGAAAAATGAGCTCTGAAAAGAAAATACCTAATTGTTAATCTATCAGCAACCTATTTTATTTAACAATTTTAAAACAGAATTTGTTGATTGACAAGAGACCTCTTAGGCTGTAAAATCAGTATAGGTTCTTTCTGTGACTGGAAACACAGATTGGGATTAAAAGTAAGTTGATTCAATAAATGCACGTCATATTTGTGGTATACTTAAAGTGTAGCTCAGACTCAGTTCCTATCTCAAAAGGCAGCTATTTTACATAAACAGCAATATTACAGTGTAAAAATGTGTCAGAATGGAACTCTGATGAACTCCTCAAGGGTTCAGAGGCAAAGGAAATAATATCTTGTGAATATAAATGAAGATACCCAGGGAGAGGTGACAGAAATAAGTCACCCAGCTCGGGTATTTGGATTATTTTGGGGAGTGATAGCCAAAGACAAACCTGTACATTTAATCTTCTTACGTGTTCAGCTCCTGGGAGAGGTGGCTAATTGCAAATTAGGATCAAGACTTGCTCATCATCTTGAGAAGGAATAAGACTATGAAAATAATGTTTTTAATACTGTGAACTGGTGGGGCCGAGCCATTGATACTGTTTCCCACCTTGCAAGGTGGCTGGCTTGCTGTTAGTCTCATTTGCTTCCTCTATACAGCAAAGCAATCTGTATTTAAAGGGAACCTGAGGAGAATCTTCCACATCTCAGATGAACGCCAACATAATAGCCACAATAGCGTTTGACTAAGACTTTACTCTTTGCATAAAATGCTAACCTATATACTACTTTAACTCAAACACTGGACTTTACAGGTATTTTCTCTAATTTTCAAGGAAGGAAAACCTAAAACTAAGAGAAGAGAATTAAATTAATTACCCAGGGTCATTCTGCTTTCTCCCAAAGAGCCTGAACCTAAATTCACTTCTCACACTATCGCTTTCTTCATTATGAGAAGTAAACAAAGGTGTCCACAAAATGCTTTTACAAAGCAGACAAAATTAAAATGTTCTAAACAATGCGTCAGAGAGATGGCTTAGCAGGTAAGAATTTTTGATCCTCTCCCAGAATACCCAAGTTCACTTCCTAGCTCGTATGTTGGGTAGTTTACAGTCAGCTGCAGCTCCAGGAGATTAAAGGTCTCTACCTATCCCAGGTACTGATAGGCACGTCTATAGCTACCCAGTTATATACATAAATAAAATAAAGAATTAAAGAATATTCATGACCCAAGAGAGGTTAAAGTAACCAGAAATTGAGAATGAGTATTTCTCTGCTTTCAGGGATTGCTCTTTGATTAATGTTCAAGTAGACAGAAGGGTTTCTTCCCACCGCCACCTCACATGGCATGTAGCTTTTACGGAAAGTCACAGACAGAATAACAAAGCAACTAAAACCTACTATTAGAGACACTAGAACAGAAATAGTTGGGTCAACAAGATATTGAGTAGTTTAGATGTGATACCACAGGAAACGTATGTACTGTGCTGAGCCAGGAGCTGGGTGTGTGATGGAAGAGGGTCATCTGTCTATTTATTACTTTCATTGATTAATAAAGAAACTGCCTTGGCCCTTTGATAGGACAGAAAATTAGGTAGGCGGAGTAAACAGAACAGAATGCTGGGAGGAAGAAGGCAGTGAGGCAGACGCCATGGCTCTCCTCTCCCAGACAGACGCAGGTTAGGATCTTTCCCAGTAAGCCACCACCTCGTGGTGCTACACAGATACCTAAATATGGGTTAAAGCAAGATGTGAGGGTTAGCCAATAAGCGGCCAGAGCTAAATGGCCAGGCAGTGTTTAAAAGAATACAGTTTCCATGTAATTATTTCGGGTAAAGCTAGCCGGGTGGCGGGAAGCGGCCTGCTGTTCCTTTTACAGGTGTGAACGCCTCAGGAATTACTGTCAAACACACGTGCTCTCCACTTGTAGGAAAGAAGGAGGGAAGGAAAAGGGTGAAAAGGAAAGGGAGAGGATGGGTTAGGAGAGAAGGAGGGCCCACTAACTTCAGGAACAGGCGAAAACATCGAGAAAGCTGGGCAGTCAGGCAGCATAATACATTTGCTTGCTTTCTTAAAGGTCCACTTTATAAATTGCAGGATGAGGCCAGAGCACACAGGGAGTGATGGGGTAGATTACAGGGAGATCTGAAGGGAATTTTGGTGATATCATGATGGTGTTGGTGATTTCATAGACGATCACACAAGATCAACTTGCTGACTTGTACATTTAATCCCTGTTGTTGTATGTTGGCCACACTGCTATGAAAGTGCCTGTCACGTTAATCACCACAATTCCTGAAAGCAGAGAAATGCTTGTTCTCAATTTCTGGTTATCTCAACCTCTCCCCTGAGGTTGGCATTTGGCTTGAATCATTGGGTTCTGCCTTCCAAACAATGGAGAAAAGAAAGAGATGAAGTGTGGAGCTGCTTTTGTGAATCCGTGTCTTGCTGGGGTAGATAATTCGAGCATCTAATTTAGTCTAAGGACTGCTATTGGTGAGGTGGGTAAAGAAGTGGGTTCATTTCAGCAGTTAAAAAATGAAAATGCATGACTAGTCCTGGGTGCGTAGAACAATCTTGACTGGAGGATGATGTGGCTGTGCATCAAGAGAGCCTAGAGACTCAATTTTATTTTCATCTGAACTTCTGAACCCAGGTTGTACCTTTACTACCCATGGTTCCAAGGGATGGGGGCTAATGTATGTGAACTCAATGGAAGACCATTGAAAAATCTTCTTTGCATAGCCTGCACACTGAAGACTGTTTAAAAGACCCAGGCAGTAAAAATAATATTGCTTCGGAACATAAAACGGTTCCTTAAAATGTTGAATGTTATTCGATGACTGCAGCTTACTGGTTAAGCTATAGGAGATATTTCAGCATCACTTCATAGGATTTATAGTTATGATCAGCCAACTCTTCCTATGGCCTTTGTGCTGCTGACACCACAGTCACTTGTATATATGTCATACATATGTGTCATTTTTTCAGAAGAGCTGGTAAGCAGAAGTGAACTTTCAATAGGTTATTTTCTACTTCCAAAACAAATGCTTGGCTACATTTTTGCAACAATTCACTGACAGAGGTGGTCACTAACTCAGAATGGTGACCCCAGATACTGTCAATTCTAGTACACGGAATTGCATTATGATTCAACTGCCTATGTTCAGAGAAGACATGCTAGATGTTTTGAGTTCTAATGACTATAGCTGGTACAGTCATCGTACCAGGGGTTTAGTCAATTTTCTTATTTCAGGCGCATGGAGCTCTTCAGTCTGATTTCTTGAAACAGTTTCAAAAGAATGAGACCTCTTGGATCACGCATTTCACTTTCTTCTCTGTTGTTCACCCCTGTTATCTTCCTATCTGGTCTGTTTTGGAGCATCTTTTGGCTTATATGTATATGATGAGGCTATCAATGCTTGCTTGTGAACACAGCCTCTTTGAATCAAACACCAAACATACACTAGATGGTTAACTAATTTCCTTATTCTTCTTTCTCTCAGGTAGAAATTTTGAATGTTTTTGAAGAAGGTTATTTGAGGGTCTTATTCTTGTCATCTTATTCTCCCATTACCAACCTAAGATTAAAACTGCTTACTGCATGCAATGAGCAGAAAAGGAATTGCTTAAAGGAATTGCTTAAAATAATTATGGGCAGGAGGTGGACCTGCTGTAGGCACTGCCCAACCATCTGCCTCCTTGTCCTATTACCTCTGAAGAGAGAGGGAGCCAGAACAGGCCCTACTGCCTGATACTGGTCTGACTACTGGAACCTGACAATTGGCATGTGCACACATGGCAATTACTGTCGAAGAGAAAGGAGAGGCTAGTGCTGTTGGCTGTACTGGATGTAAAGACTGAAATTTGTTCTCTAGGGCAATACAGTCCAGGCATACAGGCAAAGTGGTAGGCTGTGATATACAACAGTATACAAGACTGCAACCACAAGACATAGACTTCTCTCCTTTGCTATGAGGATGAAGCCTGAAGAGAAAGCTAGGCATTACTATCACTTGACCAGGAAAGGTTGGGGGGAAATCCTATTGTGATTCATATCTACTGATTCCTTCCCACCTCACTGACCATGTGAGTGATTGTATGGGGGTAAATTTAGTAATTTTTACAAAATAATTTCTTTCTCCTCTGAATTACATACCTTTTTCTATCCAGAGTCTGTTGTAGACCTTAGTATTTTACAGCGACTCAAAGGATTTTGATACATCAAAGGCTACCTCCCAGAGCAATCCCAAATCCTTCTGCTTATTCATTAATGACTTGCAAAATTGCAATACTAACCATCTTTGAAAAATCAATTCAAAACCTGAAAGTGGAAAGAGAATCAGTAAGAAAGCCTAAGCTGAGGTAAAGTTGGAAAGGAAAAATTTAGGAACTGGGACACGGACCTCAGAAGCAAGTCTCAATAGTAGAATACAAGAGATGGAAGAGAGAATCCCAGGCATTGAAGAAATAATAGAAAAAATGGATACATCTATCAAAGAAAATGGTAAATAAAAAAAGTCCTGGCACAAGCATCAAGGAAATCTTGAACGCTAAGAAGAGAGCAAATCTAAAAGTAACACAAATAGGGGAAGGAGGAAAAACCAGGGTAAAAGGCATAGAAAATATTTTCGACAAAATCACAGAAGATAATTTCCCTAATTGAAAGAAGGAGATGCCTATCAAGTTACAAGAATAATGCAGAACATTAATAAAATGGAACAGAAAAAGAAAGAACCCTTGGAACATAATAATCAAAACACTAAATGTACAGAAGAAAGAAAGAATGTTAAAAACCACAAGGAAGGATGACCAACTAACTTATAAAGGCAGACCTATTAGAATATTGTCCAACTTCTTAATAGAGACTCTAAAAACCTGAGGGCCTAGACAGATGTTCCACAGACTAAGAGGCTATAGATATCAGCCCTGGTTACTACATAAAGAAAAAAATTTCATCACAATAGATGGAGAAAGATATCCCATGATAAAAGCAAATTTAAGCAATGTCTATCTACAAATTAATCCCTAGAGAAGACACTAGAAAGAAAATGTCAATCTAAAGAGGTTCATCACATCCAAGAAAACACAAGAAATAAGTAAACTTGGACCAGAAAATCATAAGAGGAGAAAACACACACACACACACACACACACACACACACACACACACACACACACCAATAAAATAACAAGCCCTACTAATTAATATTTCTCAACATCTGTGTTCTCAATTTCCCAAAGAAAAGACACCAACTAACATAATGGATGTGAAAACAGGCTCCATCCTTCTGCTGCATTCAAGAAACAGGCCTAATGTCAAGGATAAAAATTACCTTGGGATAAAAGGATGGAAAAAACATATTCCAAGCAAATGGACATAAGAAGTAAACTGGTAAAACCTTTTAATGTTTGATAAAATACATTTCCAACCGAAAGCAATCAGAAGAGTTAGGGAAGGACTACAAGTTCATCAAAGGAAAATCTACAATAGGACATTGCAGATCTTAATATCTTTGCAGAAAATGCAAGGACACCGAGGTTCTTAAAGAAACAAAAATCTACTATAGCTTAAACCACATATTGGTCCTCATACACTGACAGTGGGAGACTTGAATATTCTATTTTCTACAATAGAAAGGTCATCCAGACAAAAACTAAAAAGAGAAATTCTGGAGCTAACTGATCTTCTACACCAAATGAACCTAATATATAGGTGTAGAGTATTTCGCCCAAACACAAAAGAAGAAACCTTCTTTTCAGTAGCTCAGGAAGTTTTCTCCAAAATTGCCCACATACTCACACACAAAGCAAATCTTAACATATACAAGAAAATTTATGTAACACTATGTATCCTATTTGATCACCATAGACTAAAACTGGATATTAACAAAACAATAGAAATGAGAAAGTTCATAAACTCATGGAAACTAAATGGAAACTAAACAGCTCTCTACTGAATGAAAAATGGGTCAAGACAGAAATTAAGAAAGGAATTAAAACTTTTGAATGAAAATGAGTGCACAATATACTCCAACTTATGGGACAAAGGAAAGAGTCTCTAAGAGGCAAGTGGCAAGTTCAGAGCTGTAAGTACATATACATATATGAAGTTACACATACACACACACACGAAGAAATTTTATGCCGGTAATTTTACAGCACACTTGACAGCTCTAGAACAAAAAGAAAAAAATCATAACCACAAAAATTTGACTGCAAGAAGTAATCAAACTCAGGGCTGAAATCAATAAAATAGACACAGACAACAAAAACAAAAACATTATAAAGAATCAATGAAACAAAGAGTTGGTTCTTTAAGAAAATCAGTAAGATTGACAAATCCTTATCCAAAATAGTTAAAAGACAGAGAGAAAGAAAGAGAGAGAGAGAGAGAGAGAGAGAGAGAGAGAGAGAAAGAGAGAGAGAGAAAGAGAGAGAATATCCAAATCAACAAATTTAGAGGTAAGGAGGGAGCCATAACAACAGACAGAATCAGAAAGACATACTTTTAAAAAGCTGTAATACTTTGTCAAACGGAAAATCTAAAATAAAGGGGTAATTTTCTCAATACATACCACTTACCAAAGTTAAATCAAGATGAGAGAAGCAATTTAAACAGACCTATAAATCCAAGTGAAATAGAAGAACTAATTAAAAGTCTACAAAAAAAAAAGCCCAGGGCCAGATGGTTTTAGTGTAGAATTCTTTCTAATAGATTTCCAACGAAGAATTAATGCCAATACTCCTGAAATTATTCCACAGAATAGAAACAGAAGGAACATTGTCCAATTTTTTTTATGAGGCCACAGTTACACAGATGCCCAAAGAACATAAAGACACAACAAAGAAAGAGAATTACAGACCAATTTTCCTTATGAAAAGATACAAAAATTCTCAGTAAAATATTTGCAAACTAAATGCAAGAACACATTAAAAGATCATCTTCCATGATCAAGTAGGCTTCATCCCAGAGATGGAGGGAAAGTTCAACATAAGCAAATTGATAAATGTAATTCATCATACAAACAAATTGAAACCACATGATCATTTAATTATAATTTGACAAAATACAAAAACACTTTACGATGAAAGTCCTGGAGATACTATGGATACAGGGGCCATATCTCAACATAATAAATGTGGTTTACAACAAACCCATAGCCAACGTCAACTAAAATAAAGAGAAACTCAAAGCAATTCCACTAAAATAATAAGTATTTTAATAGCAAGTAGTAAGACAAGGTTTCCCACTCTCTTCATACCTACTCAATATAGTACTTGACAACTAGAACAACAAGACAACTCCAAGAGATCAAGAAGATATAGATATGAAAGGAAGAAGTGAAAGCATTCAAAGAACTTTTATTTGCAGTTGAATTGAGAATATACATAAGTGGCCCTAAGAATTCCACCAGGAGACTCCTCCAATTGATAAACACTTTCAGCCAAGCAGCTGGATACAAAACAAACTCACAGAAATCAGTAGCCCTCCTAGATACAAATGACAAAATGACTGAGAAAGAAATCAGGGAATCAATACCTCCCACAATAGTTCTTTCCTTCCATTATGTGAATCTGGGCTTGAACTCAGGTCATTAAGTTAGGCAGCAAGTGTTTTAACCTACTGAGCCATCTTGCCAGTAATTTTAAAAGTTAACGCCTCTTTGGGGGGTATTTTCAAAGTCTATATAGCTTTGGTTTTCTTTTAAGATTGAAGTATGAATTATGTGAGGGTTTTGTAAATGAGAATTGTTTCTGTAATCTCTAGTGAAACTCTTAAACTTGGCCCATTCCATGGTGGTATCTTTCTTTTCTTTGAAAAGAAAAGAATCTAAACCTGATTCTGGGTACTAGAAATAAATATGTTTCTACATTTCTGTGTTCAGTATGATGAATAATCAGCTTTGTTTAGGGCACCAAGATTCTGTAACAGTCAGAGCAACATTATTGCCTTTTCTATAGAAACGGCCTCTTCTTCCCTTCACCTCTACTGTCTTTTCTGTTTTCTTGTCCTTCTCTATTTGCATCAATTCTTTAGACTGTGGCTAACCTTGCATATTTAAGTCTATGAAATAAATAGAATGAAAAAATTATAAAATCATTAATTTACTAATATTGAGGTAAATATATGGAGAAAATCATATTTTCCTTCTCATATCATTCAGTTTACTTTCTTTCACCCACAAAATATAATCTTGTTTAATGTGAGAATAATGGTTGCTGCTGGTGACTTTTATTTCCCAGACAATAGGCATCCTAGAAGGGTACAGTCTCATTCTGAGGGATGTATAGATAATTGGATCATTCAGATTGAAAGAAAAAACAGAAATTACCTCTTGTTTAGATATACATTTACATATATTTTAATGTGTTTTCATGGTGTTATGTATTTGAGATACAGAGCTATGGAAACATAAGTTGCAGATGGCTTTACTCCATCCACAAATAGAAGAACATAAGCCCTGTATTTAATTTTGATTGGCCCAGTCTTTTCCTCATGCCATCGTATTCTTGTGACCCTAGGAACAAATTTTGACCTTTTCAGCTTCTTTATTCACTTTGACATTAATTTTGCTTCTTTATTCTTAAAAGGATTTCCATTGTACTTAACGAACAATAAAGGGGCCCTGGAGGCCCAAACAAACCTGTGAAGTGCCCATGAATTTTAACCAAAGAAGGCAGCACTCCATGATTAAAAGCTTTAAATTCTCAAAGAACAACATGATTAATCCAGTACCACAGTGCTGAGTGGCTTCACACTGCTTTCATTTGTTGGTATTGTTATTTTCTTCCATTATATTTGATTCACTAGAATGATGATTTCAGTTCCCACAGTTCCTAAGAATATACCTCTACCATTGCAAAAATGCCTTAAGGATTTCAGCAATTTTATTGCCACTTTTGTCTGTCTTTGTGACATCAGGTTGTAGGCTTGCCTGTGAAGACACAGTCACCTAGGCTACAAAGCCCAGTTTACAACTGGGAAGCTAACACAAACCCTCTTCAGTTTATGCTTGGAGCTAAGGGAAGATGGTTCCCGAATTTCCTATCCCTTTTTGGCTTTTATCGGACTGCCTTTAAAACTCTCTGGGAACCCCATGGTTCCTTAAGAGTCAATTCCACTATCAAAATCAAACCATGATGACAAGCCAGGTGATGGCGGCGCATGCCTTTAGTCCTGGCACTCGGGAGGCAGAGACAGGTGGATCTCTATGAGGTCAGGTCAGCCTGATCTACAGAGTGAGTTCCAGGACAGGCTCCAAAGCCACAGAGAAATACTGTCTCGCAAAACCAAAAGAAAGAAAGAAGGAAGAAGGAAAAAAACATGATGGCAAAATTTAGCTCTAGACTCTGTCTCCTGCTTGTTCTTTTGCAAATAAGGGGAACCTCTTTTTGCATCTTCTAGACAGTATTGGCTCAGGTATCTGAGTGTTGTGAGAGGGACCCTTCCGAGCTTTACTTGTCCGGGTTTTAATTTTTATGACCATTAATCTTCCAACAGAGATTTTCTATTACAACGCTTATAGTTTTTCTTTTCATTTTACTTTCATTTTTGAGAAAAACCTCACGCTGTGGCCCAACTTGGTTTCAAGCACAGATGACATCCTTCTGCCTCAGCCTCCTCAGTACTAGGATTGAAGGTGTGTGTTACCGTAGCATTGTATTTCTCCACTCATATTTTAAAACTTGGGGTCCAAGTTGGTTGCAATAAAGATTTTTCATAATGAGTATTAAGTTCTGGTTTGAGATCTTGCTTCATCTCCATTATTCAGAAGAGTTAAACGCTTTTGTTGCCACATTAAATTGATATGCCTATTATTTTGAGATGCTGAAAACCTTGTTCCGGCTTTATATCTGCTGTGATAACTAGGCGGCTTTGTCTTTTAGTTGCTATCCTTTTGTCTACATATCCCCTAGTATGATTCTGCAAAATCATCTTATTTATTTATTATTTGCTCATTTTGGCGACACAGGCTCTTACTCTGTTGCACAAACCAGCCTGTAACTCACAGTGATCCTCCTGCCTCTGCTGCCTGCATTCAGGGATACAGGCATGAGCCACCATGCAAAGATCTCATGTTATTTTGACTCTAAGGATGTTAATATGCTTCTGTCTCTGGCAGTTTGTATCCTTGGCAGATGTGTTTCTTTGAACACAGGGGGTTTCAAAGTTGATGCAGATAAGCTGTAAATGGCGGAATACATATTTTCGTAGCCAGCTTCACTTTCAGGATGTTTTCAGCACAACAGGCTCCTTTGGTTCCGATCAGTAATAAACTGTCAGTAATAAACTGAAGCTGTCAGTAATAAACTGAAGATGGCAGGCTGAAGGGTCTTCCCAGGCTCTAATTATATCTAATCATAACACGTGGCTGCTGTTGAGGTAGGGATAGAAGACTACTTCTCTTGCAGGGCTTGATTCATCTCTGAGGGAGAGCAAAAGTGTTTGGGTTAGGGGCGTGAAGTCTCAGATGTCATGGTAAGTTACTGCAGACAACAGACAGCCTCATGTGCGCTTCACTGAGTCAGCCGACTGAGGTGACTTGGAAACCATTTGGTTCCCATCATCCCCCAATGATGTCTTCCTCTTTGCTGGCAATGGGCATACTGGGATACATAATGAACCTTTGGCGTTTGCTCTCATCTGTCTTTGCCTTGATTCAGTGACTGACAGACATTCTTTAGGTCTGCCTTATCCCATGGTATGGACAACTTTACTACTCAATCAACATAATAGTTTGAGAATAACTAATTTAAGAGTTATCGTTGTATTCTCAAAACTCTTGCTATTAGTGTAAGAATATCCTAGTTTCTTTGTTTTCTGTGGGAGGAAAACTGTGAAGAAATTGTAGCTGACCAGACATTTCTCCTTGAATAGTCTTAAATACTAACTTGTAGCCACTTGTTATTGATCAACCACAGAGAAATAACTAGAGATTAATAAATGCTACTGCATTTCATGGTTGTTGTTCTTGGTCGGGCCCTTCCTCGTGGTATTTTGAGTGTTCCCTGTGCTGTAGCTGCTGCGCACTAAAATGAAAGGCTTTTCAAGCCCACCTCTCGGCCCCTGTCGGATGTCAGCTAAGCTGAGGACTTCTCCTCTCTCTTTGATGGAAATAATAAAGTATGATGAGTTAGCAATAACAGTTATCGTACCACCACCATGTGATTTGTAAGATGTGGAACAATAGCGCCTCAGAGTGCCGTGAATAGGGCCCTCCAGAATGCGGCCGAGACAGACAAAACAGAACGGTGCTTTGTTCTCACCAAGTGCGGCGAGGGTCATGGAAAGACATTTTGACACTGAGTTGCCATGGACGCGTGTGAAGCAGTCCCAACGCTTCTTTTCCGGCAAGTGGTTAGTGCGCACTCTAATTAACACATCAGAAAGCAAAACTGCTGGGTCAGAAGATCACCCGGGGGCTCTGGAGGCGTCCTTCCATCACACCCTCCAACGGTGCTAGTTTAGGGCCAAGTTTCTCTCCATTTAGGATAAAATAGTTCTCTTCAGACATCCATTGCTCTGAAGGCCCATCCCATGGAGCTAGGGTTGGTTTCACTGTGACAGGATACTTCTTAGGCCGGATCACGTGAGCTTTCTTCATGCGGTAACCAGCACTGACTGACTCCTCTACCGCGTTGCATGTGACTGGTCCACGTGAGCAGCCGTCCCTGGGAGCCAGGTAGCAACGACAGATCTCAGGTGGCGGACACACCATTCCTGTGTTCTAAGGTTAGAAGTCCAATGGTAGCAGCCACTGTTGGTTTTTACTCCCTAGGAAGCCATCAAAGTTTCTAATATCTTCGAACTGGAAACATTAGATATTGACTCTGGAGGGTGAGCTTTTCTCAACCTTTCCTTGGTATGGGTTTTTCTCTCTGCACTTACAACATGAGAAGAATGTACATCTTCTGGTTGAAGAAACTCTAGACAGCCCAGGCCTAGCAAGCATGGCTGTGGCAGGCCTTGTCTTTCTTTTTCATTCCTTTTGCCTTACTAAAAACCCTTAGATTACAATCCTCATACTAGCTACCAAGGTCTATTCCCTTACATGTCCGCTTTCTCCTCCTGAGGCCAACCGCCAAGGTTCAGCCTTTAAAGTAGTGAAGTACACCAATCAAAAGTCCCCTTTGACTCACCTAACTAACATTCCCAGTTAAAACTGAATACCTCATCTTAACAAACACAGTGTTCGCCCTTGTATCTTTATAAACTGTCATTTTTTTTCTATGTGCCAGGTATGTCTCTCCTCTATCCAGAACCAATCTTTTTTTCTCACTCCAGGACAAACATCCTTTCTCTGTTTCTTGTTCCTTTCCCCTTCTTCCTCATCCTCTATCTCCTGTTTTTGTCTCTTATTCTCTGTTCCTCTGGGGGCAAATAAATCTCTTTTGTGCTAAGAGCTTGATCTTGGGGGTCCTGAGCTGATACCAGTTTCTTACACTGGTGACCCACCCGTTGCAGTGGCTCCTATAGGATCTACCACGATGGACACACCTATCATCCAGACAGGGGATCTACTAATACCTCATAGCTGCTCTTCTATTGAATGGCCACCCTTGAACCAATCAACAGCCATCTCAAACAGGAAATGGCTGTAAGATTACCTACATATAAGTCCTATTCCATAAAGAAGCTTGCTCCCCAGAAAACTGACAGGGTGATAGACAGGTACAAATGAAAGCTTCCTTGTCAGTACTTAATATGCTCTCTAACTTTCTATGATATGACGATATGGTAGGTCTTTATCCGAAACTATCTCTTTTCCCAGTTACTCCCTCCCGGCATGTTTGCTAAGACCTCACACACGAAACAACCCCAGTTTTAATCACTTTATCAAGAGAACCTGAAAACAACCTAAATGCCCCTTGACCGAAGAATGGGTAAGGAAAATGTGGTACAAATACGCAATGGAGTACTACACAGCAAGAAAAATAATGATATCTTGAATTTTGCTGGAAAATGGATGGAGCTAGAAAACATTATTTTGAGTAAGGCAACCCAGACACAGAAAGACAGTTATCACATGTACTCACTCATAGGTGGTTTTTAAACATAAAACAAAGAAAACAAGTCTACAAACCACAATCCCAGAGAACTTAGACAACAATGAGGACACTAAGAGAGATTTACATGGATCTAATCTACATGGGAAGTAGAAAAAGACAAGATCTCCTGAGTAAATTGGAAGCATGGGGACCTTGGGGGAGAATTGAACTGGGGAGGGGAAAGGCAAGGAGAGGAGCAGAGAAAAATGTAGAGCTCAATAAAAAACAATAATAAAAAAAGAGAATGTGAACTCAGACACTTGGTTACTGAGCTTCCTATGGTGACACACTGACTCTCACAGTGGGGGAGGATATGGTCCATTGTGTATTGTTGACCATATAAAATTTTACATGCATCTAATTATTAATCTGTTAAAAAAATACAGATTAATATTGTATTAATATTGTAACACACACAGGGTTCTGCTTCCTTAGGATATATCTCAATATAATAAAATATAGTCACAGAAAGGCTTGGACAAGAATGTTTATCACAATTTTGTTCCTAAGAGTTCAAATAAAACACCCATACATCTATTAACCAAAGAATGGAAATATAAAGTATGGTGTGCGCATAAAATAGACTCCAGATCATCAACCAAGAGCCTGCACCATGGTACATTCATTGGAATAGAGGGATCTTCAAAAATCCTAGAGAGTGAAAGAAGCAACTCACAACAAGAAGACCCTTTATGACTCACTCTAAATGGAAATCTGGAATAGGTCAACTGATCAAAAGCAGAGAAGTCAGATCAGTGACAGCGTTGGAAAAGCACATGGATGGGAATGGGACAGAAAGGGATTTCAGGAGTGAGGGAAATGTTCTGCCTGATTTCACTCATCAACACTGATTGAAGAACACATTTAAGATGTGAGCAGCTCACTGTATGTAAATTATACGCCAATTTTCAGAAAGCAGATGTAGGAAGCATAGTGTTTTTTTCTCTCTCTATGTCTCCTAAGATTTGTTTATTTTGCTCATCAACTGTGTTATACAGGGACTAAGTCAGCTCAAAGTCCCAGACACAGACTAAGGAGACCCATGGGTTGCTTTACTTCAGCATCCCTGTGTGCTTGACCCATGACTTTCCATCTGGGTTGAACTTCTTCCAGGTTAACTTTGGATTTGAAAGTGAGGGGGATGTAAGAAATGGATAAAGAGAAAATTAAAAGCAAAGAAAGAGAGAGCACATTTATTTTCTGCATTGCTTTAAGAAATGTGTGTAGGGTCCTGCATGGTGGTGCATGACTTTAATCCCTAATCTTGGCAGTCAGAGGCTAGTGTAGTTCTCTGTTAGTTCAAGACCAGCCTGGTCTATGAAGTGAGTTCCAGGACAGTCAGAGCTACACAGAGGAACACTGTCTCAACAACAACAATAACAACTGAAAAAAATAATAAAATAAAATGAGTGTGGTAAGTGCTGAGGAGGTGACTCAGTGGGTTATTTCTACTTTTTCTAAATTTAAATAGTATTTTTTTAATTTTACATAATTTTACTTACCTACCAGTATCTCTCCCCTCCATCTTCTCCTTCCATATCTTTCCTCAGCTTCCCATCTATCCCCTCCCCATCCACACCTCTTCTGTCTCCATTCAGAAAAGGGCAGCCTCCCTTGGCTTTGAACAAAGCATGGCACATCAAATTGAGGCGCGACCTAGCTCTTCCCCTTGCATCAAGGCTGGGCAAGGTAATCTAACATGGGGAACAGGTTTCTGAAAGCCAGTTAAGGGCCAGGGACAGGCCCTGATCTCACTGCTAGGAGCCTTACAAAGAGACCAAGTGACACAACTGTCAGGCACATGCAGAGGGCCTAGGTAGGTCCCATGCAGGCTCCCTAACATTTTGGTCCAGAGTCCATGAGCTCCCACTAGCTCAGGTCAGCTGTCTCTGTGGGTTCCCCTGTCATGACCCTCCCTGGCTCATACAATCCCTCCTCCCTTTCTTCAGCAAGACTCCCTGCACTGGCCATCTACTGTAATCAGATTGGTGACTACTTTAGTTGAGATCAGAGATACTTCATCCAGTAACTAATCAAAGAAGATGTAGAGATCCATAGCCAAGCCCTAGGTTGAGCTCTGGGTCATTTCTGCTTTTAGGTAATATGTTCATCTTGCAGTTTTGCCATAATGCCATATTGTCTTGGGAAGGTGGCTGATTAACTCAGAATCATTCATGAACATTTTTCTTTGATCAGATTAAGAACTCAGGAAAAAGTTAGTGGGTAAAATTCATTTGGGGATGCTTTTGCTGTTGTGTGCAGCTTCTAAAGGCTTCTTGTATCTTTAGCTCATTGATTCTTCTAAGTCAACACGTAGTCTCTTCAAGTATCATTCTCTGTGTCTCTCTATCTCTGTCTTTTTATCTCTTCCCTTCTTCCTTTTTTGTTTCCATTGTGTTTCTGTTGTGTTTTCTCCTCTCCCCATGACCTTCAAGCCTTAGGTCACTGGGACAATCCAGAAAAATCTCCTATCATTAAATTATTTACTTACTCATGCTTGAAAAGTTTTTCAGAACATATAAGGTAACATATAGCAGATTGTGGGGATCGAAGTTTGGTGAATTAGGCATGAGGTGTATGTGATTTCACTTACATAGAAGTAATACAAATCACCCTGAGACTATAACAGATCTGAGTGGATAAAGAACAGGCCTCTGGGATTTAGGTGGAGAAAAGACTATGCAGGCCCTTGCATATCACTGTGAATAAATTAGAAAAGAAGCACTATAAAGCATATACAACAACTAAGATCTGTACTTCTTCAGGCAGTTCTAATCATGGCAGAGGGTGATTGCAAGGCTTGGGGATCTGGAAACATGGCCCTAATCTCGCAAGTTATTGTAATGTACCAGACACTTACCATCCCTCCTTAAATGGGCTTTAAAGTTTTACATATTGCGTTTAGCCTTTCTTCATCACAATCAGGAAGGACATTTGAAAGAAGAGGTCAGGATGGGAAAGTTGAGACTTGTGATTCTCACTTATGACAAGATAGGTCAAGACTAAAGGGAGGGAACTTTCATGAGACAAGTTTGAAATTACTCACTTTGAAGTTACTTTAAATACTGCAAGACTGAGGGCACTTTAGACTTAGCAACATAAATATTTTATTAAAGAGCAAACAATTCACTGACTAACCTTACTGGAAGAATCCCTATCATGAGAACAGTGACAAATTATTTATATCATAGAGTACACTATTTTTTTATTGTGTTTTTGTTTCTTTATGAATTAGGGATTGGGGCTTCAAAGAGAATAAAATAACAGAAAACCCTGATGTCAAGCTCTTGAGGTCATTTGAGATTAAATGAAAGAATTCAAACACATCTTTACAATAAGAGCCTATATGCTTATATTGGACTTTCCTCTGAATCTGCAGTCCAGGATGAATTTGACATTCTTTCTGTGAACATTTGTTCGGGACATGAGGCATTCTAGACAGGGATGAGAGGGTTTTGGAGTTCTAGATAAGAAGATGGAGTTGTTCTTCAAATCAAAAAGAAAGAAAATATCTCATCTGAAGATTCTTCAGTTACCAAAATGACTTTGGCATTTTCTCTGTATTATCAGGAAGGATTTCCACACTCTTAGAACACAATAACTCCTGGGAAATGACCACCAAGCCCCCCAAGAAGAAATTCCAGGAGGTTAAGTAAAGAGTTAAACGTGCTATTTGCAAAGGGAACAAGATGAACCTGGATGGAATATACTCACATTCAAAAAGTTAAAAAGGTGATGATGTATCTTTGAAAGTTAAAGTAGGAGTATTTATTCCTCTATTTTAGAAATTAAAAAAACACAGAAAAACAAATCTAAGCTACCTGGAGGATGAGTCACAAAGTTTCTTAGACAATGTGTGTAACATCTAGATTTTTACAAATTTACTTGCATAAAATCAGCCTGTGCTGTATTGCTTAATATGCAATGATTATAAAATATAAAAAATTAATTAATTATAAAATATAATTAAATATATAATTATACAATATAATAATAAGATAACATTAGTCTGACAATGGATAAATTGATACATACAACATTTTCAGGAAGATGGATATAACTGAAGATAATTATAATGATTGTCTAATCAAGCAAGTTCAAGAAAGAAAATAATTATATTTTCTTTTACTTGTGGAAAATATATTTCAATATATACAAAATCTTAGATTTTGTATAGATACATAAAATTATATGCACACATCTCATGCACATATGACACACACACAAATGTGTATAAACATGAAAGTGAAGTGAAAGTGCTTAGAGAAATGAAGGGGACTGATTGGGAAGGGAGAAAGAAGAGAACACAGGTTTGATGAAAGATGATGCTCAACACTCACACATATTATACAGAAATATTGTACACGTGTACATATATATGTACATGTAAGTGCTTTTTAAGTAGAAGTGTAATTACAAAAGACACAACTGGTCGATAGTCTAAGATGGAAGAAACGTTTTTCTTAGTTATTATTACTGTTGTGAAAGGATCCCAAGACCAAGGCCAGAAGTGTTTCTCATGGGCTGACAGTTTCAGAGGGTTGAAATCCATGACCACCACCGCGCTGAGGAGAACGACTGCACACAGGCAGGAATAGAGATGGAACAGTAGCCGAAAGCTGACATCTTGAGACTCAGTTATGAGGTAGAGACAGCTAACTGGGATTTGAAATATCAAAGCCTTCCCACAGTGGCAAACCCAATGAGAAGAATCCAATGAGGCCATGCTTCCTAACTCTTCCCAAACAGTTCATCCAACAAATATATGAGCCTATGAGGACTATTGTCATTGAAATCACCACACTCCTCAATATTCTAAACAGACAACAAAAGATTTTTGTAAGTAGCTAAGAAAGACTATGATGATCGTAAAGGTCCTCCAGCTAACTTTGCATTCAGTTTGTATTGAGAACTGATATTTGGAAATATAAAGCTCCTTTCTAGACAGGAAATTTTAAGTATCTACTTTCAACAGGAGAATGTTGGCAATGTATTATACCATCTTTTCACCTGTAATAACCTTTTTTACTCTTGTTGGGTAACTTGGTTATTTGAGTTCTGTATGTACATGGACTTATTTAGAATATATATTTAGAACTGAAATTTCTAGGTGGTAGACTATACATATTTTCAAATATGACAGTTATTTTTAAAATAAGAGTTTGACTAAACATGAGTAGATTTAATAGCTGAAAGTAAGATGAAAAGCAAAAGTTTTAATATGCTCAATGAAATAAATTGGGTTCTTTCGCCAAGATACCTGAGGCCTTGTGCGTCATTTCTACCCACGCTATGACTGAAGGCTCACAAAGCTTTCAACAGGACCCTTTACTTCCCATTATTCACTTTTCCATGATTTTTGCTTTCGATTTCCTTAGTTTGCCTCAATTTAGTGCTTTAATAAAACTCTACTAAGGGACAAGGTTATACTTTGTATCCTCCTTTATTAAAACCCAAGAAAAGTATTGTAGTATTAAATAGTCTGAAGTCTGTGTTAGACTGTAACACAATGTAGCATAACAACACTTGTGCAGCTAAGCTAAGGCTTGTCACACACATGAACAGATTATGACAGGGCAGACGCCTCTGTTGGGGTCTCAGGAATTGACCTAGATCAGTGTTTTTCAACCTGTTTGTCATGACCCTTTTGGTCAGATAACCTACATATCACATATTTACATTACGATTCATAACAATGAAAACATTACAGTTATGCAGTAGCAACAAAATAATTTGTGGTTGGGGCTCACCATAACATAAGGAACTTTATTAAGGGGCTACAGCATTAGGAATATTGTGAACCACTGCTCTTGATAATCACTGAGATCACTGCTCAGTGGAGAGCAGTGTGGGGCAGCAGAGTCAGCAGGTGTGGGGCCTCTCTCCAAGATACTCTGGCTATAGATGCAGACAATAGAATCTCCTCAAAAGTAAAAGGGTACAACTTGAGGTTTTCAGTTTATGTCTACTTGTACAATTCCAGAAAGGATGTGGCCACAAACTCAAGTTTTGATTATGAGAATTTTTATTGCATTAGGAGGGGGGATGATAGAACTATCGTATCTGTGGAATCAACTTATAATCTGCAGGGAAAGTCAATCACAGAGACAATGCTTGTGAGTTATAGTAAGTTAGTGGTGTGGCTTCTGGGCTACACTAGTTATATCTCAATGGTGTTGATAGAAAAAACTAACTAAAAACAACTTAGGCGAGGAAATTGCTTATTTTAAATTAAGATATACAGTTGGTTACTTAAGAAATCTAGGGCTGGAACTCAAGCAGGAACTTTAAGCAAAAAGCAAGGAGGATTGCTGATTGGTGGCTTGATCATAGGCCCATATGTAGCTAGCCTTCTTACATAGCCCAGGACAACATGCATAGGAAAGAGTATTGCCCACCAACAGCTGGGGAGAAAAATCTTTGATTGGTGTGCCTATAAACCAATCTGATCTTAGTAATTTATTAACTGAGATTGCCTTCTCATGGAACGCTAGACTGTCACAAGTTGACAGTTAATGCTAGCCAGGTCAGAGACTGTCTTCGTTATAGATTGTATCTATATATGAAACACAAAACTACCTTTGTAGATTGTCCAACTTGTTTGCTTAGCAGAAAAATGTTGGCATTAGTGACTTGATTATGGTAATGCTGACCCAAGTGCATATAAAAGGGGAAAACATACAATGACACTCACCTTCAGTTGATGCCATCCTCAGTGGGAAAGCAAACTCACCGTCTTGCTCTTTTGTATTTTGTGTAAGATGTATAGTGAAGGTGAGTACATTCAGAAAATGTAGCTTGCATTTGTTAAACCATTTAGGAAATGAAAACCTTGTCATTCTTCGATATCAAGAATGCATAAATGTGTATAGAGTGATCCCTGAGCAGTTGTATTTCACCAGAGTGGAAAAAAAATCAAAAGATAATGGTTTCTTTGGATATAGCACCTCTATCAAAGAGGACGAGACGGGAAATCAGTCTTTACCTTGCAGCTAAATGTACAGAATAGAAATATTCAGCCTTGAGAAGTTATAGAATATCATAAGGAAAGGTGAGGCACCTGTAACATTTCAATTCAGTGGCTCTCAAGAGGGGACACACACATAATAGGCAAGAACACACAGTCTGTAAGCTGCACACCCCTCCCCTTAATTTCAGCCATGAACCAAATGGAATGAGGCTACTGTAATACTTCTGAGAAGATCAAATCTCGAATAAGAGTGCCCTAATATCTCAGGATAAATAATCATGGCATTTAAGGATGGTGTCCCTGGGCTTCTGGCTAGCATGGTCAATCATTTCGGAGACTCAGAAACCAAATTACAAAACCATAAAATATTTTTCAAAAAGCAGTAAGAGAAAATAAAAATATACACCTCACATGTCTAAGCCTAACCTTTACTTCCAGAACACCGTATATCTATCCAGGCCGCAGAAAGCAATGGCTATAGACCCGTGTGGTTCATCACGGTGTTATGTACTCCTTGTTGCAATTATTCTCATCCCTGGCTCATGATGAAATGAGTTCTGAAAAATTATTTAGCCCATTTCAATCCTCCCTGGATTTTTGTGTCACCGGAAGGGTAGTTCATTTATTCATTCAATTACCAAGAACATCAAAAGGGACATGCCAGATGGGTGACATGCTGAGCTGAGACTACTATACGCACTAAGATGTGTAAAACACGGTGCTTGCCTTCAAAGGTTTTATAGCACGTTAAGGGTAGACAGACATGATTATAGTGGTAATAAATGGCTTTAAGAAGCCATGATATTGCTGTGGTTTAGATAGGATGATGTATATATGACCACAGAAGGGGCTAGAGCAAGGTCTGTGTAGAGTAAGTCAATCTGAGCATGAACTACCACTGGGCCTAGACCCTGGACTGTTCCTATACATTGCTGCTCTGTGGTGAGCATAGATAAACAAATATGCTTTTCCATATTATAAGCAAGGGCAGTTGGAAGATTCATAAGGGCCAAAAATAATTATACATGATGTTCAGAGCTAAACATATTTGTTTTCCACATCCTTGTCCAATAACCTGATCCTGTAACTTATGGAAATGATCACATTGCTGATCAATATAATCTGCAATAATGGAAAAGTACCAGGTATCTCACTATCTATAGATCCATGAACAGGGTCATTACGAACCGCACAGTAGTGCTGGCCACTAGATTAGGAGACACAAGGAAGTACTTTGGATGAAGTACATTTGCTCAATGGCAGGTCATTTTAAATCATTTTAAAACTGAAAATGAACAGGCTTATCAGAGAAGGTAAAAACTGGCATGAATTGAAAAAATGTTAGTATGTCTGTCTAAATTTGAGAGCTACAGGGTAGTGATTAGAGCCATGGTATCAGGGGAGAACAGTTTAAGACATGGCGCACATGGAAGTGCTGGGTAAAAGTACAGCTCTCTGTGAAGGCAGATTTAGTGATCTGCATCATTATTTATTAATAAGTCATCTGACTCCTGACCTAGTGTGCCCAGCACTTTGGTGACAGAACACTGGCGACAGAATTTAGTAGTGACGTTTTGTCGTGGATATTTGTTTTTGAAATTCTCTTTGATTTGCCCAGCACACACAAGTGTTGAGGACAAATGTAAAAGACTGTTTATGTAAAAACAGTGGTGTTTTATATAGTCACATAGAGGGCAGGGTGGTGTAGCATTTAGAGGACAGGAAATCGTAGGGACCCGATTTTCTTAGGGCAGGTAATGACAGGTCAGCAAAGCTGCCAAAGAGGTCTAGAGTTTAGCTTGGAGGAGAAAAGGAACAAAGAGGTTTGAGCCTGAAGAGAAACACTAAACAGAAACCAAGATGGCAGGAATGAGGCTTGGGACTATGTGATATATAAAGATGGGCAAGCGGGCTCGGACTCCGCTAGTCCCACTCAGAATGCCTGAATCTGAGGTGAAGTCGGTCAGACGGGCTCCAGGAATTTCTTTATAAAGACAAAAGTGGGAAGTGGGAGATGTTTTTGCTTTCCCAGCCCTCACAGCCACACGGGGGTTGTTGAAAAGTGTGCAGGCTGCATGAGCCACATGGTTCACTGAAGGGCAGGTAGAAGTCATTAGCACGGGGCAATTCACTTACTTTTCTAGGCTCAATTTCTCCACTCAAAGTGCAAGACTCTAGAGGCCATAACCCCAATAAGACGCACAGTTGATGTTTTAGAGACAAAATCCCATTGGAGTACCACATAAGGCTGTGGCCCCTCGGTGACACCTGCTTCTAGTCAGAACATCCTGGATCAATATTTTATCACAGCTTGTCATAAATATTCCATGATACAAAACCCAGGAAGTAATACTGGATTTGGATAATTTTTCTAGCCTCGAAGTTACAGCACTGATTTTCATTTTCCAAGCGTCTAATCCAGTTCTTAATTATGCATGAGGAGGGGATGGGACTGAGATCATATTTAACACAAATGCTGTAGTGGTGGAAAGAGACACAGCCAAATAGTGGGGGAACACGCTAAGGACAAGGGAAATCAGGCAACCCTATGTAGGTGACACATGATGAAAGCCTGTTTAATGGAGAACCCTGATTAAAAGACCCCTTTGGTCATAGCTACTGTGGGAATGGACTCGCTAATTTCCTTATTTTGCCTCTATTCGCACATGACTGTTCAGGTTTTGGGAAAAATGTTAATTAGGTTGAGTTCTAGTTCTGGAAGTTTCCTGTCTGTCCTCACTTGAGGCTGACTCACCCCATTCTACCCAGTCCTTTGTTTGTGGGTGCTCGAAAACCTTGTGGAGCTTCAGGTAGCCTGTCTTGAGGGAATAGTGCTCAGCATATGCCTTGACACTTTTGAACAACCCCCTGTCGTAGTTCTTAGCTTAGAATTCATATGTTTAGGCAGAATAAAATGTCAAGATCTCCAGATTCTAATTCATGGGATTAGGGTGAGTTCCTCTGGAAATGATACCCATCCCTTGTTACTCAGGGATAAATGGATGTCACTTGAAATTCATGTTCAGGGACCATCCCAATCAACAAAACACAGAAACAGGGCATAGGTATGCAATAAAAAACCTTTACAAAATCTTTGTGTTGGGGTACATGTGTATACACATCTATGTGCATGTGTCCACACATGTGCATGTTTATGGAGGCCAGAGGTGGGTGCAAAGTTCTTCCTTAACCATTCTCCAAGTGATTTCTACATTCATTTATTAATTTGAGAGAGGGAGGGCAGGAAGGAAGGACAAATGGAGAGAGAGAGAGATGAGAGAGAGAGAGAGAAAGAGAGAGAGAAAGAGAGAGAGAGAAAGAAAGAGAGAGAGAGATGAGAGAGAGAGAGAGAGAGAGAGAGAGAGAGAGAGAGAGAGAGTAGAACTTGAGGTTTTCAGTTTATGTCTACTTGTACAATTCCAGAAAGGAAAGGATGTGGCCACAAACTCAAGTTTTGATGATGAGATTTTGATTGCATTAGGAGGGGGGATGATAGAACTATCATATCTGTGGAATCAACTTATAATCTGCAGGGAAAGTCAATCACAGAGACAATGCTTGTGAGTTATAGTAAGTTAGTGGTGTGGCTTCTGGGCTACACTAGTTATATCTCAATGGTGTTGATAGAAAAAACTAACTAAAAACAACTTAGGTGAGGAAATTGCTTATTTTAAATTAAGATATACAGTTGGTTACTTAAGAAATCTAGGGCTGGAACTCTCTGAACTGGAGCTCATAGATTTAGCGAGTCTGACTGGCCAACCTGTTCAAGGGGCCCTTCTTAGCTCCACTCCCCAGAGCTGGGATGACAGGCACACACCACGTGCAGGATTTTCCCCAGGTGCTAAGGATCCAGATTTAGGTTGCCATGCTTGCACTGCCAGCGCCTTGCCAAGTGAGCATTCCCCTTGCTTGCTTTCATAGTCTTAAGTGGAAATTTCTGCTTTACAGCAAAGAGTTTTAGACAGATCTGTCTTCTGTATGTTCAGTCATATATCCATTCGGAAAGAAATTGATGGAGCGCCTGTTCTCGAGGTACCTGTGAGATATAGGAGTTGGATAGCGGATAGCACAGCCTCTGCACTCTGGGAGCTGTGAAGCTGACATTCACTAAATCGCAATTGTCGTAAGTGCTTGAAGATGTATCATGAGAGCTGGGTCTCCCTTCCAAGTTTAGGTGGAGAAGAACAAAATGTAGAGTTGGCAGGGACTCAATCAGATTCTCCAAGTGTATTATCCTTATTTGCAGCAACCATTTACCAGAAGTGAGGAGGGGACTCCAGAACGTTCCGTAATGCAGAACCCAATGTCATCAGCTACTAGCATCCTATAGCCACTCAACAAGTGAGAGATATGGCACCCTACTGTCCTGAAACCATCCAGGGCTTCCAGATGAGACCAATATCCCCGGGAGACTATTCACTACCCTGGAAGGATATTTTTATTTTGGGTTTGTTTTTCCAGCTGCTCCAAGAGAGGAGCTTTCTCTGGCTTTATTGGCTAAATTTACCAGTTGGGGCTCTGCTTTCCAGTTACCCCACTTTGTGTGCCTGTCACTTAGGAGTACTGAAATGATGCAAACAAGTCAGCTTCCATCTTACATATTCTAAGTCACGGTGACTTGTCGACATTCTCCCAGGTGTCAAAGTGGCAACTCTGAACCATTCCCAAGTCAGAATAGCCCACTGCATGAGAGCAACTAAAGAAGGCCAGGGGACTCGCCGGGAGATGGTGGGCCCAAGAGGAGCCTCTTGTTGGAGCGTGGACACAAACAGACTACCTCAGAAGGGACATCCACGCCTCAATCACTTCACAGATGGCTGCCTGGTTTGCTTCTTGACGCTCCCTGATCCTGCCCCAGACAGGATCTCTTGCCTGCCTGGAAACAGATGTAGAGTGCGGGATCAGGTTGAACCATGGGACAAACTGAGCCCAGGAAATTCCAGCAGACACTTCGGTGCATCAAAACAGAACAATCTAGGGGCAAACGTTCATTACTGTACACACACACACACACACACACACACACACACACACAGTGAAGTTACCTAATTGAATCTAAAATGTAAGTGCTTTAGTGTTTCAAAGGACCTGGCAATCTTGATAAGCAAAGCTAATGAGATGCCCTTTCCAGGGCTGGTCACACAATAGTCCGAGTGACAAGGACCCCTATCAAGAAATAAAGCAGAAGATAAATGAGATTTTTCTAATACCCATTTCACCCATTGTTTGCCAGTGTCGGATGGTACAGACTCCATTTATCATGGGGGAGAAGAGAGAGAGAGAGAGAGAGAGAGAGAGAGAGAGAGAGGATTTTTAGAAAGAAAGCCTCAACTACAGCCTGTATAAAAATCTTCAGCTTTAGGTAACTCTCTTCTGTCACCTGCTAGAAAACAAAGGCAAAGTTTAGGTGTGGGCTATGGGGGTAGGGCGAGGAGGATGCCCATTATATTACATTTTTTACCTTAAGAACAAAATAATATGCAGGAAATTACCCTTTTCAAGACAGAAGAGAGATTGTTTCTGACTGTGGACTATAAGAGGTTGCGATTTATGGCCCATTATTTATAGTATTTATAACCCATTAAATTGCAACCGTGTCAAAGGCTCTAGATGCAAATGGGGGTTATGAAATTGCCACTTAAGACTGGTGCAATTTAGACTCCTCCGAGGGTGCATTAAGATAGGGGGAACAGCTGAGGCCGCGACTCAGTCGGTAGAGTGCCGGCTTATCCTGAAGAAGCCCTAGGTCCCATGCACTGCACCACACTCAACAGGAAAGGTGACAATCCCAACAATGGAGAGACAAAGCCAGGACGATCAGAAATTCAAGGTGATCTTTGGCTACCTAGAGAGTTTGAGTGTAGCTTGCACTATGTGCTTTAACCAGCAACAGCAGCTAGAGAAAATAAGGATGCTTGCTTCCCGAGCTAAAAGAAGTTTAGCTATTCTTATAAGAAACATGTTCTGTTGTCATCTGTTGCAGAAGTGACTCAGTTGGGGCCACTAATGAGATCTTATTTCTTACGATCCATCAGATGTAGCCTTCATTAACTGAGAGCATCAAACAAAAAAAAGTATAAACCAGGGGACCATTTAAAACTCTGGTCCAACTTTTAAAACATTTCACCCTTACAAGAATTGCCTCGCATTTAGAAATCTGACTCTGTAAAAGGCTCATTCCCTTGGGATGTCTAGATGCTTCCATGTCCTCTCCCAGATCAGTTCAGTGTGACAGCAAGTGTTACCCTGTGATGGCTGAAGCTTTTTAAAAGTATTTTACATTTCAAGAGAACTTGCCTAGCTGCAGAACTCAAAGGGCTGTGCCAAGTCTCTCAGCAACTGCTGTTTGCCAGGGATACAGATGAGGAATGTCCTTGTTCCCCCAGAAGAGGCTGACTGAGAGGCAGCCCGTGTAGAAGGACAGTGCCAGGGTCAGATGGCGGGCCAGGATTCTACAGCTCAACATATACTTCTCCAAATGTTTCCTGCGCCATCCAGGGATGGGGAGGGCAGTAAGGAAAGGACAGCGATCTTGACCCGACGTTAATTTGCTTCTGGAAACTTATACTATTCCTATTGCTGTTTTAGAAAGAAGCATGCATTTAAAAAATAAAGTGCTGCATCTCCAAATTTCTTATATGTTTTCATATTATTAGTGCACTGTGACATTGTAGGAATAAGTAGAGAGAGGAGGGGAGGCAGCTTGAGGGCTGCCTTCCTCTGACGGATTTTCTGTTTCAAAAGAGCCAAAGAACACGCACAAAGGATTCATTTGCATTTCAATAAACATTTTCTCTGTCTAGTTGTTTCATTTTCCCACTTGCTCCCTGCTAGAAAGACATCTTCAGTCTGGTTATGACATCCCTGCTTAATGCAAGCTGCCGCTCAGACAACACAGTGTCTGTTGGGTACTGTGAATTTCCAAGTAGCCAGTTTGGCTTTGAGACTTAGAAAACAATGATTGACAGAGTTAAATGGTGGGGAAAACTCGCCTGAAGTCCATTTGCTCCACCAGGATCACAAGAGCACTCCTGGGCAATACTCGAATTAGGAGAGAAAGAATTTGCCTCAGATAACAGCGAAGGAAGAACTGGAGAAGGGGCACAGAGGGCTTGCCCTGTGTGAATGAAGTCCCAGGTTCAGTCCCCAGAACCCCTTGAAGTAGCTGCTGCAGTGATACTTTGTGTTTTAATAAACCTTGCCTGAAGATCAGAGTGCAGTACTAAGTCACTAGAGGTCAGAGAATGGTGACACACACATTTAATCCCAGGGTCGAGGCCACTCTGGGCTACTTGAGATTGAATCTGTCGAAAGAGAGAAACAGAACTCACAGAAAGTGATGCCAGCTCTCCAGAGGTGGAGACAGGAGTGATGAGGCTGGTCAGAGAGAGGTGTATAAGGGGGAGGAGACAAGAGCTCATCGGAGTCTGAGGATTGGTGGAGACACAGTGCAGACCAGGCAATCCTAGATCGCCCTTTCGGTCTGAGCCTTGCTAGAGGTAAAAGGTCTCTCTAGTGACTTACTGCTCCGCCTCTCTGATCTTCAGCTTTAACCCCTACATCTGACTCTGGATTTTGATTAATTAAAACCAACTAGAATTTGTGCTATCAGGTGCAGTGTGCATACTTGTAACCTTACCCCTTAGGAAGCAGAGAGAAAGGACTAGTCCTGCTACCTCCCAGGTTATGCAGTCATATGAGGCCAGGCTGGGATACAAGAGACCTAATCATAAAATAGGATAAAAATATATAAACAGAAAATTTAGTAATCTTTGGGCATTCAAAAATATCCTTGCAATTCAAGCGAGCCACATTTTGTGCTCTTCTGTCTTTGTCTAGCAGGCTTCCTGGTGTTCTAAAATTTCCTTGCAGGATAGTGTTGACTGACAATGGAGTAAATTAGTGAATCAGTGAGCCAACCAATTATTGGCCATGTACCATTAAGTCATTTGTCACTACTCAGAATCACATGTTAAGACAGTGTCTTAGTTAGAGTTTCTACTGTTGGAACAAAGCACCACGACCTAAAGTAAATTGGGGAGAAGAGGGTTTATTTGGCTATACTTTCAGATCATAGTCCATCACTGAAGGAAGCTAGGACAGGAAGTCAAGCAGGGCAGAAACCTTGAGGCAGGAGTTGATGTAGAGGTCACAGAGGGATGTTACTTACTTGCTTGCTCCCTATGGCTTGCTCAGCCTGTTTCCTTTTCTTCTTCTTCTTCTTCTTCTTCTTCTTCTTCTTCTTCTTCTTCTTCTTCTTCTTCGTCTTCGTCTTCGTCTTCGTCTTCGTCTTCGTCTTCATCTTCGTCTTCTTCTTCCTCTTCTTTTATTTTTTCTTTGTGTAACCTTGACTGTCCTAGAACTAGCTACCCTATAGACCAGACTGGACTTTAGTTCAGAGATTGTGCCTCTCAAGTGCACCACTACTGCCTGACTCAGCCTACTCTCTTGAAGAACCTAGGACCACCAGCCCAAGGATGTTTCCCACCTACATTGGTGGGCTGGGCCCTCTCCCATCAATCACTAATTTAAAAATTGCCTTACAGCTGGATCTTATGGAGGCACATTTTCAATTGTAGTTCCCTCCTTTCAGATAACTCTAGCTTGTGTCAAGTTGACGTAAGGCTAGTCAGCACAGCTAGTGACCTCCTCGTAAAGGGTTTTACAATTAAACTATTAAACTAGAGTGAACAAAGTTCTATAATAACAGAAAATCCAGGTGTGCCAGAATAAAAGAGAGAAATACCTAATACAGTATGGGGGTGAGCTATATGAATTAAACATTTAAAAATATTTATTTTTGTGTATATGTGTGTGCGCGCACACGCATGTGCTCATGTATCTGCATTTTACAGCGGGCGTGTGGAAGTAGGACAGCAATGTGTAGCTGTTGCCTTTGTCATTCTCCCTTGAAGGTTCTGCAAACTGAGCTCAGGCTGTCAGTTTTGCTATCAGTCTATCTCACCACACACTCAGAGGAATTTTGATATTCAATTTTATTTTTCCGAGACAGGGTTTCTCTATAGCTTTGGAGCCTGTCCTGGAACTAGCTTTTGTCGATATTCATTTTCATCCATTTTAACTCTGAAACTGATTATGGGTTTGGTGTTAAGGAATCTGTATTGAAATTGAGATCAATGAGAAATCTGTCTTAACGTTTCTTTCGCACTGTATCCATAGCATGTTCTAAATGCTGCCTGTCTGGACATGTGGTACATAACTTAATTCCTATGTACCCATGACAAAGTAGTCCAGGATTTCCACGTTACAGATAAAGAAGTCAAGTTGGCCTTGCCGACGGGCACATTGAAACTGGAGTTATGCAACGTAAACCTTGATTTGTCAGCGTATGAAGTCTTCATTTTCTCCACCAACACCTGCTGCTGTCCAAACAAAAACACAGTCACTGTTGTGGGTACGTTCAGACTGCAGGAGAGTGGTGACATTTTATAATTCTCTGGAACGGTCGGTAAGATGTGAAAAGGACTGCAGCGTCATGACACTGCAACAGCCTGGTGCTTGCTCCGTTCAGGGAGTCTAAAATGGTTCTCTTTCCTTAAGGGAGTAATACCATATTCATAGGACTGAATTATAACTAAGCAGATTCTCTTCGCTAGGCAAAGCCAAGCAGATGGGATAGGAAGTACGGAGGAAAAGAATGGTTGACGGATGGGCAACCCATTTCTATAGTGGAGGCAGTGTGCTTGTGGGGTGAAGCAGGGATAGAAGGTGAATGAAGCCAAGTGTTCTGCATTATGCTGTCATTTAAATGGCTTCCCTGCCCCTGCTGAAAATAGTACAAGAATGATCACTAGATCCAGATTTACACATTAAATTTTACTTAAAAATCTATAAATCCAGCAAATATTTATTGTCTACTATGCTAGTCATAGAAACTCAAAGGTTCATAAAATGTCTACTGCTTATAAAACCTTCAACATTTCAGAGTTGGAGCACTGAGTAAAAATGAGTCACGCTGCTTTTAAAGAAGACAGAGATTTCTCTGGAAATGTCAGGAAGAAATCCACGTCTCGCCTTGTGGGTGAGGAAGAGGATAGTAATTGCGGAAGTTCATCAGAGGGGAGCAACAATTGAAGAAGCCCTTGGTGCATAAGTCAGGAGTGTGAGCAGGGTAGGAAGCAGCACTTGGAAAGTGTCCCAGCAAAGAGTCTAACGGGGCAGCTAAACGGAGATGAATGTGACATTTTCTCTGACTTGCAAACCTGAAGGAGCTGAGCAACAACCTGTTTTGATATTCAAAGAAAAATCTTAAGCCCCTTAGTGCAGTCTGGTTTAATCTACATAGGGAAACGATTTGTCATGATTAATAGTACCATAAGCTATAAGCTGACAATATTAGATACAAAATACTTAAGACACTGAAGGTCTTCCAGCACATAAAGTAAGTTTTGCCTCGAGTATGTCAATCATTCAGTTCACAATTGTACATTCACCTAGGATACATTTGAATTGTTTCCTATGACAATCAAGCAGTGGCCTTGGTTCTCTAGTAAAAGCTCTCTTTTGGGGTGTTCAAAACAAAGAGAAGAATAGAAGGAGGCTTAATCTTAAAGAGGAAATGCTAAATCAATATGCCAGTCCATACTCCTGTTGGTGATTAAACAAGCATTGTCAGTGACAGCGGACCTATAAAAATTGTTTGTTGACTTTTATAATTTTTATAATTTCCATTTTGCAAGTCAGGATGAGGCTGAAATTTTGACAGAAAGTAATGTTTAATTTCAATCTGCTTAGGAGCCGGATATTCATGGGTTTAGGGAGATCTGCATTTTGGAGCAAAACTGATCCTGTGCCAGTACTCTTTGGCTGACCATGACGGAAATACCTGTGATTCTGCCTTGTAGCCTTATATACTGCTAACAGCAGTTTGTTTGGTAATCACACATTTCCAGACCATGACGCTAACCATGGGGTGCCATCCAGAATGGTTTAGGTGGTATGATGGTTAGTCTCTATGTGGTGCTTTGAAGGTTTATTTTCTGTGAGTAACTCAGGAAAACTAGAACTTTTTCAGGACAGCCATAGCTTTTTGGTAGATGGTACAGCAAATAGTACGTAGTTCTGAGCCCCTGTGATACAATAGTATGGCCATTTTATCATTCTTGAATAAATGAACAAATGGGTGGCTAGATAAAACAATGGATGTATAGGTGGATGGATGGATGGATGGATGGGTAGATGGGTGAATGGGTGAATAGATGGGTAGGTGGATGGATTGATGGATACATTAATGAGTGAGTAGATTTAGGTAGAAATTCATTAAGGAATGGATGGCCTGGTGGTAATTAGCTATTGGCTTGAAGACTAATCAAGCAGAGCTTTGGACACGTAGTCAAAAATGGCGTACGCATTTCTATATGCCTGAGCCCTTAAAAATTTGTTTGTTTGAGACCTGATCTTATTACTCTATCTCAGGCAGGCTTGGAACTCAAGATCCTCCTGCCCTTGGCCTCCTTGGTGCAGAGGTTATAAGCATGTGTCACTATGCTTAAACATTCTTTAGGAGCTAGGAATGTGAATAACCTTCATATAATGGCATTAACCTTTACAGACAGACAGTTTAGTTGTTGTTTTATTCTAAAGATGCTGTCAACATTGTCAACATTACCATATTTCAAGCACAAGCATGCTGTTCTGCCCATGTTGGTGCCTTTAATTAAATTACTCAGGATTCCTTTTATAGTGAAAGCCTTATCAGCCACATTAAAGGGGAAACGAAACAAAATATTTTTCTAATTGTTCTTTTCTTTGTAAAGAAGTACAAATTTTAAACTATTATTGAACGATATATATATATATGTATATGTATATATATATATGATGCTTATTTTTAAGACCCTCCAAACTTCTACTTAACCCTCATTCAGATGTGGAATTGCAAGGAGAAATTTCATGGTGCCAAGGACTAAACAAATGCAATGGTGCACTATTCAGGATAGTTTGAGGGGAGCAGAGAGGATGCTATGTTCAAATAATTGATAATCAGAGTTAACTAAAAGGTGAGTATGTTTTCCAGATGGCCACTAGAGTCCCTTTTCCATTCAAAAGGAGCAGTTAGCCCCAACTCTGCCAGCTGAGCACTTCTAGTTAGAAGCAGATGTGATGATTCATCAGAGTTCTGATTTCTATAGCGATAAAGGAGACAGGACAGTATGGAGAAAGCGTACTGGATGGGGATCTGGAACATGTTCTGAGGTAGGACATTAGTCCTAGTGCTGTGACAGGATTGTCTCAGTAAGTGTGCCTATACTCAGTGGACTGGGGCACTAAGACATATTTTTCAGGTGAAGAACAAAGTCCTATAGGATGTAGACTGTTAATATTTAAGAATTTTACTCCTTTGAAGTGTTGATCACACATGCAGTGTGTTGGGGAAAATCATCTAATGGAAGTCAACTACTGATGAACCATGTGACTGCCTTCTTCTCTGAGCTCCGGTTTCGAACTTACGCAAACTTGTGGCCTCTAAACACCTTTCAGTTTAAAACTCTTGGGTTGATAACTTCTTTCATGTGCTCCGTTTATACACACTGGGAAGCTATAGATTTTAAGACTCATATCTTATTAGAAAGCAAAGCTCACTTATTTATCCTACCATCTTATAGCGACATCCACAAATGGTTCATAATTCTGCTTCTAGAATTTGACAGTCTATGCCCCTTCACAATGCCTTACAGATTGTCTTCACATGGAAGTTTGTTTTTGACAGGAGAATTACTTACATGATGAATTACTGATCCCAAGACATTAAGGGAAAGACTATAACCCATGAGGACTTCCATTTTCTCAGCTATTAGAAAGAAACAGACTATTGAGGATGTATGGGATTAGTATGGCTAGCTGACTGGAGTATGACTCCGTATTTGTTCCTGGATGTGGTCAGTGAGAAAGAGGAAGCCATATATTCCCATAGCATTCTTCCTACTTAAATCGCCCAGTACACTAAACTCTTGGTCGTCATGCTGCTGCTCACAGACTTCCTCTGAGATGACACATTCGGCTCCAGCACCAGGCTATTAGCACAACAGAAATTTGGAATCTAATTTCATCACTGAACTCAAGGCTACTTTTAACAAGTTGAAAGAAAAATGTTAATATATGCAGCAGAAAGTATTTTAAATAAATATCTGTCATCTACAGTTAAATCTCTGCTTCCTTGGTGTTAATTATGCCACAAACGTAAGAGAATAGAGAGGAAGGTATTTATTGCAGGTTGAAAAGCCAAATATTAACTCTACTCCAAAGTAAGGCAAGTGAAGTAGCAATTATATATTGTTTTGATCATGCAGTAAATGCTTTAAAACAAATATTTTATTGTGCATCTATTATTGATCAGAAGGGAAAGAGTCAAACGGCATTCTTAACTAATTGACCATTAAAACAGTATTTTGGAAATGCAAAAAAAATCCTTTTAGATTCTTTGATGCATTTCTTCTATGGACAAATTTCTTACCCACTAATATTTCCATGATATTTATCACATACATATTTGTTTATGTTCTCAACTGGTTCCAGAGATCAAGGAAAGATTTTTACAAATAGAATAATGACTCCTGAGAATATACCAGTCATTTTAAATTATATTAGCGTCTAGGATTACAGTGGGGCAATACTTGTAATCCCAGCACGTGGGAAGTAGGGGGAGGGGTCTCAGGAATTTAAGGACATCTTCCGCTGCACAGGGAGTTTGAGGCCAACTTGTTCTAGATGAAATTGTTCTCAAATCCCTTCACACACTACTCCTCAGAAGAAAGAAATAATGCTATCAAAGTCGCTATACCAACCACAAAGGGTTAGAAATGTGTGGAACATACTTGGGGTATTTGTTAAACAACTGAATGACTTTGGATAAAATTTGAAATAATGACAAAAATTTTCCAAAGATCATGTAGTGTCACTTCTTCATATGCCAACCTTTAGTTTTACTAGTTGACAACTGAATACACTTACACTTGATGACACGATTTTGAGGAGCAGTCACAGAAGGAGACTTTCCATGTGTCTGTGATGTGCTACATTCATTCACTGCACGCGCAAAGCCATTTTTCCTAAAGATAACACGTGGTTCTTAAAGACAGGCTACCCACCCACAGTGATGGTGAGATGTGGTGGCACATGCCTCTAATCCTAGTACTCAGGAGGCAAGTAGGTCTCTGTGAGTTTTAAGTCTAACTGGTCTACATAGTGACTTCCAGGCCATCCCATCCAGTGGGATCCTGCATCAAAAATTAAATTAAATTGATGAAGCAAGTGAGACAGATTCAAGGAGATGGTCCTACCCTATGATGGGGCTTAACTCCAGTATTAGGTAGAAGGTTTACGTATAAGAAACCAGAAACAAGCACATTAAAGGCACTGAACCAGCAAAGGACAATGAAACCACAGCGATAGTGCTTCTTACATTAGTAAAGAAGCTGTTGCCTCGCCTGGTGCTGATGAACATGGAGGGACCTGGGAGGTAACTGGATAGTCTTTTACTATCTAATGGCAAACTAAAAAAACCTATCTGGTTTGAAGCAATTTGGAGCTGTCTGTCTATCTTTGAAAATGTTTTGTATGTTCTCAGAAACAGAGCAAGATGATTGCTCCTAAGAGCATGCACCTGTAGACACACCAATTTCAACTGCCCTGCAAATACCACACGCTCACAGGAGGGCAAAGACACCAGGTGAGGGATGGTGGTGCCTGGTTTTGGTATAGACAATGGAAAGAGAAGACCTATTGGAAGACCCAAGGGCAAGAGTTGCTAACATCCTTTCCCCAGATCAAGCCCTGCAAGATCCTTGTGCCTGAAGAAAGACAAAGGAGTTAATTCCAAGTCGTACATTTGAACACAATTCAGGGCCTACCATAACAAAAGCATACATGGACAGATTCCTGTAATCTCTGCTTCCAGGCTACTTCTCAGATACACAAGCGGTTCTCAAATTTCTTCAAATAAACTCATGCAGCTATACAATGAGTTAGGTTCATATAAGTCTAAAAACTAGTTTCTAAAACAGATCATGATGATGATAATTGTGACAATAACACCACAACTAAAATCAATGATCATAAGAAAAATGTCTAGATTAAGAAAATCACAGTACATCCAAACAAGGGACTATTATACAATCTTTATGCAGAACGAGGCATCTCTATATGTACCAATAATGGATGAGCTACAAGGTAGGTTGTTAAGTATAAAAATAAAACAAAGTATAAAAATATGTATCTTGTAGTGATGTTGGTATGTGTGTGCCTGGACCTGTGTCTGTATATCATTATTATTTTGGAAAAAAAATGTTCTACAGCCTTGATGAAAATAGTTACCTCTAGGAATAGGACAAAAACAGGAAGACTGGGTCAAGAGGTCAGAAAAAATGTTTATTTTCTACCTATTGTGCTTTACATTCCTGTTTCGTATCATCTAGTAGAGAAACAGAGCAATTTCTCAAAGAGAACATGGGAAACGAGCATACATGGAATTTCTAGGGTTCATGCTAAGTGCTAATTGCCACAGAATTCTGGAAGATGAATATGGCACGGGGAAGCTCATTGATTAGCCTCATCTTGCTGACAGATGACAGCACCCTTGTGCTCTCCTCTCTCCTTTCCCATGATGTCATGGTTATTTTTAGAACATCATCCTTTCATCCTTTCAGGGCATAGTTAGAAGTGGAATTGTGTTCACACAGTCTATGAGGTGAGCCTTCTAGAAATTCTTAATTCTGGGTGAGTCAGGTGAGAGCCACTTACAAAGCAAGGAAGGAATATAAAATCGATCCCATCCCCTGTGCCTCTCAGCATCCATACGGGCATCTCTAACAGCATCTCTAACTAGGAAGAAGGCACCATCTCCTTTGCTCCAGTGGGTGGAAGTGTCCATTCATATCGGTCTTGAGCAGAATCCATGAATTATCTTCTTCCATTTTCATTTAGCTTTGAGAATATAGCCTGAACTATTGTGGCACCCGAAAGCAAAGATAGGAGGGTGGGGAAGGAAGCTGTGTTGGAACAAAAACATCAAATCGAAAGGCCACCTGCCTGGTTGGTGCAGAGCAGTTTACAGTCATCTCCTTCTCTTCCCATAATGATACCAGTAATTATGTTTGGTTAGCATCTTCCCATGATTCAAGTAAACTGAGATACTAAAATGTACAGCTCAGCCATCCATTTGCTAAGAAGGGAGGCCGGTTCCCCACCCACTGCTTCTAGCTTACACTGTATCAGAGGTTTGGCCAGAATTTGAAAACTTTGCTCAATACTGTCCCTACTTTTTATATCCTATCTTATGGAATATTATTCTCACCTTATTGGAAGGATTCCACCTATATTATGCTTAAACCTTTGGGGAGGACCTGAAACTTACGTGTGAAAATTCTTCCAGAAAAGAAAAAGATGATGAGTGAGTCACCAAACGCTCTGCTTACGGACATCCCTGAAACGAACAGTTCCAAAGTTTCTTCAAAATATATTTTCCTCCCGATGTTTTAGCATCTTAAGTAGGTATATGTAAGTATAGTGTCAAATTTTAAGCTATTTATCACCAGAATGCTTGGCACTGGAACGAATCCTTGCTTTTGGAGAGCACGTAGAATTTTTAAAGGGGACATTTTAAAGTGTGGCAGCCTCTAGTAATATTGTTGGAGTACGATTTGGGGGATGGAATGCTAAGAGTCCTAGTTAACTCTCTGTTGCTGTGGTACCAACCAACAGCATCATGACCAAAAGCAGCTTGGGGATGAAAGGGTTTAGTAGAGTTCACATGTCCCCGCCATCACAGTCCATCATAAACGGAAGTCCAGACAGGAACTTGAGGCAGGAACCTGGAGGAAGGTACTGAAGCAGAGGTCACTGAAGAACACTGCCTACTGGGTTGTTTCTCATGGTTTGCTCAGATTGCTTTTTTTATAGTGCCCAAGTCCATGAGACCATGGGTAGCACTGCCCACAGTAGGCTAGACCCTGTCACATCAATCATTAGTTTAGAAAATGTCTCCAAAGACTTGCCTAGAGGCCAAATATTACAGAGGTATTTTCTCAATCTAGGTTCTGTCTTCCCCTATGACTCTCTAGTTTGTGTCATTTTGACCCAAAACTAAACAGCAAAATGAATGAGTTCTAAGCTCTTTGGATCAATTCAGTGTTTATGTAAAGACTGCCAGGTCCAAAGGACAATTTCAAAATGTAGTCATATATTTTTGATGAATGTTTTCTTTAGCCATCATTCGGCTTGTTAAAACTCACCAAGAGTTTGGCTCTGTTTCTAATGAGAAAAGGTGTCTGTGCTAATTCAAAGTCTTCCATTTAGGGAAGAAAAAACAAGTTCCAAATGTCAGGCTGAACCTGAAAGTGATTACTCATAGGAATAAAACAAGATGAGTAGGTATTTGAATGAATGTTCACAGCTGTGTATGTGTTTTTTTATTAAAGACATTCAGTGAGAAAGTTTAATGCTGTAGCACAGTCACAAGTTGTAAGGTGTCTAACGTTGGCAGTTCCAAATTAGAGCTCCCCTGGCAACTGCCACTCCGTGACATCACATTTTATCTAATGAGGCATAAAAATGTACACTTTGTGAACTCCGTAGCTCCTTCATGAGTGTGAAGAGCGAGCGTTATGGGGAAAGTGGGAGCCATCGCTTTGATGTCCTAGCTGGAATGTTCACCTATGCCTTGTCTACTGGCAGTTACGTTTTCCGTAGTTTCACAGCCAATGGCTCTAAGGCTTTGAAATGGCTGTAACTGCTAGGCAGGTGTGAGCTCACTCACTCTGCCACCCCATCAAGCCCATCCCCAGGATCTGCCTTTCAACCCATAAGACTTTCTGATGTTATCAACGGGTTCTGGGTTTGTCCCCGTTCAAATTTCATTCCTTTATGAAGCCTTGGTTTAATGACCACAGAAGACCTTTTCGCATTTAGTGACAACCTCCAGCCCAAGGGTCTGGTTTTGACTAGTCACTTGAGTCCTGTCACTATAATGGGGACAGGTGTTCCTTGAGTTAGGCTTGGTTAGGAAACTGTTACTGTTGATTAGAGACCCCTAGTGTGCTCCAATCAAGATGGTGGGTATATCAGAATTATTTCCTACCCAGATAACACACTGTATCTGATCTAATATTTAAGATAACCAAAAAAAGAGACAGTGTTCATGAGGACTGAGGATGCTTGGACCATCTTTGTAATTGCTCAATGTTTTTCAGTAAGCTACCGTGTGTGCATACATAGATACATACACCCTTACACTGAAGATGTCAACTGAACAAGCACAGATTATCCAATCTCTTTCTCCACACAGAATGACACAGATGGACTTATTAAAATCACAGGTCTGTGAGAAAGGAAAATGACTGCATTAGAGGAAGCATTTGGGAAAAGCAGGCAATGGGCTAGGAAAATAAGTAACAAACAAAGCAGATGGAGAGTCTTGCTTGGCATAATATTATCTTATTATTCTTTTATCATCTAATTTATGAAATGAGAGCACATTGAATAATACAGTAAGTAGGATTCCTCAGGAATTTAGCTTAAAGAGCTAAAACTCTTTAAGGCACGAGACAACTAAATAGGTTATTATTTAACATTCAAGTGGAAGCCTAATTTTTCTTCTTCAGTTATTCTTTGCAATGGTTTGCTTAAGCAAAGCCTAGTGACTAATAAGACATCATACACAGTGTCCAGATTCCTAAACCATGCCCCTCCAATTCATTTTCCAATATGGAGGACATGGGTCTTTTCAACATTCTCCCTGGGAACAGTTAACTTCAAACACCTGGTTTCTTTCTCCAGCAAGAATGGTTATTCCCAAAGCATTCAAGTTTAAGTAATCCACCAAGAATGTAACTGAAGTAATAAGGATGCTCAGTTTGTGAAGCAGAAGGCACCATTGCAAGACAGTTATCCAAGATGATATAAAGGGAGTTTGAATTAAATTTAAGGAGGGAAAATTTAAAACAAAAGAGGTTAAAAGTCAATTGGCATATTTTCCTAGGTATTCAAAATCTCTAACAATTTAAACCACATGTGACAATTTACTCAATCATTCTGAAGACAGGACTTAGTAACAGCAGGGTCTTCTATAAGCTTAATTTTCTTCTAAGTCCTGGAGGGAAACTCTTAGTTTGGAGGTAACTTCAGAGCATGAGAAAAAAATGGATCTGGAAAAAAGACATTCAAGCCCAGTGCTGAGAAATTTTGGAAGCAGAAACCCAAAGCAGTGGCATTTGAGAAGTTGAGGTCACATCCGTCCAGAGTCCAGCATCCAGCATTAATGGCTTCTCAGGGAAGACTCAGTTCCTGTATTAACGGAAGTGTTCTTAAACTCAACTGGATTTCAAGAATGGGTTCTTCCTACATGCCAAGGCTTAGAGTCCTTAGGTTAGAAGGTGCATGTAATTTACAGTGAAGGAACTTTCTGGAGTTTCTTTACTCTCCAGCAATACATTTCTGGGCCACTGGTGGCCTGGAAAGAAGGCAGTCTTCCTAGGCAGACTCTTGTGGGTCACTTCTTGGAAGTGACTGGTGACAAAATAGCCTGAAACTCCATTTTTAAGCTCTGAAATGAAGATCATGCACTTCTGAAATTTGGGAAGGGGGCTGTGCGGCACACACAGAGTGGGTAGAATAATGTGTGGTTGGCATATGGTAAGCACTCCAGTTTCTTTCCCTGACTTCATTTCTTGTCATGGGAGCACATTGAAAATTATGATAATGAAATATTTGGTTCCCTAGAAACAACAATCTTGAGTTTTGACTTTGTCATGCAGTTTGCTGTTTTTTAAGAAATTAGACAAAAAGAGGGCCATCATAAGTTCCCAATTAATATGTCAAACATGATGAATATAGTGACGAACATACATGATGTACATGGGTCTACTCTCATTGGACGTATATTCTTGTTGAAAATGAAAAAAGTTACATTTTAAGAGATTATGTAGAAAGTTTAGTAAGTAGAAGCTGAAGTATTTTGAGATCTCTGAAGTCCTCTATGAGGATTTATTTAAGTCAGGTAGGGTCTTATTAAGACCACATTGGTTCTTTGCTCCTCAGACCTAGCCTTCTTTATTTTGGGTCAAGGGTCCTTATCTACTGAGATCATCAGCTACCAGATGGCAGAAACTTTAATGAAGAACAGTCTGAGACAGAGTTTGCAATGCTTGGAAGTAGAACATAGGGTTATCAGGTGGGGTGGTTTGAAGAAGAATGACCCCCCAAAGGCTCATACGTTAAATGCTTAGTTACTAGGAAGTGGCACTATTTGAGAAGGATTAGGAGCTGTGGCCTTGTTGGAGGATGTGTGTTCACTGACAGTGGACTTTGAGGTTTCAAAAATGCCCACGAGACCCAGTTTTCTCTATGCATTTGATTCTGGACATGACTCTCAGCTACTTCTCCATCACCCCTCCTGACTGCTTTCATGCTCCCTGCCATGATGATAACGGACTAAGCCTCTGAAACGGTGAGCCAGCCTCAGTCAAATGTTTTCTCTTTGAGGAGTTACAGTGTCATGCTATCTCTTTACAGCAATAGGTAGTGACTAAGACATCAAGGTTCTTCCTTATTCTCTGCACCCAAGGAGCTTTTGACATCTTGCAATTTCTCTGACTGTTCTATTCCTGGTCTGCCAACTTCCCAGGTCCACTGAGAACTCAAAGAAAGCAGCTCTGAGGCCATTCACACATTTAAGGATGGCTGACAAGCTGTTAAAAATGTCATTGCCATGGGCATGGTACTAACTGAATTCAAATTATCTTCAGAGGGCCAAACACATGGAGACTCTTTGAAGCCTTCTCTTTGGAAAGCATGCCAGGCTAGCTTTTCTCAGTGATGTGATGGATGGGGGCAACTTCAGGGAGGAAGGATTTATTTGGGGATTTCTTTGGGAAATTCAGTCCATCGTGGTGGAAGGGGATGAAAGTAGGCACTTGCAGTGGGTCGCATTTCTGTGGATGGTCTTCCAGTGATCTACATGTTCCGTGAACCCTTATCTCTTAAAGGTTCCACAACTTACTATAAACAGCATTATCAGCTCAGATAACTTCCCTATGGGCAGGAGGTTGGGGAAATTCCAGATTTATTTAGAGATTTTATGGGAAAGCTCAGAGTCCTGAGATATGAAATTACATAGACTTGCTTAAACTGTGCATGTACACCTCCTTACAGGAATGAACTAAGATATTACAAAGTGCTTCACTCAAAAGACCTTCTGGATGTTTCTTATTGGGTGCTGAGGATCTTTGATTATTCTGATATATTTATGATTCAGTTACAAGAGGCATTTGGCATTAGGTTCTTTAAAAAAAATTTAATTTAATTTTAATGGGTCTGTGCGTGTATGTATATGCATGTGTGTGTTTGTGTTTAGGTATGTGTATGTGTGTAGGGATGTGTATGGATGTGTGTATGTATGTGTGTGTCTGTATACAGGTATGTATGTAGCTGTGTGTGGGTTTGTAGGTGCATGTGTCTCTGTGCTTGTGTACATACAGAGGCCAGAAGCCACATCAGGTACCATTTCCTAGCACTTTCTGCCTTTTCCTTTAAGACAGAGTCCATTATTGAATCTGAATTTCGTTCTTGGCTAGGCTGACTGGCCAGAGAGCTCCCAGGATCCTCTTTTCTCGGACCACAATGCTTGAGTTACAGGCACATGTGGCAATGCCTAGTTTTTTTTTTATTTGTGTGATGGAGATTCCAGTTCAAGTCTTCATACTTGAACAGCAAGCACTCCTACCCATGAAGCCATCTCCTCAGCCCTGGCAATAACTTGTCAAATGTCACTGGCCTAAGAACACTCTCCAATGTGTTCTTAGTTTAGAAAGCCAATAGCGTGCCTGATTGGTAGGCTTTAAGGAATGCTGAAAACAAGGAACAAACAAAAAGCCAAAAACATAAAAACCCCTTCTGAGTCCTGGATCGTTTGGTATGTGGTCAGTAATGCTGACAGGGAAAAACACTCAACGTCTTAAGATCTCATTTTAAACAGGTAATTAAAGATTGAGTTTTTTTCAGGACTTGAGAACTCCAAAATTAATATGCAGAAGAAAGCACATTTTAATAAAGTGTCGATGAAATACACCAAACAGAAAACATACTGCAGCCTTCCATCAGAGCCAGCCAGCTGGAGTTACTCCATCTTGACTCAGTAACACAGGAACTCTTAAAAAGATTAAATTTCAACTTTATCCCTCTCCTCAAAACCCCACCAAAACCCAAAACCAAAACCTTGGAGAAGAGAGTTCTAGAAGATTTGTTTCTTTGTAATTGTTTTCATCTGCTTTATGAGAACTTTGTCAGTTACTAGTGGCCTTCATGGGCATGAAGCTGTTGATTGTATTTAAGAAATGGGCGTGCTGTTAAGAGCAAGTGAAGCCCAGGTTGGCCCGATTCACTACCGTAGATCAGATTTATCACATGTTCTCTGTGCCAACTGGCAATATAAGTTCTTTTCTAACATAAATACATGTGGCGGTCTTGACTATGAAGACCCTGGTCACTATCCCCAAAGACTTGGGAAATGGGGAAAGGATTTTACAACCTAAGCCTATGATGTGTAAGAAGTAAATGAAACAGCTAATTTGTTCCTCAATTGGATTTGGGCACACAGGAAATTCAAGGTATACGGGAGTCTGGTTGGCTTTTTACTTTGCCCGGAGTTAAAAACAAACCCCTAGATGCCATTCTCTTTCACCCCTAAGTGGTAGGTGAGACATGATGAACCACTGTTGTATAGTCCCTGGCATCATACTGAGTGTGCCTCTTCTTCGCAGCCAACTTGGTTCTTTCGGAATAGCAACACAAAACAAAATATAACTACATGAAAAATGATGCAACACAAGAACTTTTAAAGTAGTGGCAAAAAGAATAAAGAAAATCACGCTAGCCCAGAGAGACCTAAAACTCGTGAGACTCTTCTGTCCCTTGGGAGCTGAGGTTGATGCTGCACCTGCTGATGCGTTTGCATTTCTTCAATAAGGAATGGTATGACACCTGAATGGAGAGCTGGGGCTAAGGATCAAAGGGCAAAGATGCTTTAGGGAAAGGAAAGGTGGCCCTACAAGGATGCTTTCTAAACACTACCCATGATCAAGCACGGGTTTTCTATTTCAGCCCCAAGGCTAGTTCATTAAGGGGGAGAACCTTGCTGTTCGGGTTTTCCTTTAATATTTGAAGTTCTGAAACTTCTCTTCATTCCCAATTGATTCAGCCAAGCATGACACTTTTGTTGTACAAAAGTATAAGATTTTTTTTCTTTTACTCTGATTCTGAGATACGCAACGTTGCCTCCAGTATAAAGTGAGATTATGAAGTTGCTACGGGCACGCAATACGGCCATAGTCTATGAGACCTGCCCACAACACACATTTAGCAAATGTTGGCAGCTATTGTTCCCACACTGTAGTCAAGGTTGTCATGTTTGAATTGCCCTCCATCACAAGATTTAGATAGTGGGAAAGGTGGATTTAAAATCATATTTTGTAGGAGGGATTTGCCTCCTATCAATACTATACCCATGGACACAAGTAACTTAGTGAGAACTCTCCTGTTCTCACCACATTTTTAACTAGTAACTACCTCAATTACCTGAGGACAAACCAGGGAATAGTGTAAGGGAAAAGGAAGACACTGCAGGGGCTTAGGGAATGACTCAGAGTGTAAAGAGCTTGCTGTCATGTAAGTATGGTGATCTGAGTTTGATCCCCAGAATCCATGTACAAAGCCAGACTTGGTGGTACATACCTGTAGTCTTTGCACTAGAGAAATAGAGATGGGTATGCCTAGAGCTCCCTGGTCAGCTATTCTTGCTGAATTTGCGCACAAACATGAACACATTCACATACCACTTGTAAACACACAAAAAATTAAGATGGAAGTATTAAAATTGAGTTGTTTTAGTTCATTTCTCTTTTTATTATACCGTATACTTTTAGTGAACTTGGGGGAATATCCCCACTGACTCAGGCTTGGCAATGCTGCTGGTGCAGGGCAGGGACAGAGCAGCCACGAGTGCTCATGTGACATCTTATTTTTATCATTAACAAAAGTGGCAGCAATAGTCCCTTTCTCTCTGCCATCTGCCTCTTTGTGTCTCTGGGAATCTGCTCTTTCTCCTCTCACTCCCTGGAGGAAGATGATTACCCGTGAATTATTTCAGCAGACAGAATTCTCTACAAAAATCTCTCAGCCTCGGATGATTGTCTTCATTTATGAAATTCCAGGCAAACAGCTGAGAGTAGTCTGCTATCTGCAGACTTCGGGATCTACTGGGATTGGAGCCTGCGTCCCCAGAGTTTTCAGCAGCCAACATATGCACGAGCAACAGGGCTAGGCTTCCGAGATGAAAACACGGCATGACATTTACTTAGGTCGTTTTTCTATAACCCATTCTTCATTGACTGACTAAATTACCAAGCACAATATGAACTAAGGTAGCCTGACTTGCCAGTTGATTGCATTGAAGTCAGCATCATTTTGATTGTAAAGATGCAGACCAAATCTTTAAAATCACTATGAACTTGCATTGCAAACACGACTATGACTGCTTAGTCTGGCTCTTATGTGCCGGAAGGAAGGAATAGTTTGTTGAAGCACCTCTGGTTGGGGGTTGCATAAACTTTTATGAAGCAGATTTCAGTATGGATTGCAGATATGTGTACAATGGTCGCTGGATGGAAGAGATGATAAGAAGGAATCCAAGGACACGGAGACAAGGAGCTGCTGTTGCCCTTGGGAATTTTCTTTCCACTGCACACTGCCTCGGACATCCTGTTCTTTCTCTTTCCAAGTCACAGAGTAAGCAAAGAAATCGTAGATAAACAGTCAATGAAAATACCGAGACGAGCACAGAAGTTGGTCTGGAGGACCGTGAAGAGTCCAAACTGTCAGAAGGTTCTCCTCTCTACAGAAGATCTACATTCTGAGTCCCAAGGCTCAAGTCCTGAGTCTCACCAGCTCAAGTGGGTAGATCACACCGATGTTCATTTACATCTACATCTCAAACTCCCAAGAAGTAATTTTTATCTAAGAAATCCTATCTTGACTTTGGAACACTCAGTCTTAAATGGGATATATTCACCAAACTCCTCCCTTGGGGGCCTAGTAAGCTATGCTGAAGAGGAGATGGCAAGATTATGAGAGTCAGAGGGGATGGATGACACCAACAAAAGACACATAGGACTGTTACACACGTGAACTCGCATAGACTGTGGCAGCATGCACAGGGCCTGCGCAGGTCCAAGCCAGATGGGGGCCCAGCAGTGAAAGGTGAAAATGTATACAGGCATCCATCCTTAACTAATAATCGATCTCCACTGACAACTGCTTGCAAAGGAAAAGTTCCTTCTCCTCAATGGAGTTTCACTGGGTGTATGAACCACACTTATGGGGAGGCTACAAGCCAGCAATAGATGGCCAAATTTTGTATTTTGCCAATACAAAACAAACACAAGGATGTTTTTGTAGGATTTTCTTTTGTCTCAGATTGTTTTGTTTGGGCACATTTTACTATCTTACTGTTTTTTTTGCTTGTATATTATGATTTCTGTTTTTTTTTGTTTTTATAGAGTGTGTGGTCTGTGAGCATATGTGTTTGTTATGTCTTTTCTTTTTTAGCTTCTCTTTTATTTCTTTATAAATAAATATGTTTATTATTAATAATAAAATTGAGTTTTATGTTTTGATTTGCTTGTTTTCTAAATGGAGAGAATGAAAATGTGGAGATGGATGGATAAGAATAATTTTAGAGGAGATGAGGAGAGGAGACCTCAAGTAGAAAAAATTATTTTCAATAAAAAGGTGAAAAGAAATATAAGAAATCTTGTATCTTGTAGAGCTGTGGTCTCGATTAGATAAGAGTACATACTACATTTAATATGGCAGATGGCATGTTGCAAATAATAAATGGCGATTTTTTTTGCTCTCTCTCTTTCTCCCTGCCTCCTACCCTCCAAACCACTCTCATCATCAGAAGATGGCCTCCCCACTCATGCTCTCTGGTTTGTCTTAGGATCTCCAGCTCAGAGGCTTCCTGACTCCGTCCCCTAAGTACTAGGAGCTACTAGTATTGATGAACTATTTCCAAGAAACCAGTCACTATTGGGGTAGCCTTGGGTGACTACTGTGACCATGGAAAACAAAGTGGTGGTCCACCCTGCTCAAGAGAAAGGGACTTTCTGACATTCAAACATGGTCATCCTGACATGATGTTCTGTGGTGAAGGGTGGCATCCTCACAGACTCAGAAGGGAGTGTCAACGTAAGTTCCGAGTTAATTAAATAAGGACTCTTCAATCAGCTCACAAACTGCCCTCTTACTTTTAGTAAAGCACCAAGAAGATCTTTTCTGACATGTCTTTTTCCATGTGTTGTCCACATTCATTGCTTTTGGGAGAATAAGAACCTCCTGAGTATGCTCTGAAGACAGGTTTCAAACTTTGACAAATATTTTTTACCAGGGTGCAATTGAAAACCTTCGTGTCCTTTGTGAGTGACAGATAGCATCTTATCCACGTGTCCTATCATTCAAAACTACATTGTTTGTGGGCATGAAGAAAACTGCATAGCCTACTTCCCAAGCCACGTACCCAATCATACTTTGCCTGCTGTCTACTCCTTAACCCCACTGCTAATCATATCTGTGCTAAAATGCGAAGTTATTTCCCCAGCTCATTGCAATGACTTAGTATTCTCTGAAAATTGCTATAGTCTTCTAGACAATTCTTCACTGTGCTACATGAAAAGTCTTACATTGGTAAATCTCAAAACCAAAATACTCATTTGTATTCTTTCTCCTTCCTTCCTTCCTTCCTTCCTTCCTTCCTTCCTTCCTTCCTTTCTTTCTTTCTTTCTTTCTTTCTTTCTTTCTTTCTTTCTTTCTTTCTTGTCTTCCAGACTTTTATTAGTATGACCCATTGAGCATGCTTAAAGCATTCCACTGCTTTCTTAGCTTTTTTAATTTTATTTTTTAAATTCCATTTTACATTACACCCACAGGTCTCCCCCATCCTCCCCTCTCTGCCTCTCTACCCTAGTCCACCCCTCATCAACTCTTCCCAATAGGTAAGGGCTCTTATGGGAAGTCAACAAAGTATGTTACATTAAGTTGGCCGAACCCCTTCCCCCTGCATTAAGGCTGAGTATGGTACCCCACCATAGAGAATGGACTCCAACAACTAGCTCATGCACTAGGGATAGATCTTGGTGCTACTATCAGGTGCCTCACAGATAGTTCAAGCTTCACCACTGTCTTTCACACATGGAGGGCCTAGTTCAGTTCCATGGAGGCTCCACAGCTGTCGCTCTAGAGTTCCTGAGTTTCCACCATCTTGGTTCAGCTGTCTCTGCAAATTTCTCCATCACGATTTTGGCCTCCCTTTCTCATATATACCCTCCTCCTTTTCTTTGATTGGATCCCCAGAGCTCAGCCTGGTGCTTGGCTGTGGATCTCTGCCTCTGCTTCCATCAGTTAATGGATGAAGGCCCTATGATGACAATTATGGTAATCACCAATCTGATTATGGGGAAGGCCAGTTCGGGTACCCTCTCCACTATTGCTAGGGGGTCTTCGTTGGGGTCATCTTGCGGATTCTTGGGAATTTCCCATGCACCAGGTTTCTCACTAACCTCATGGTGGCTCTCTGTCTCTCAAGATCTCTCTTTTGTTGCTCTCCCACTCTGTCCCTTTCCCCACCCGACCATCCTGTTCTCTTATGTTTTCATCTCTTGCTTAAGGTACATCATCCTTGTTGTGCTTAACGCTGGCCACTCTTCATAGTCATCCGGAGGGCTGCATGTGGTGTACCTGGACCATTCCTTTCCTGGCTGGCAGTGTTGGGGGACAAGTCAAGAGTAAGAATCCCTGGAAGCCTCTAAGGTTTTCCATTGTAAATTCAGAGGTGGGGGGGGCTTAGTTGGTGGAGTACTTGCCTAGTATTCAAGTAAGCCGTGGGTTCCATTCCCAGCACCAGGTATGATGGTACACACCTGCAATCCTAAAGTGCTGGAGGGAGAGAGTCAGAAGTTTAGGGTCATCCTGGGCTACAGGTGAGCTATGTGAGACCTTGTCTCACAAAACAAAATAAAATATATAAAAGTTTAAAATCAGGCCATGAGCAACTTTGGTTTTCATTTTCCTACTCCAAATACCTTCAAGGCTATATGTAAGAAATTCTTCCTAGAATTCAGGCCTAGATAGACGGTTCCTTTTGCTTGCTACTCCTAAGGGTAATCAGAACCCACGTTAACTCTGCTAGCAAATGCAGTCCTTCTGTTTGGATTGGATTCTGAGATCCTTAAAGTGTAGATTCCAGTTATCATTGTGATGTTATAAAAGTCTCAGAGGAACACTCCTTGTTGCTGCTTCCTGGTCCCCTCAACCCCGAGAGTGAAGATGGGCGGATAACAATCAGAAACCTGTATGTTGTGGGTCTCTGCCACTCACCTATCACCTAGGGACTGCTAGTTTGACTCAGGAAATTCTGTGTATTTTGAGTTGATACCTAGGTTCTCCTGTGGCGCATGAACTCACTTCTTTGGATGTGGGTCTCTGGAATGCGGCATTGACCCAGATGTGGAACACAACTGTTCTTCCAGTGCTCAACACAGCTGTTCTTCCAATGTTCTGTCCCAAACTCTCTCCTATGAAATCTTCATAAACAAACAAGCTCTTGCCACAGATTTGAAAGCCATAATGCTTGTGTTGCACGTGAGGTTGCTTCCTGACCTCTGTGGTGGGAAAACTTCTGTTGAGACATTGTAATGAGAGAAGGGTGCTGTCCGCTTGTCCTTTCTCTAGCCTTGCTCGTAGTGGGGTTTTCTCCTTCTCCTTTATGTATAAAGCCGTATGGTAACTATTTTAGATTCTGTGGGCCATGTGGTTTCTGTTAACCTACTGAACTTTGCCCTTGAATTGTGAAAGCAGACACAGACGATATGTAAGCAAATTACTATGGCTATAGTCCAATAGAACTTTATTTGCAAAAATAGATGGTGGCCAAACATGGCCTTTGCTTCCAAGCTTGTTAATCTTGCCATGCGTTGTTGTGTCTGATATCTGTAAGTTCTGTCTACCTACCTGCATTTGTGTCTTTTCTTCAACCGTATCCCCTATCCAAACCATCACCAACAACCACAAATTACTTTTTCTTTCTACATAGAGCATCTCTTATATTATTTTCAAGAACTGTGCCATCAAAGACAATTAAGTCTTTGAAATCTTAACTCGTACCCAAACATTTAGAATGGTATTTTAACAAGCAATATAGTTCTCCTATTACAAAAGATTCCTATTACAATAGATTACACATACTATTTAGATAATACTGCAGTCTCTGCATCAGCACATTCCAAAACATGCCCAACTCTATCATCAAAGGCTTCACGTTCTAATGCCTTTGGGATCAGGTAAGGCCCAGGGGAACATGGAAATCTGGGAAAACTTGGGAGGTTATTGTAACTGAAGACAATGTCAATCTTCAGAAACAACAGTGTGGTCAATCAACACAACAGACCCTTGGGCCCAGGTTAGTTCAGTGACTTTCAGTGAGTGGGGCATCCTAGAATGACCTACATGTACTATTTCTATACATTTTAAACTAAGACCCAGTACTCACATAGTTTTTCTCACAGCTGGTAAGTGACAGAACATTTTTTAAATACTGGAATGTTGCTGCTATATGTCTTGGGGATCCCTTGACAGTCCTAGTTCCTGTCTTGAGGGAACACACAGTCTAATAAGAATGAGATACAAGTAAGGTATTAATTGGGTACTTAGGGATAAAATCTGTGATAGAGCTGGCATGGTAGTGGTGTATGCCTGTAATCCTAGCACTTTGAGGCCAAGGCTTAGGGAAAATCAGGAGTTCAAATATATCCCAACCTACATAGTGAGTGTGAAGTCAACCTGGGCCACATGAGTCCCTGTCTGAATGAAAGAAAGGAAGACCTGTGACAAGAATCGGTTGGGTTGTTCTTCAGGAATCTAATTATATGAGGTGGGATTCATTTCCTGTATTATATTCTGACACTCATCTAAAAGGCAGGATTTTATCAGACAGATTTTGTATGGACCCCAAAGACTAGCAGTCCAGCAAGTACAAAGACACTGAGGTGAAAGGGAATGGGCTTTTTTCAAGGAAAGGCGTGGGGAATTGAGATTCTAGTGGAGAGGCACAGATGAGGATGAGTAGAGATAGAGCCTGGAGGAGAGATCACTCCTAGGCCACTAGGAAGTCAGCCCCAGGTGTCAGGCAGTATCAAGTTTCCCTTGATAATATCCTTCCAGATGATTACAGACAACAGCTTGGAAAGAGTTAGGAGTAGAAGTTAGCATGGCATGCAACTATAATCCAGGAAGGAGGTGATGGGGGCTAAATGAATTGATCATTTAGCAGCACGGAGGTGGGAGAGTTATTCAGCGACAGTGTCACCACAGGGTGAATGGGAGAAGGAGAAAAAGGCAAAGGGATGCCCTGGATCATTTCTGAGGTTCTTGCTTTCTCTCTCCAGCATAGTGAGTTGGTGTCAGTGAAGAAATAAATGGGGTGTTATGTGATTGGAACCTAATGCAGTTAGACACACCCTTCTTGATAAGGCTGCTACACCCTGGTTTTTTCTTTAGGTCCAGCAAAGTATTGCAATCTGGTTCTCTCTGATTTCTCTTTCCTATACCTTCTCCCTTTCTGCCCTTGTTACCCACCTTTTCTCTAACCCATTTTCTCTTGCTTCAGAGACAAAGATATGGTGGAGTCTCTGAGTGATTCATTTTTCCCAAGAGGACACAGGAGGGCCTGCTGCATGTAGTGATCAAAGTGAGGTATTTGTAGCCTGATAGACAAGGTTGAAAGCCCAATTTGGCCACTTAATCACTTAGAAACTTGGGCAAATTACTCAACCTGCTTCGGTCTGGCTTGCTTTAACTTGAAATAAAGTTAAAAATCGACTATTTGTTTAGTGTGTGCTTTGATGACCTAACTCCACGAAATTTAGAACAGCACAAACTGGGAGATGAATTCTTGCTATTGATTCTGCAACCCAAGTGGTCCTGATTTTCTACCACCCCTATGCTGTGAACTCATTGTTTCAGTGGTATCTCATCCAATAGCCATGCAAATGGTCATTCTTCTAGAAAATACAGCTACTAAAGATCTGAAAAACAATTAATATATGTGAACTGATAATAGACAGTTCATAAAGCTGCTTCTACCTAGAACGAACACTTTGGAGAGGAATGCACATTTCTTTCTTTGTTCTCTTGGAGGGAACTGGAAAACCACTTCCTCTTCCTGAAAGGACAGCGGTTTGGCAGCCAAGGATGCTGCCAGTGTAACCTACACATATGTTCACTCAACATGCCTATTACTGTTTTCTGTCAAATCCAACACACTCAAGAAGGCTTTATACTGCTATTTCATACACCCAGCTGTGCCAGAAGATGGAGAGACTGGCCAAAGACTAATATACAGACAATGGAAGTAATTTCTAGAACAGAAGATTATAGAGCCTTCCCACTTATTCTAATCAGTAGGGTATATATTTATTTGTAATAGAACCTTGAATGAAACCGACAACCTTTCAATCTATGCAGCAGCTTTCACTTTTTAAGATTAAATTCATGAATTTTATATCTATAAAAGTTATAATAAATACAGAATTAGCAAATAGAAAGCTGTTGTTTTTGAGAAAATGTAGGCTTGGGCTCCTACGTTTTCACTAACTGGTCAATAATAACTCTTTAAATATCTGTTTCTATAAAAAGATGCCTTAGCTAACCCAGACTCTTGACTCATTAACCCTCACTCATATGGCAATCATCAGCATCATTTATGTCTCCATAAAGCTTACTTAAGACATAAGGGATATCACAAATTTCTTGCCCTTGGAGAGACTGGGAAGCACATAATTATTCTGCTTGGGGGTCAGTGGAAGATACAGCACTAAGCAGTCTATGAGGAGAACGCTACTATGTAGTAAGAGACCCGACATGAGAAGGCACCATGTTGCCTTGTTCACTTCATCAAGGAATGTTTATATTGGTCAGTTCATTCAGGCATTTTACTACAGAGTGCAGGCATCTCCAATGCATCACAAGTCTTGGGATTTGGCATTGAGAGCATTTGCCAAGTTTACACAAGAATCTAAATCCTCTCTCCCTCTCTTACACACACACACACACACACACACACACACACACACACAGAGAGAGAGAGAGAGAGAGAGAGAAAGAGAGAGAGAGAGCGCGCGCGTGAGAGAGAGAGAGCTCCATAAGTATGGATTTTAGGACTGCAAAATATTTTAGAAGGAAAAATTAACATGTTGAGACTCTATAAATCAGGAGAGCGGACTACTTTCATATATGCTGTATCTTGTTATCAGTTGGAATACTGTGTGTCTGTACTTCATAGCTTTAGAAATTTAGGTAGCAAGTTAATACTTCAAATGACTTGCAACAGTAACTAAAGTTTAGGAAACGTGATTTATTCTCAGTAGACAATTGTTAGAAATGGTAAGATAGGGGCAGTGGATGTTGTCAGACTCTTCCAAGCTTGCTTCTTCTTCAGCTCTCATTACTTGTTTGTCAGCCACATTTTACTGCACAAGTGCAGTCTGTAGACATGCTCTGTCTGTCACAGAGCACTTTGCACTGTTCCTCATGCCTATTTCCTAAAGAGGAAGTTTCTTATTTACCAACATACCTTATCTAGGCTCTGGGCAGTACTTGCAGAGAGAAAATCCTGAATTCAATATCCACCTTCCAACCACTGTCTAACCTGGGTAATCTGCTCTATCTTAATAGTGTGATAGCAACTGGCAAGGGCAATGACGTGTAGATAAGGCTGGCCCCATCTCTCTCCCTGTCAGCAAGCCTGGCACCTTGTTCATTTTTATTCTTGAATAAGTGACTCCATCACTGCTCCCTTGCTGAGTTCCCTGTGGCAGCCTTTGTGGAGTTATGCAGACTGTGAATCACTCCTATCAGGTCTGGAAGCAGTGGAGTTTTATAACTTTTGTTTAAATAGGGCCATTTGCCATATAGTGGATTGGCCTTTAACACCAGGGAAACAGCTTCCACAGAGGACTTTTGCTTTTAGGGGTTGCCACCGAGAGGGCAGCCTTGTATTTCACACTGGTTTTTTGCAGTTGGGACCTATGTCCCAGAAATTGAGAGAATTTGTTACTTGGAGGGAAATGGGGTGGGAAGTCAAGGCTGTGGGATGATTTTACAGTTCCGGTAGAGCAGGGATGCCCAGGGACACCCAACAGTGCATAATTTGAGACATAACAATTGTTGAAAATGGAGCCTAGGGAATGGCTGCATGGGTAAAAATCACTTGCTGTATCAGCCTACATACCTGAATGTATTCCCTAGAACCCAGGAAAAGCCAGATGTAGCACACATCTGTAATCATAGCACTCCTAGGGCAAGATGGGAGGTGGAGAAAGAAGAATCACCTGTGTTGTGGGAAGTCCTTCTCTCTATGTGTTGCTTTTATTGGTTAATGAATAAATCTGTTTTGATCTGTGGCTTAGCAGACTAGGACAAGGAGGGAGTTCCAAGCAGATAGTGGAGGAGAGAGTAGGCAGAGTCAAGGAGATTCCATGTAGCTGCCTCTGGGGACAGACTCGGTGGAATCTTGCCAGTAAGCCACAGCCATGGGACAATGCATAGATTAACGGAGATGGGTTAGTTTAGCATATGAGAGTTAGCCAGAAATATGCTTAAGCTATTGGCCAAACAGTGTTGCAAATAATAGTTTCTGAGTAATTATTTCAGGTCTGAGCTGCTGGGAAGGAATGAGTGTCCTCCTACTACACACCTGGAAGCTCATGGGCCAGCTAGGTTGGAGTCTGCAGAACAGCAGAAACAAGAATAAGTCTGTCTCAAAAGGCGTAAGGAGAGAACGGACTCCACAAACTGTCCTCAGACTTCCTCATATGAGCTATGCCTCATGTACTACTGCAAATGTGCATAATAATTGATGATGATGACGACGACGAAGTCTTAAAATACCGGGGTACTGAGTTATTAAAGTACTTGCCTTGCAAGTATGAGGGCGTGAGTTTGCTCAGAAGCAGTTATGTGACGTGCTTATCATCCCACATTTGGGGATGCAGAGACAGGCAGATTTCTGGAGATTCCTGGCCTCTCAGCCTAGCCTACTGCGCGCATTTTGGGCACTGGGACCCTTACTTGAAAACAAACAAGCAAACAAACAAAAACAGCCATCTGGTTACAGATGGTGGAGATTGGTTTCTGGTGTTCAGTTATGCCATGGGTGCACATGTTACATATACCTGAGCGCACACAGGAAGGTGAAAACACACCTGATCAAACTTTCCAAGAAACATGGAGGGGGAAAGAATGTGGTCATTCTAATCATCCTCGAAGATTCATTAAAACAGATTCTTATATTCAAATTATTCAAGAAACAGAAGACCAGATTCCTATTCACAAAAACTCAGCACATTTGCATGGTTCTGTATGAGCCGGGAGAGGGCCAAGCACTGGTTACCAATCACTGTGCCTTACTCTGGACTGTAGAGTTCCTAGTTTAAATATCAACACTTACAAATTATAGATACTGACAACAGTGTAATAATAGAATATCAGCTCTTGGTTTTCAAAGTGTCCATTGCCTTATTGGAGTATCAAGTCACAAATCTAGGGGACATTGATGACATAAACAACTTTTTCTGGACATAACTTGACTGAAAATCATCATTTCTCTTCTGTTTGTGATTATCTCCCCACAATAACACCCTTGTGCTATGTTGCTCCTTTTTAGAAAGACCCCATCCTTGAGAGGAAACCCCTGTTCTTTCCAATGTGTTTGGGCAAAGGATTAGAAACTACTCTAAATACAAACAATAGCCAGCTCAATAATGATACCAAAGTTCATACATTTGCACTCAATAATTGGAGAGTAATTAAAGGAGAACAGTCAAGAATCTGCTACATGCTGCCATTTCCATAATTAAACAATAAAACTACTATATCATTTCACACAGACATTGTAAATACTAAATTAAGAAGCTCCGATGAAATGTCAGAAGCATTTTCTTATGAGTTTATATCAGCCATGTGATTACCATATTGATTCTGCATGCCAATGAGATAGCATTCCACTGTGTTTATTTTTCTCCCAATTGCCTTCCGGAAAGTAATAAAATTAAATCCAATATGATATTAAATGTAAATATGCACGGATATTATATGTAAATACCCATTTTAAACTCTCTTTGCTTTTTGATATTTTCTGAGCATAATGTTGTCAAGCCAACAGTAATATTCCTATTCCCCACACAGCCCACCCTCACTTTTAGCACCAAGAGGAAGAACACCCTTTATAATTCCACTTGACATTTGTTTCATGATCTATGGAAAATAAAATACTAAAAAAAAAAAGTTTTTCAAAGTTACAGTGCTGAGAGCTTCTCAGCTAAGGAATTTTGATTTCCCACGCTGCCATTCTGAATGGCTCTTCCTTCACCCTTTTACTTCTTGTGATGTTAGTTTTATTTTCTGCCAATTTTATCACTTGGCACTAATTGAATCATTAAAACAGCTGCACTCATCTGGCTATGGATTAAAATTGCCATCTAGGATTCTGTTCTTGCACTTCCGTTATCAAGAAGGCCTTTACTATATTTGCAGAAAATGAGGCTTTTCATCAAGATGAACCAAATAAGAACCTGCTGCGAGAATCAGGCTCTCAAGCCGCAGGAGGACTGGCCACACACAGCAGTACAGATTGGTGCACATGCTCCCTGAAGAAAAATGACAAAGGTAACGTGGGGATCTGTTGGAAGACAGGAGACTGACCCAACCCACCTGTTTACATATGTTGGGATGGGTAGAGATCTAGAGGCCTTAAAGGATTCCTCCTCAAACTCTCTCTGCCTTTCTTCTAGCATTTGCTGTTGGAGAACCTCTGTCTCCCTGCACATGCTCTGCACCCCCTTGGGCACAGTAAGTCACACATTCCCACAGACACCAATCTTTGTTGAATTTTCTCTTCATGTGTACATTTGCACATCCAGCAGTCTGGGGGCACCCAGACAATTTAGCTTGTTTGGGTTAAGGGTTTTTAAGGTCACAAATGATAATGAATGAACTAAGCTAAGAATGCCTTGTGTATTTTTCCCTGTTCAAACAATATGAAATCTTCACTAAAAATATAGAAAAGCTTATCATCGCATCCCATTTTTGGAAATGACCAAAAGAAAGGTAGAATATAGATTGAACTTGACTTTCCTATAAAGTATACTGAAACTTTTTTGTAAGTAGAGGTTTTGTATAATCATTTTAAATGGAAACACCACTGGATGCATTTTTGATAAAAAAGCCATTGAAGCATTTCTTTGAATAGATCTACCTAGTACTCCCGGAAATCCAATTACTCCTGTAATTCTAATAGTGTGATAATGATTGACTTGAGAAATGTTTCATCTTTCCAAAGGATTGTTTCTGTTATAACAATAACAAATAGACAAAATGATTCTTACGCTTCTTTCAAAAGTTTTCTTTTAATTTATTTGCGTGTGGATACATGCTTGCGTGCACAGAGGCATGTGTTATAGCTCACATATCAGAGTCAAAGGTCAGTTTGCAAGCGTCATTTCTACCCTTCCTCATGTGAGTCCTGGGACTGAATTAAGTCACAAGGACACTTGGCAGCATGTACTTTTACTCCAGAGTCACCTCATTGATCTTTCCTTTTCCCCATAAAATTAACTACTTATTAGATCAAAAGAATAGATGTTCTTGGAGTGATGTGTAATGTTATTAATGCCAATAGTGAATAAAGAATCCATGACTCCTCCCTCTCCCTGTTCATGATGAACTGTTTAGTTTGTTTTCGACAAACAGCTTGCAAGAGTTTATTATATAATAGGAAGATTAAAAACATAGTTTATATGTCTATATTTATCTGTCTATTCATCCAGTTAGTGGTGTGTGTGTGTGTGTATGTGTTGTGGTGTATATTTGAGCACATGTACACACTCTGCATTTAAATGTGTATATAAAATTAATAGGTAATAGGTCTCATGTGTCTCTGGACTCACTTATTAATCTCTACCCTAAGCAAGAAATCAAGTTAGACAAGGGCAAAGATGACATTGCTTTGCAGGGAAGGGGCTTTTCAATCAAACTGGAGTTTTAGGAATGCCAGTGGTGATTAAAGTGATTTTAGTTGTGTTTTGTTACAGCTGTATTACAACTATATCATCTTGTCATATGCGTGTGACTTTGGGTTCCGAAAGACATTATTCATGCAATATGATGGCCACTTTTCTAGCTTGATGTAAAGATAAATTAATCAGAGATTCCATCTTGGAAGTGAAGAAACTGAATGGGATGATGCAGAGGTATACAGTTTCCTCAAAGTAGCCTTCGCGGAGGAAGTCAGGATGGGCAAAGGTGCTTGTGTGTTTTCTCTGATGTGTCTCTGTGTGCAACTCAGGGTCAGTTCCTCTGGAGGACCCGCTACAGAGAACTTCTCTAATCAGTTCATAGGGTTGAAGTGTCAAAAAGAGATGCACAGGGGAGGTTGCTTTCATGGCCCCGGCGATGTCTGCATGCCATCAGAGCTAGTCCCTCATCTACACAGTAGGTCAAAGAACAAAAAGAATAAGTAACTTGCTGACCTGGCCCACTACAGGCGATATCTCCAACTCGCCCCCTTTCAGCTCACATCATAGCTCGATCACGGGCAAGTCTAGGAAGACCCCATTCCAAACTCATTGCCCCTGTCTCTACTCATCTAGACTAGAGGGAGAAATGGTGCAGTCTTAAGATCCTGTGTGGTTTTCTGACTTCCAGACTTCTAAGGCTGATTTGCAAAATGTCGATTTTGGACTCTGTCATCACCTCCCAAATATTTCTTTTTTCAGCTGTCCCCTCAGCCACAAAATCTGGTCTGGAGTAGAACCATCAGCTTGTTTACCTTATGTTTACAAGATTACAAGTTTGACTGTTCCTAATGACTTTTCAGAATCTATTATTGGATCTTTCACACCCTATTGAAAGAGCTCTCATTAACATTAAAGAATAGTTTCCTATAAATTAAGGAGAATTGCATCAAAGGAAGTGACTTCCTTCAAACTTCCAATTTCTATCTGAAGGAGCATATAGCCTATCTAAAGATAAATATAAGATTTTTTTCAAGTTCTCTCACATTAGCAAAAACGACTTGAAGCTATTATCATTTTAAATGAACCATCAAAAAGTGTCACTTCTGAAACAAAATGCCAACTTTAAATTGTAATTTACAAACTTTCCAAAGCCACTCACGAAATGAAGTGATATTCACACATATTTTACATTTTGAAATGAAAACTTTGGGGGAGAGCTGGCACCATTTTACGAAATGTTGAGGGATATAGGAAAAGGAGAGCCATCCTTGCTCCTGTAGGAAGAACATGTGCAGCTTTGAAAGTATGCATGGCTTAAAGATGCAGGTCGAAGGACAGAGATGCTGGGTTCCATGTGGAGGCGCATTCGATCAAGCTGGTAGCCTATTTGCTTTGATTGCTCTTGTTGAACTAACTGGAGGATAGCAAGATTCATTGTATTGCTGCCTTTTTTAGTTTTGATCAAATTATCAAAGGATGGTTTAGGTTGAACTAGTTATCTTAATTGGTACAATGCACACAGTACAATATATTGATTGACATGAACAGGTTCCAGATCAATTGTCCTTTTGAAAATAATATTTACATTTAGAAGGGTCTATGGGTGCTCACTGAAAACAAAGGTTAAAACTAATTTCCCCTTAACCATAGTAATTAATAAATCCCTGATGTCCGGAGTGGTTTTGAATCAATACAGAAAATCGCAAGGAATTCATTTATTGCTCCTCAAAACTCGTCTTTGAGTCTAAGAGGCACAGAAGATGGTGAAGCCATTATTTTCGCACACTGGCAGATGGAGAGAACTGAGTCACAAGCCAGTTGGGTGATTTGGCGAAAACCAAAGCATCAAATATGATGACTGCAATCTCAGAATAGTGTTCTCAACTCCTACCTCCCATCTGTTCCTTACAAGGGATTGAGAGCCAGTTATCTGTTACTTTGCAAGACACATCTAGCTATTCTATTAAAAGGGTTAGAGCTGGTCCCAGCAAAGTTTGCCTTGTCTATCTTAGACACTTCTTGATCATACCGTATTTGGGAAGGAGTGTGTATGGACAACTGGTATAAGGGATCTTTATTCTTGGTGAAGAAAACAGTGTTTAGCTGTTTCCCATGTGTATAGAAATTGGTACTTTGCATCTTTTTTTTTAAATGCTTTACTACACTTTTGTGGTGCAGGATGCTATGAAGCAAATTGATAACGGCAGGGCAGGTGTTGGCAAAACAGAATATTTACTGAACTGTAAAGAAAATACAGAGTTTGGGATTTACCTGTGGCTAGAGAACCTATGCTTTGATTTTAATTTTCCTCTCTGGACTTAATTTTGAGACCTGGCACGTAAGTACATACAGTATATTGTGTGACCCCTAAGGCTGTCCTGACAGGAGAATGCTAGAGGGTTGCTACAAGAATTCTTTCTCTATGGCAGGGAATAACGCTGGTCCCTCACAGGAGATTACAGCCACAATAAGGCTGCTTTGCCTCCTGGCTGGTTTAGACCAGTACTCCCAACTGTCACTATAGGTCACATTCATTGCAACCCTCATTTCCAGATGATTTAATATTTGGAATGTTAAGTATGCTGATTTAAGAGGCCTTCCAGCTTCTTCTGCTAAGTTTTTCAAAATACCTCAGAGTGTTTCTGATAGTTTTTATTTTTTTTCTTTTTAACTATGTAGTGTTCTTGTTCCGTATGTCTTTTCTCTTTTCCAAGAAATTACAGAAAGCAGAGGGAGATACTTGACAGGGTGTAAGCTTTGGGATATTCCTTAAATCATATCCTATAGCTGGATAAATGGCTCAGTGGCTACAGGAACTTCCTGTTCTTCCTAAAGACCAGTTTGGTTCCCAGCATCACTTGTAGGGCAACTCACAACTCCTTGTATCCAGCTTCAGAGGATCTGATGCTCTTCTGGATTCCAGAGGTCTCAAATATCCACGCAGAAGCATTTGTGTGTGCACACGCGTGTATGCACACACACACACTTTCATACACACAAATATGAGAATAAACCTTTAAAAAAGTAATCACACCATTTCCTTAGACCTAGTGTGAGGTTGAACTTTCCTAGGAAGAAGCGGTTGAGTTGGTGAAAGACTAGGAAAGCTGGAAAACATTGATTATTGAATGCAAGCAGAGAGCCGTTTATAACACCAAACTTCACTTCTTAGATTTAATTCTGATAGTTTTCCTTTGCCTCTCATTCACCCTAGAAAAAGCTTGAAATCTTCCGTTAAAACCCCCCAACTAAAGACAAAGCAGCCTGCCTCACAGCTCCACCCAACCTCTGAAGCTCCAAGGTGAAACGGCAGAGGAATCTGGAGTATTCAATTCTGGCTTTGTAGCTAACTAAAATCCTTAGGGATGTGTTAATTCCAGGATGTTATTTTTGCCTAAAGCAGTGGACAGTCACTAACAATGAATGATGTTGGGTCCCCGGACCACTATTAATCTGGTTTTCTTAAACACATCTGGTGAACCAAAATTAATCTCTTATCTAAATCAAGGAACCATCTTAGACTGGGGGAATCTTCAAAGTATCTCCCATGCCATTGCTTGAAGGAAATCAAGATTAAAGCAAAGACTCGGCAGCACTCAGTTCCTATTTACAACTTTTCCTTTTGGTATGAAAATGCCAGAATCTTCTGTTGCTTTACTGCATTGATTCTGACTTTTAGTAATTTTGAGCAACCCCCCCCACACACAAACACACACTAAGCCTAATTGTAAATTATTCTGTAAGTAGTTTGGAAGTATTTTCTGTATTTTCAGGAATCACCCCATTCCAAGTCTTGTGTGTGAGGAAGAAAACATACATAGTGACATGTGATTGTGTTCTAAGATTTTACACACACACACACACACACACACACACACAGAGAGAGAGAGAGAGAGAGAGAGAGAGAGAGAGAGAGAGAGAGAGAGAGAGAAGAGAGGGGAGGAGCGAGGAGCGAGCCCTAGTTAGACAGTTTTCACCCCATTGTTTTTCTTTTTATACTTAATGTCTGGAGAAAGTCAAGATGAAAGAGAAACACCTGCTGCTTTTCAAAATGGAACCGTACACACGTGTGGTGCTGAGGTCTCGCAGGGACTGAACCTGTGATTTCAATGCTTGTAGTGCAAACCTGCAAGTAACGAATGGAAGCCACAGTTCCTATGGCAGGCATTGCGTTAGGCTGTCAGGGAGCTCATTTCGCTGTCATTCCCTACTTCTTTAAACATTCTGTTTACATAAATAAAATGTAGCAGTGAAAAATGAGACACATGAGCAAACACACACGATGGGGCACACCGAAAAGCACTTCCATTATTTATCTCCAGTGGTGGAACTTGACGTGGCATCGTCACCGAATATTTCATAGTTTAGGGCCATTGCTAAAGTTTTAAATTGAACAAGGAAATAAAAATGCTTTTGGTCAGGGATCAGCTTCTAGTATTAAATAGCTTTGGGAAATTTATGGAGAGAACGTTATGTTTACCATAGCCATATTTAAATAAGATTACTCTATAATTTTTTTCTGCTTTTTTCAGATTAAGATAGACATGGGATTGTAGATTCACAAGGAATTTCAGGAAAATGTAAGCTGCATCTTACTATTGATTATACAATTTATTATTCACTGTTACAGTCTAGGTCCTAATTTACCATCTTTCAATCAACATACTTGTACAAATCCCTATGTTTCAGATAAATGAGGAGCCAGACTTTCCCGGTCCCTGTAAGAATTTATTAAAGATGGAAGAAAGTGCCTTATACGAGTGAGTGAGATGATGAAATCAACAACACTGCTTATATGATGAATACATACACACCAAAGGAATTATTTTCTCATGGTTGGCCCACTATAACTACAAATAGTAAATTATTATTTCAGTATTCATATTTTAATCTAGCAATACCAAGGAACTTTAAGGTCCAAAACAACATAATCCATTTTAGGAAATCCCGGTCAGTCAGAATATGTTCCAAAGATCCAACCTTGTTGATTTGAACTCAGAATAATGCTAGTTAATATTCCATTTCATGGCCTTAGTGGAGAGCCATAATTCGTGAAAATATGTGTCACTGGCCTCAAGAGTGGCCATGGTATTTGCTCCTCAATTTATCACTAGTAAATCATTCCCAATCCGAAGCTGATTTTCAACTCACTATGTTTCAGTTGCATGACTGTTGATTTATGAAGGACATTCATGCTCAAAATAATTATGCAATTGCTTTTCGTTTCAGGCCTGGGACTAAAACTTGAGCCTTTATTCTCCATCCAGTAAAATTTCCATTTCAGTCTAAATCCCCCTAAGCTCTCCTGGAGAAATAAAATTGGCCATGTCTCTTCAGTGACTCTCTCTCTCTCTCTCTCTCTCTCTCTCTCTCTGTGTGTGTGTGTGTGTGTGTGTGTGTGTGTGTGTGTGTGTAAAACACAGATATCTCAGTGCTGCAGCTACTCCATTAAACACCTCACTATCTGGAGGACTCAACACAGTCACCCAGCCCTTAAGGTCCCCTGGTTTAACACTAAAAGAGAAGGCTGGATTTACTTGACTGAAGGGAGACAACATTTGGGACAGAAAAGAATAAAAGGAGCAAAGAACAGAACAAAATAGCAGCTCTGGCCAACATCCTGAGTCACTTTCAGGGTTGTAAAATGACTTAGAGCCCGGAAAATGTTGGCAGGACACTCTGCATACATCACACGTTTCAGGCACATTACTCAAATGCTCTCTGGCTCACAATTACAGGCAACGATTTCTGAGGCCCTGTTGCAGTTCCAAACAGCTCGTTGTATTCACTTGCCTAACTAAGGGCCTTTGGCCCGATTCGGTGGAAGTCTTCCAGAAGCCTGTAACCACCCTGAGCTGGTACATAACTTTGCTGTCAATCACATGATGACTGTGACCCTATGTAAATGGATAGGGGTGTCGAACATCCATGCAAACCCACATCATCTGCATTTCCTGAGCTCTTCCTTGGCGTAAACACACATATAAAATGCGATCAAATTGGCCAGGATGTGGTCCGGTCAATGCTTTGAGCTGATTTCAGGTTTGACTATATAGTAAATTTGAGAATCAACCAGTCCTCTTATTTGATTAATTAATCAGCCAAAAGAGTAACCATACTGCTAGTAACCATACAACTGGAAGATGGAGATTTCCTTGAATGTTTGGAAAAATCTATTGCCTTATCTTCTATGTGGGAGTTATTGCTTTTAACTTAACAATATTCTTTTCTATTTTTCTATTGAAAATGAATTTTTTCATACAACATATTCTGATTATGGTTTCCCCTTCCCCTGATTACTCTGAGATCCCCTTCACCTCCACATCTCATCAGAATTCGTACCCTTTCTGTCTCTCATTATTCTTAAGAAGACAGAAATGGGAACGATGTATAAAATACACCTTCCAAGGATGGATGTTAAGAATTTCACTTACTGAAGAATAAAGTTGTCAACATTAGTAAATTTTAATTTGAACAAAACATTTATTCTAGCAAAGAAAAAGCATGAATTGTTATTCAATACCCCCCCCATCCCATTCATCAGTGAAAATTTCTGCTTTACTGATTGGCTGGAGGCTGGCAAGACCAGGTAGAGGATTCTAGCACTACCTATGGAAGTAACTCTTGGAAGGCTGAGGTGAGTCAATTCAATCATGTGTTCGTTTTTAAGCGCTTTATGCTGGCGCACCGAATTTCACCATGGCTTACAGAAGAAGGCACGAGTCACTATTGTTCAGACTGTTACTGTGTCATCGAGCAAGCACAGACATCATTTTACTCTCTCTTAGGATATGAACTCATGCCTTCTTCTTTTGTCTGCTGTTTTGTAACCATCAAAATTATTTTTGACCAGAACAGTTAATGCATTAATTCCTGGTAAACTGGAACAAAAAGTACTAAATATATAGACTCTTAAGCTAAGTTGTTTCCTGTATGAGAGTCAATTGTTATTTTTGAATATTCTAAACACCATTATATGTCTTTCTGAAGAATTTCAATATGTGCCATTTACATAAGAATTAATGTTGACTTCAATAGTTGAACAAAAATTGAGGCCTGGATAGACAATCAGTGGTTAAGAGCAGATATTCCTCTTGCAGAGGACCCAAGTTCAGTTCCCCAGTACACCTGCCAGGTGTCTCATAACCTCCTCTGATTCCAGCTCTAGGAAGGGAATGTGAGACCCTCTTCTTGCCTCTGTGGGTACCTGCACTCATACGCACACATCCATACACAGACACAGGCATGTACACATAAGTAAAAACAATTTTCTTCCAAAAGTTTAAGGGTGTTTGTGTGCGTGTGTGCATGCATGCGTGTGTGTGTGTGTGTGTGTGTGTGTGGTGTGTGTGAAGGGAGGGAGGGAGGGAGAGAGAGAGAGAGAATGTGAAATCATCGAGGCATCACTTCTTTACATGTTGGCACTAAGACAGCCATTCGGTTCTGCAGTCACACTGAAGGTCCAGATGCTCATTAGCACACTATTAGAGAGGATCCTTTTATACTTCGTTTATTCCATAAGAGCACAGAATTTAATAATATAAAATATCCCGGGTTTTATTTTATTTATGTCAGTGGAGTCGTTTCAGTGATAAGATGGGTGATGAAGTGACTTTTGTGATAATTACCCCTCTGCCTCTCCAGTTTCCCCCAAATAAGTTGAGAATTTAGACTGAAATGCATCCCAAGGGGCTGAAGACAGTGGCCCCGAGGTAAAAGCAATTTTAGTCTTCATCTCAGCTGCTCCCTCAGCTCTTCATTCATTCTGTGGTTTGAATAGAGAATACATTGCCTAGATTTGCAAAATATATGGAAAATAATTCTACCTCCGGTTCATTGTCCTCTTGGCTATTTTTCTCATTTTCAAGCTTCATGGAACTATTTGGGGCCTTCCCAGTACACTTAACATAGCTTTAAAATAGATTTAAACCTCCTTTACGGAACTGCATTTCTAATTCTCCATCTACCACAGCAGCCCTCTCTTAGAGCTCTGTCAGGTGTTTCAAGCATGCACACATTTATCTGCCTCTTTTTTTCGTTAGGAATAATAGGAAACAAAATTGAAGATTTATAGTTACAATGTGATTTCGTGAAAAACCCGTGTAAGGACAGCTTTCTGACTTCTTGGCAAAGACACAAATAAAATAAGAAATATTCTAAAACATAAGATATAGGCTCGTTTTGGACCCTATGAGGCACTTGGTACATACCATCTCATATTTTAGAAATAATCCCAAATCCCTGGATGAACATCAGTTAGGAAAAGGTATGCCTGCATTATTCAACCTTGCCAGCTCCAGTTTGTGGTTCCTTTGTGACTAACTGATAAAAAACAAAAGACCAACTCTTCTTGTTTTCTGTCTGTGTGGTGTATGCATGCATGTTTATGTGGGTGCACCTATTCCTGAACGTGTGTGTGTGTGTGTGTGTGTGTGTGTATGTGTGTGTGTGTGTATGTGTGTGTGTGTGAGTGTGTGAGTGTAGAGCCCAGAGGTTGACAGTAGTATCTTTTTCTATTGCTCTCTACTTTTATTTTTTAATAAAAGTCTTTAATTTTTGAAACTATAATCACATTTCTTCCTTTTCTTTCCTTTCCTCCCTCTACATCCTCCCATATATACCCTTCCCAATCTCTTTCAAATTCATGACCTCTCTGCTCATTAATTGTTATTGCTCATGCACTCACACACAGGTGTGTGTTTCTAAATATAACCTGCTCAGTCTGTATACTGCTACCTGTATGTTTGCTCTCAAGGGTGACAATTTGGCACTGGGTAACCAGTTGGTGATCTATCCCTGTGAATATCACACCGTCTGCTCCTAACTTTTCTCAGTTGCCCAGAGTTCTTTGTGTAGAGTTGAGGCCTACTTGATTTTGCCCCATCTAGTTTGGCGTGCCCATTTCTACCTTATTTTTGGAGAAAGAATTATCTTACTGATTCTTCATTCTGCTATTTGTACTGCAGCAGATGCCCAGTGAGTTTACAAGATCCATGTGTCTCCCAATCCTACACTGAGGTACTGAGGTCATGGAAGGAGGGCTGGGACTATCCTCTTATGTACATGCATGCTAAAGATTCCAGCTCAGGTCCTCATGCTTTGGCATCAAGCACTTTACACACAGATCCATCATTCTGGTTCAGAACTGCTCTTTTTAACCTCATGATACTCTTCAGTACCTGCTTACTTTTAAAATAAAATACATGTGTTCACCAAGCATTGATCATTATTTTAAAAGGCAAGTAAAATTATGGTAGAAATATTTTTTCAGCTCCTTCCAGCTTTGATTGTGGAAGATTCATTGGCAAAATTACTATATTAAATTATATTCATATAACAAAGTTTAGTATATAGAAGATATTCGTTAAGTAATTGTGAAACCCAGACTCATCTAGAAAGAAAGTTTTTTTTTTCCAGTTAACTTTATTACTATGAGCGTCTGTGACTCAAGTGAAGAGAATGGCATCCATTTCCCTTCGAGTATGTTCTCCGAGCACTGAACAAGTTTAGCTTATCTAAAGTCGTCTATGCTTCCTGAGTAAATCCTGTCACCCCAGCTGGATGTGTGCTGCAGCTGTTACAACATCATTGACACTGTTCTCTATTCTCTTGCTGCCTGTGGTCCCCATCTCTGCTCCCTCTGCCATTACATATCGGTTTGGTCTTTCTCTCCAATTCGCATTTTCCCCCATTCCTCCTTGGAACTTTTTCTTTTAGGGATGGGAGTGTTGAGGCATTGTGAAGAGTCTGGGACTATCTTTTGCAGGGTCAGTAGGGAAATGAGAGTATTTCATGATTTACTTGAGCAACTGCATATGGTGTGCTTACAAAAGAGCTATATGGTGTGTTCCCTACCTTTTCTCTTAGTTTATATATTGAACTTGATACCAGATTCTTGGAGAAGAAACATCCATGTCTGGGAAGTTAGAAACCCTCTGTTTAGCATCTGAACTGTTGCCTTGTTTACTGTGCCAAGTAACTGTTGACTTGTGTGTTTCAGAGACAATTAAATGGTTTTCTTTTCCTATATCCACCAGGTGGATGAAAGCCATTCTCAAATTCTTACACTCAGATGTCCTTCTGCCCCACTTTGGGGTTTTATTTGTCTCCATGGTTACAGACGAAACTATCAAATAGGTAATTCCCATGCCACTCTTTTTACCCCAATTATATCTTTAAGAAATACTTTATGCAAAAAATAATTTAATCCTTCCAATGAGTAGGAAGTGGAATAACACACTGGACATTTTCATAACATATTTGGTCTTCAAAACAGCTTTAGAGATAGACAAGTTACAGATGGACAAGTTTGAAAATAGACTTAGGTAAGTGATACCCTACAAATGCCAAGTAAGAAAATCACTCTTTTTGTTTCTGTTTAGTCCTGTCTGTACTGGAACTCATTCTGTAGACCAGGCTGGCCTCAAACTCATAGAGATTTGGTGTGAGAGAATTGTCTGTATTCTGTCAATCATGTTTTAAATAAACGATGATTGGCCAGGCCGGAAGCATAGGTGGATCAACCAGACAGGAAGTAGAGGTGGGGCGATGAGACCAGGAGTATTCTGGGAAACAGGAAGCTCCCTCCCCACTCCTGCCCAGACCACGGAGAAGCAAGATGTAACCTGCCCGGCTGAGAAAAGTACCGAGCCATGTGGCTAACATAGATAAGAATAATGGGTTAGCATAAGCTACAAGAGCTAATAAGTAGCCTGAGCTAATGGGCCAATCAGTTTTATAACTTATGGAGATCTCTGTGTAATTTTCTTTGGAGTTTGCTGGTTGTGGGGAACTGGGCAGGACATAAACCCCAACAATCAGGCCCCTTCATATTACAGAGATTTACCTGCTTCTGCCTCCCAAGTGCCAGGATTAAAGGCATGTGCCATCACTGCCCTGCTAAGAAAGCTACTCCTAAGTGAAAGGCTGCTGTGCAAAGACCCAAGTTTTATCCAAAGCTGGCTGCCCTCTCTTAGCATCCTTTTTTGGCATGCAAGAACTCCTCTGCATTTTATTGGTACCAGTACTGTATGTGTTGCTTAGCTCTCTACTTTAGTTGGAAGTAACTGCTGAGGCTGTGGCAGTGCGTTTGTGTAGAAGGTCAGTCTTGAGGCAAACAAAGAAAGAGTAAGAGACCAAACAAAAACAGCAGCAGAATGAAACACAAACATGCTACAGGTGGTTTGGCAGCAAAGAGCAGAGAGATCATCTTCTCAGCCTTGTAAGGCACATTTTCTATTTTCTCCTCTGCAAACTGTCTTCAGGGCTAATGTTTTTCTAACTGCCAACTCTCCACATTTTACAGCTCTGATGGTCAAATTTAATGATATCAATTGGAATTCAGAATCAAAACATTCTTTGTAATATCACTGCCTACTGTTGGATACATGTAAAGATAGCTAGAATTTATTGCATACTCATTCTGATCCAAGAACCAATGGATTTCATAGGTAGGTAGACAGACAGACAGACAGATAGACAGACAGTATATATAGAGACATCTTCTTTTGAAACTGGGTCTATCTGTATAACCAAGGCTACCCTCAAACTTGAAATCATTGTCTATCTTCTTCCTGAGTGCTAGGACTATACCACCATGCCCAGACTGCATAATTGCTTTTCTCTGTGTATGCACATGTGGGTATAGGCCATATGTCAAATTATGGTGTTGTTCCTAAGAAGCCATCTACATTTTTAGTCTGAGATTCGTACTGGGATGCGGAGTTTGTTAATTAAGCTAGACTAGTTGGGCAGTGGGACCCGGGGATTTTCCTGTCTCCGTCTCCCCAGCACTGAGATTGCAAACAAGCATCATCATGTCCGACTTTTTTTGTTTGTTTGTTTTTTGTTTCTTGAGACAGGGTTTCTCTGTAGCTTTGGAGCCTGCCCTGGAACTAGATCTTGTAGACCAGACCAAGCTGGCCTCAAACTCACAGAATGCTAGGATTAAAGGCATATTCTACCACCACCATGCTTTATGTCTGACTTTTTACATGGATGTTCAACTCAGGGCCTCATGCTTGCATGACAAAAACTATATATATATGTATGTATTTGACCTATGACCTATACCCACATATGTATGTGAGTATGTATGTATATATAGTATATACCCCTGAGTGTATATGTATGTATATGTATACTTATACATATACACTCAGGGGTATATACCATTTTTATCTTCATGTTAGAGGTAAGGAATTCACTTGAGTCTCATGGATGTTATATTACACCCTCTGATCACATTTCATAAGGGATAGAACCAAACAACTTCAAAAGCCTTTGTATTTAATGAGCTTTCTGTAGTGTTCTTCCAACTTGTTGGTAATTCTCATGAATACACAAGTAATCTTTAAAACTAGGCTTAAGTGGGCACATGGAATGAAGATAAACAAACTTCTGAATTATCATCAAATTGGAAAATCGCCTCTTGATCTATCAGAAGTTGACAGAGTCCTACAATTATTCCTCATGTTGAATTCTGTAGTTTCACTTTTAAGCTGAAGATCTGCGCACATGCGCTCAGTCATTTTCACAGACATGCGTGGCTTCATAAAATTTATTGACATAGAAAGCATATGTATTAGGGATCTGTAAGTTGAACTAAGTGGCCTGGAGCCAATGTAACTACAGTCAGAAACTCTAGTCCTCAGGGTTTCCTGATGTGTCTTGGGCTTTATGCCCCATGTTGATTATCTTAGATGTCTGACACAAACCATAGACACTGTACGTAACCCACAGCTGAGTCCCTGGGGAAAAGTGGTAGAACTCAGCAAGAACTTTTCTAATGACTGACACCAGTCTATTAAGAACCCTCCATGAGGAGGGAGTGAAGTCCCATGTAAGACATGACCAAGCCTTGTCCATGCCTATCTGAAATTCCAGAACAAATATTTCAGCCATATTAGCATCTCATCTTACACATTAAGGTTTAATACAAGACTTGAACTTGGATATTGTAAATCCTGCTTTACTTCTTCTGGGTATGGTGATATTTACCTGTAACCCTAGCATTTTGGAACTGGGATCCTGAGTTCAAGGCCTTCCCCAGTCATATGGGGATTCCTGGTCTCAAGAAACACACAGACACAAGGGGGAAGGGCTAGCAAGCACTCTAGGCACCAATTATTTAAACGAAAGCATTGTTTATAATACTTCATAATTTAAGAAGCAAATGATTAATTTTAAACAGTATTGGTAAGTGAAACCCTTCACAGGAAGGTAGTCTCATTGGACTGCATTTATTAAAACAAAGGTCTCGTTCCTGAGTGTGATAGGGAAGTACCTTTTCCGTGTTAGACCTAGACACTGTTTTCTTTTGAGTTACACTGGGGAATGGTTTAAAGGAAATATTTAATTGGACAAATATGTTCCTTTATCTCTAGTTAAGTGCTGGTGTTATTAGAACAAGGACTTGAAAAAGATTGTGAAACGCTGAGCATGTGGTAAAAGAGAGCTTTTTGGGCATAGCAAACAGCAGACTTCATTGTTGAGACTCACAAGACTTTCCACTTTCAGAACAGTATTCCCAGTGTATCGTTATTCGGAGTCCAGTGAGACTGACTACAAGTTGCTGAATTTGTACAGAGAAACTGGTTTGGGCTCCTCGTTCTCTTGAGCTAACCCATCATTCTGCATCCAAAAATTTAAGTTACTAGAGACATGCATCTTTCTCTGCTCAGCTCACATACTCAAAGCACTCAGATCTGGTCTGAGAATGGAAAGAAGACTGGGTTTGATTTGTGAGGTCTATGATCTAAAGAGCAGAGGGTGTTTGGGAGGAAAAACAAACAGATTTCAATAGTGTATCGGTGTTAGAATTGAATATGGTATGACTTCCAGAGGCCTGTGTTTTGAATACTTGTTCCACAGCTGATGCTGCTATTGTGAGATGTTGTGCAAACTTTTAGGATGTGGAATTTGGCTGGAGGATGTAGGTCAGTGGAGGCGGGTCCTAATTATCTTCTGCCTTGTCCCTCACTGTCTTTCTTTGGGCTTTCTATTTGCTATGGGCTAAACAGCTACATTCTAGTCACCATGGTTTTTGCCCAAAGTAGATATTATGCAAGTTACAATTAACTAAACCCCCTGAAACTATAAGCAAACATAAATCCTTTGTTCCTTAGGCTGTTCATATATTCTATAATGTGTTTAGAAACTCCAGGATGTTAAAGATTTTAGGATTTTTTCGTTGTTGTTAAAGAAAGCCTTAGGCAAAATTAGAGTCTTCCTAGGAAACAGACCATGTAAGCTTGTAAGTGATAAAGCCATATAGATGACTACTCACATTTTTGGATCCCATATCACAATGTCACATGCTCCAGGTGCCTGACAGGATTTAATGACTGTTCTGCTGGGTTTTAGTCTTTCTTTAGTTCATTATGATTTCTATGTACCCATTCATTCATTTTGAAATACTAATGCTTATTCAGAACTATTATAAATTTAAAATATGTCATTTTTCTGGTTCTATTGGATTCATAGATAAGAGTTTGTATTGAGTAGCAGATGAGACTTGGAACTTTTAAAAACTTAGAATGATTAAGACTGAAGTTGGTGGCAACTCTTGGAGAACAACTAATTAATTTGCCATTATAAATATTGGCAGGAGATATTAGGATTCAGGGGCAAAATGTTTATATTATGACTATGAAATGTCATCTAGAAACTCCTGCTTATAATGCTTATTCCTTAGTTGGTGGCACTAATTTTGGAAATTGACAAAATGTTAGTTGAGACTTACCTAAAGGAAGGAGGCTCCTGGAAGGTGGTCCTTCCTGCTGTGGGACAATGGTCTGTATTCTGTCAATTATATTTTAAATAAATGCTGATTGACCAGTAGCCAGGCAGGAAGTATAGGCAGGACAACCAGACAGCAATTAGAAGTGGGTCAATGAGAACAGGAGAATTCTGGAAAGAAGGAAGCCCATTCCTCCACAGTCCTGGCCCAGCCACAGAAGAAGCAAGATGTGACAGCCTCGCTGAATAAAGTACTGAGTCACATGGCTAGCATAGATAAGAATAATGGTCTAATATAAATTGTAAGAGTTAATAAGAAGCCTGAGATACTGGGCCAATCAGTTTATAGTTAATGCAGACCTCTGTGTGATTTCTTTGGGACTTATGGACTATGGGAACTGGTCAGAACAAGGACCGGGTGGGACAGAAAACTCAGTCAACACCTTCTTGTGTTTCCCTTTGCTTTCTGTCTACCATGACATTTACATCTCAACTTCATCACATACACTACTGCATAAGCCACAGTATATTCTGCCCAAGCGCATATCTAAATGATCCTAGAATAAGTCCTCCACAACTTTAAACCAAAGTAAACCTTTTCTTCCTTCCTTAGTTGTACCAGAATTTTGTCACATCAATGATAATGATAGTACACAAGAAATAGCATGCCTTAGCACTTTGGGAGCAGTTGGGACATGACAGATGTTGGTTGCTTGAGTCAATGTTGAGTGATCACCGAAGTTTAGCAGGATGGGGAAAGACCCATCAACATGACTGAGAAGACAAGGTGTGATGTTGGGGAAGTCACCTCCATTCCTGGTGAAACTGTAAACCTGCCCCCACCAAGTTCCCTTTCTGCCTCACATGTTTCTATGCTGCAGTTTCAATTCCATGAAAGAAAAAGACAGGAAGGGTTTGAGAGTAGTGATAAAGGAGAGCAGAGGCGGTGACTTTACCTCAGTCTGAGAACTGGGTGAAGAACAAAGTGGAAAACACAAAGACACGAAGCTACTGAGCAAGAGTTCATACCAGGAAAATTCTAACTTCGGAACACAGGAAGCTGCTGAGTGACCAGATATGATTCTCAATGCTGTCTCTGCTTCCTGTGCGCTTCTCAATAGAGAACTGTTTGCTCCTGCTGGGCCACCCACGCTTAACGCAGTAGCACCTGGTCTCTCCCTGCACAGATTTCTTTCCACCCACCACAGCAAAGCCAACCCAAGCTCACGCACACAGTGTTCTCTGTAAGGATACCAAACCACATGTGCAATTCTGAGACAATGTGGAGAGTGGGCGGGCTGCCCAGCAACCATATTCTAAACACGGAAAAAAAAGAAATTTCAATTTCATAAATCTCTCCAGGCAAACAGTATAAGAAGGGCTTGAATTTGGTAATGCTGGGTATTTATACAGATTGAGATTCCTTCTAAACATCCTAGCAAGTCTTACTTTTTCCACCAAATTCAATCTCATTAGCTGCAGTTATCTACTATACCAAAGGGGGAAAGGCTTTCCTAAACCATTTTCAATATGAAATTAACCAATCTCCCAGTCATTCCAGCTAACATCACGACTAACCTGTGCATGCTGTGTAAGCATGGCCACATTCTGAGAGGAGATTCAATGTCTTGGTAACTGTTAAGCTTACCTCGTAAACATTTTCTATATTTATATTAAGTGCTTAGTTTTGTGTTCTCAAACTCCTATAATCTTTAAAAGGCTTGTGCATAGCCTATAATTATATAGATGATTTTATGCTGTGAATTTTTTTCTGTGTGTGTGTGTGTGTGTGTGTGTGTGTGTGTGTGTAGCAATGTGTTTGTTTTGGGTTAACAACAGTTGTCTAGCGAGATGGTTTGGTTTGTAAATTACTTTCCATACAAACATGAGGATTTGAATTCATATCCTTAGAGGAAAGCCATCTGTGGTGATGCCAGGTAGCTGTAATCCTTGCTCTGGAGTGGTAGAAACAGAAGGGTCCCTGAAACTTGGTTATGCAAGCTTACCCATTGGTGAGCTCAGAGACTATGCCTCAAAACAAAGAGGAAGATAGCTGATACCAACTTCTGGCTTTCACACGCTTCTGGATACACATAAGCAGATACAGATACCACTTACACGTATTCACATATGTCACAATATAGTAGAATGATATTTAAAGATCCTTTGTCCTATATTTTACCTAGCATGTCTAAAGTCTGCTCTGTATATAGTGACTATAGTAATTCTTAAGTCAGAGGTTCCAGGCATTTTTAAACTGTTGTGGTTTGAAAGAAAACAGGGTAGTGCTCATGGGGTAGTGGCAATATTAGGAGATGCGGTCTTGTCGGAATAGGTGTGGTATTGTTGGAGGAAGTGTGTCACTGGGGGCAGGTTTGGAAGTTTCAGATATTCAAGCTAGGTCCAGTGTCTCAGTCTCTTTCTGCTGCCTTCATACCTAGGTGTAGAACTCTCTTTCCAGCAGCACAAATGCCTGTATGCCACCATGATTCCCACCATGGTGAAAACGGACTAAACCTCTGAACTGTAAGCCAGCCCCAATTAAATGTTTTCCTTTGTAAGAATTACTGTGGTCATGATGTCTCCTCACAGCAGTAAGAACCCTCATTAAGACAGCTGTCTTGGGGCAGTCCCCGAATCTGCTAGCGGAACTTTAAAATTTCTTCAACATAGAAGACTTTCTGACCTCTTTGTGAGAGAGAAATACACTCATCCAGTTCCTCACAATCATGACAATTAAGTAGTAAAGTAGTTCCTAAAAGAACAAGTTTGGTCCTTCAAACTTTCTGGTCATGCCCATGATTCTTAGTCAAAGCCATGTCTTCTTTATGTCCAATCAAAGGACTTGGAGTCTTAAGAGTCCTAGATTCGATCAGTCTTCAGCACCCCCTTTGTCCATAGTCAGTAAAAAATTTTGTCTTTTTCTCTAAGTCCCTGCTTCATCATCACCCTTAAACTGATATATCTGGGTCCTAGCTGTTCCCAAACCCATCACTCTCAAATTCATGATAATAATGACAATATCTTAGTGAGGGTGCTCATGGCTAAGGGGTGTAATTGAAAGCTGCAGCCTTCACAACGTGCTTTGTTTGCTTTATTGACATGAATGTTCTCTGGGCATTTGGCATCATGGTCTTCTCTTGACAGATAGGAGAAACTGTGACTTGCTGAGCTTAAGGGATGCTCTCAAATTTTCATATTTAACATAGCAGAGAATCAAGATTTAAGTCTAGGTCTATTTGTCTCTAGAAAATCAGCCTACATCACAGAAACAATGACTGTCTTGAAGTCAGTTATCTGTATTGGCCATTTACAATAAAAATCTCCTCCCATTGAAAGCCTTAAGTAATTTCCCACTTGTTTAGTGCTTCACTCAAGGCTCTCTGTTATCCTCTGGTTTGGTTGGAGGGTTGCTATGATTGAATCCATTTATCCAGTGTTCTTCTCCCATACTGTCTGTGAACTTTCCATATGACCTGCTATGGTCCATGGAGATGTTAGAAACTGAGACACAAATGAAGGCTTAGCATATGTTTAGAATTTATGCTTTTTTATGGCTCTCCGGGACCCTGTTGGTCTCCCCATGAGGAATCCACAGCTAATCCTTGAGGAAGAGAGACAACATCAAAACACTGTTGTTTTGCTAATATGACCTCAATGTGTAAGAAATGCCAATCTAAAGTACTCTGGACTTGCAGCTCTAGACCGAAAGAACTGCCCAGACGATTCACAGAATCATGGATAACTATAACTGTTACATTTAGTCACCAAGTTTAGGGGCAGTTTGCTGCACAGTACAAGTCAAATGATGTACATATCCACTTCCCAAATCCGTGGTTCCACTTCAGACTTTTCACTTAATTTTCTAATATAGCATTCTACCTGTCTGCCTTTTCATCATGGGCCCTCAGCTGGGAATGCCTTTGTCTCACCATGCTCCACTTTGGCATCTTGGTTTCGATACTGTTTATATTTCTGCCTTCACACTTATTCCTTTGAGTCTGTGTTATCACAATGCTTCCAATGTTTTATAGTGATACACATCTGGTTTTCTCTTTTACTAGAATCTGAGATTTTCTGAAGACACCCCAACATTTCTTTTCATGCCCTTCCCCAACATCTAGAACAGTAATGGTACTTAATGGTAGCAAAAAATGGAAGAGGTTGAGGAGATGGATCAACAACTAAGAGCACACTTCTCTTTCAGAATACTGGAGTTTGGTCCCAGCATCCATATCAAGCAGCCCATAACTACCTATAACTTCTGCTCCAGAAAATCCTACACCTTGTACTACATTCTGTAATCATGTGCTTGCACACATACCACACACACACACACAAAATTAAAAATAAAATAGAAATTTTAAAAAGCTATTTGAGTGAATGAGTGAATGATGGAGTACTTAAATAAATAAAATTACAAGGACGATCCTTGAGGAAGCTAAAAAAAAATTAGACAAGGATATAGTTGATTTGTCACTCTTTACTACTTTGTTTATAAATTTTTATTTTATATATACATGTGGGCACATGCATGTGCATGTGTGTGTTCATGAATGTGCAGGTACATATGTGAGTGTACATGCATGTGTGTACGCATGCTTATGGAAGCCAGCAGAAAGCTTTGAGTACTTTTCTCCAAGAATTATCCACCTTGGTGTTTTTTGACAGGGTCTCTCACTCACTGGGAATTCTCCGCCCTAGACTAGGTTGTCTTACCAAGAAGCCCCAGGAATCTGACAACTTTTATCTCACCAGTGCGAGGATCACAGGTATGCGCCTCTGTGCCCTGCTTTGTTGGGCACAACAAAGCAGTGAGTTCTGAAGGTCAGCTGCAGGTGCTCATGCTTACAAGGTGAGCGCCCTACACACGGAGCCAGCTCCCTGGCCTTAATTCAGTCTTTTAGATATTGTTCCTTGCTCATAGGATGCCAACTCTTACAAGAACTAAGTTAGTGAGTTTTGAGCTATAAAGAATCTTCAAGAAACCAGCCAGGCAGATTTCTCAGAAAGTCCACCCATCAGCTCTAGACAGTGGCTCAGAGGAATTCAAGGTCCCTACAGGAAACCCAAGGGGAGAAACACTGGGGCAGGTTATTTACCTTGTTCAAGGATTCAGAAACTGGATCCATTTTCTAACATGTTACCAGGAAGGAGGCAGAAAAGAGAAAGCAAATTTCTCTTTCCCCTTTCCATCCCAAATCTCCAAGTACCATCGTAAAACTCGCCAAGACAGAGTGGACACAGCGACAGATAGTATCAAATGTCAGCCAGGGCTTCATTTCCATCCCCAGGCTCTGGGGAGCAGCCTATGAACAGATTGTTCTTGCCAGAGTATCTCATTATTTTAAGCAAATTGAATTTCTCATTGACTATGTTGAAAGGTTGTACTCTGGTTATAATTACCGGTTTTTACTTAATTTCCTTTTATAAAGAGGTCGGTACTTGGTACTTGAAAGTAGTATGTTGATTACTGATTTTTTTCCCCCTTTCCTTGGCCTCAGGGACTGTTTAGTGCTGAAACTGCTGACTGAATGAATTTAACGAAACAAATACAGATCCAATTACCAGAGGGTGTGTGAGAGAGCCCGCACAGACTGGCAGGTAGCAGTTCGCAGTCAGCCAGGACACTTGCCTTATGGGCTTGCAGTTCATGTTCTAAGTGCATAGGGAGAGAGGCACAAGGGATTATGGGTGGGGAGCCAAATGGCCCCAGCAGTGAACTCATGTGCCTGAGAAAAGCCATCTCTTGGGAATTTCCTTCTGTATCTGAATGGGATAGCCACTTATGGAAAACCTATGTCCTAAAGAAAGGAAAGCTCCGAGGACAGCGCAGACATGTGATTTCGGAAGGGAAACAGCTCAAATTCTCATTTCCACAGCAGTTTCTAATTTAAAAAATATGGAGTTTTTGCTTTTCCTGATATGAATGTAGTACAATATTTGAGTCCAAATTTTTGCAAAATGAAGGAATCCAAAGGAGGAAACGATAAAAATGGTTTATAATTCCTTCAGAGGAGTAACCGACCACAAATATTCACTTAATTTCTTCATGTGTGTGCATATGTATGTGTGCTTGGGCATATGTGCGTGTTCAGACGCAGGCTTATTACATGTCCAACTTTTTTCACTAATACTAAAATGTTGTAGATACAATCCGTGTTAAGAACTTACTAAATATAGCTTATAATAATTATATGTATATTGTATGTGGACTATTATATTTTAAAATATCTCATTATTATTTTAAATACTTCGTTTTAGTTACTAGCTTTGATATTATAAATAATACAGTACTGAGTGTTCCCCATAAATAATCTTTTGACAGAGTTCTGTGTAACCTCCAAGCAAATTTAAAGAAATGAACTTTCTGGGTCAGGGTGTTTGAACTGGTTTAGGTTGTAATAGCAAAGGCAATTTTTAATGAAATTTTCTGTCAGATTATATTCGCTGAATGGTGTATGAGATTCTGTGTTACTATGGTTGTGTGAACATCGGAAATAAATATACTTCAAATATAGCAAATGAAGTAAAAATGTTTAATCTCACTGCTTCATTTTGTGCTGATCAGAGATCAGCAATTTTGTTTGTCTACCATAGCAAGTTCACATAAAAGGAATAACATTTAAAAGGACAGGAGAGTGGCAAATGAGGTTTTTTTTAGAAAACACAAAGAAAGCACAGACCCTACATCTTAGCACAGGAATCAAGTGAAAGGTTTATGAAGGTTTTGGCTGAACTAGCAGGGAAGCCTCTCTAGAAGGTTGGTTTGTAAGTCTGTGCTGGTGTGGAGCTGTGCCGTCTATGATGGAGTTTTACTGGGGAATTAGTGTGTTGGGCATCTAGGAGTGAAGAGAGGTTGGAAGCGGATCCCGAAAGCCTCAGGGCTGGCTGTGGAGACAGCTGAAGAACATTACTCACAGGCAAATCAGAAGTGATCACAGCCGACTGTGACCCTGTCTGTGATTTGTCCACTCACTCTTGACAATTGAGCATTTTGCCTTTGGATGCATAACTTATTCTTTAGTAAAGGCTGAACGTCCAGTGTGCACATTTTCCTAGCTCCTGGTTTTCCTTCTTTTGTTTTATTTTTGTTGGGGAACTTTTAGTCCTTTCTTACCCATAGACACTTCAGTGAGACAGTAATTAAAACAATGGCTATTGAGGCTGTAAGTTCTTTATAGGTTTCAAATACCCAACTCATTTCTTGAATTCTCTGTCACAGAAAACAGAAAATTAACTTCATCGTTTTTTTTTCTTCTCATGTGCTCATTCCAAATAGAGACCATTAGAAGTTAAGTGTGCGAATGCCTGCATGTATCTAGAGTGTCGGATCGCAAGGCAACACGTGTTTCTATGGTTCTGGAGTCAAATAAATGACCGACTTATTTCTGTATAGTAGGGAAACGATTCCTTAGTTTCCCAAACGAAATTAGCACCAGGAGGAAGTTCCTGCCAGGATTTGAAACCCGGCTAGGAACTCAGCTACATCGATCTTAGGGCTCTCGAGCACTAAAGTCAGCGTTGAAGCCAGGGCTGGGCTCTTCCCCATCATTTTAGAAGCAGTACAGTGCAAAAATGTAATATTTCAAGTCAGGAAACCTGAGAATGCTTTGTTATTAACTACAGACAGGTAGAATGACATATTGAGACCTCACCTAATTCTCTGGGTTTAATTCGCTTCTCAGTGGACCACAATGACAATGGCTCATGCCCTCTAGTATGGGGAAAGGATACAGTCTAGTTCAGAGCTTAACCAGGGGCCACTCCATTGGCTTGGAATGACTCACTAGGTATGTTAAAGTCATAGTTTCCTATTCTCCCAAATGGAGTTGACATTGGCTCTAACTACTTAACACAGGTGGCAGGTGGCCTGTAGGTCAAGTGAGTTAACTTGTGAATACAAGCCTTGAACGTGTAACATAATGAATCTGAGAGCACAGGGCAGGAGGGGAGTTTTAGTGCAACTTGAGGGCTTGCTCTCAGTTCCAATAGACTTAGTGTTCGAAAGTGGGATCTCTAGTGTCTTACCCAGTTGTCATCAGTGAGGCTTCCCTGGCAGCTGATAGGAACAGATGCAGAGACTCCAGCCAGATGTTACATGGAGAAAAAGACTACATAGAAGATCTTGTAAGAACCAGAGGGGATGGTAGGCATCAGGAATACAAGGCCTCTGGATCAACTGTGTAAAACACGTATGAGCTCACAGACTGAAGCGGCAATCATGGGGCCTATGTGGATCCCTTCTAGGTCATCTATGCATATGTTTATAGCTACTAGCTTGGTAGTTTTATGGAACTCTTGACTGTGAGAGCAAGTGGGCTTCTGACTCTTTTGCCTGTTCTTAGAACTCTTTTCTTCCTGTTGAGTTGCCGTGTTCAACTTTGATATGATAGTTTTTCCTTCATCTTATTATACTTTATTTTATTCTATTTTATATTTTATTTTGTCATGTTTGGTTGATATCCCTTAGAAACCTGTTTGTTTCTAATGAGAAACAGAAAAGGAATGGATTCAGAGGGAAGGGGAAACTATACTGAGGATATAGTATATGAGAAAAGAATCTATTTTCAATAGGAGAAAAAAATGAAAAAAAAATGTGGAATCTCAGATTCTGTTGATCAAGTCTATAGCACCTGGAGAAGAGCTGGAGATTTCTTTCATTAATGGCTTTGAGGTAATATTGGCTAGTCTTTACAGTCCCTAAGTTTTTTGATAAAATCATAAATCTCATATATTTTTACTAACACGATTTAAAAAGGCAATAAAACATTAACTCTCATGGTAAAATTCACTTAATTCCAGTCCCTCAAAGGGCCCCCTTGCTAGTGTCCCCCTGCTTCGACATTGGGCAGGACCACTCTGAGGCCAATTCTGAGTTGAACAGCCTTTCCTTCCCCAAGGTGTTCCCGGGAAGCCCAGGACGGTACCATTGCATAACAGCTCTAGGCAACCTGCTATACCAACTTCATGTTTGAAGAATGCTGGAGCCATGAGGCTTATTGGAAGCTTAGCAGAGGGAACAGCAAACATAGGTACCCTGGCCAGCTGGGAACCAGGCTAGAGTCAAGGTCATCTGATACACTGTGATGCTCCTTATTTTTCAAAGAGAAAAGTGTCAGCATTGAGGCGATTTCTTCTCCTTCTGAGTCTCAAGGTTCCAAATGCAAGTCCTTTAAAGTCGCCAGGGTGCCTGAAGACACCCTGGGATTTGTGGGGAAAGGGCCATATAGAGAGTGTCAGTTGTGAAATGCACACAATTTTAGGCCTGTTGGCTCAATTAGTGGAATCATTTGTGCTTCTTTACTGTATCATTTGCCAGAAGAGGCTATTTCTTCATCTTCAAGAGTGTTAAAATGTCGTGCTATGTAATAACAAAGAATTTGTCCTCTGCTCTCTCTACTTCGTTCATGTCTTTTCTTAGAGTGGATTACAGTTGGGTTGGGAAATCCTGCATTTCCAAAGGCTACACATACCTATTTGCAACATTCCCTCAGATGTTTCCAACAAAGCCTAGAAAATCAAGAACTAGTTTCTTTTGCAGCTGCAAATTTCTCCTCTTAAATTTAGTTAGTATGAAAATCATGAAGGGGGTAAGAAATGAAAAAGAGGGGAAGAAGGAGAAGAGGAGAAAGAAGAGGAGTAGAGAGAAAAGGAGAAAGAGAAAACAGAAACAAAAGAGTTCTTAAAATGTACTGTTAGGACTAACATAGATAGTTCTGATATTTTGAGGTCACAGAAAATTGATTTGAAAGAGACGTGGAAAAATAAGTTCCTATGATATACCCATTTTAAAGTGTGCTTTCTATTTCTAAAAGAAAAAGTTCTATTTTCTTTTTCATTGAGATATTTAGTTTTCTTTAACAGATGAGTCCAAACAGTTTGGAAAGTTTCAGATATACTGAGTAGCCAAAGTTCTCCAGAATTCCCAGGGTTTTGTTTGACAGGATACACATAGTCCCACATAATTTCACTAAGCGTTATCTCAAAGACATTAACTTCAGGAAACAGACTGGAGCACAGGAGAAAGTGGCTAGCATTTGACAAAGCCAGCACCGCAGAGCAGAGGAACCGGAATGTGCATGTCTTGCCTACAGCTGTCAGGTTGAATTTTTAATAAGTTCCCGTGACAGGTCACACGAAAAGGGTCCTTTACACAAGGATTGACTATTGCTCTCATATTCTACTTGGCGTGAAGTTTCTCTCCTTCTCCTGCCTCTTCCTCTTAGCAAACGGTATCATGGTGGAGTGTGTGGGAGTTAGAATTCTGGTGTGCCAACGACTAGCTGTGTATTTCACTTCTTGAAAAAAAAGATTTTAGTTTTTTCTTTAATTATGCAGTGTGTGTGTGTGTGTGTGTGTGTGTGTGTGTGTGTGTGGTGGCGGTGTGCTCATGTAAGTGGAGCGACCGTGTAAGCCAGGGGAGGCACTGGATGCCCTGGAGCTGGAGTTACAAGCTGCCTGACAACCTGCTGCGACTGCTGGGAAGGCACTGGGTCCTCAGCAGGAGCAGTAGGTGCTCGTCACCCCTGAGCCAGGTCTCCGGCTCCCATTCCACCTCTCTGTGCTCCACAAGTAACCATTACTCAAGGACAAATACCAAAAAAATAAGCAAGGTTTGTACCAGTGCCAGATACGTGAGAAGGAAGCACTGGGTATGTTATTTTCCCTACATTTCTCATGGTAGGCATTCAGAGATTTAGCCCTCCTGTTCTTTTGTACTTTGAAATGGATCCAAGCTGATTTCTTTGCTTTGGGAAGTAGAAAAATAGAGAAATAAGACGTTTTGCTTATTGAGAGTTAGGTACAATTCTACAAGCTTTTCAAACATTCTGCAATGTACTCTTCGAGGTATGGGGTGCTGAATTCACTCTGGTTTTCAGTGAATGCAGAGAGGAAATGAGAGTCAGGCCCTCCAGGTGACAAGACAATGGGTTACAAAGTTTGAACTTGAATCCAGACCTGACTCTGGAGCCTTTAGGCTTTACAATACTTCCATGGTCTAGAAGAGATCTGAGGAGATGTGTATGGTCAACGCTGCATGAAAAATTCTTCCTGGTCTCTTCTGGACTGACCTCAGACTTTTCTCCAACTTCATACAGGGTTCCAGTTTCTACCATCAGGAAAACTGTGGTTGGTTTGGAATCGTCTAGGCTGTCCAATGGGAAAATTCTGGCTAGGGTCATGCCTACTTTAATTTTACAGATAATAAGTATTTTTGAGTGAGTAGGAAAGGCAACAACTGATCTCTGGTTCTGTTGAGGATTTGTGTCTTCTTTCTAATCCACGCTCGCAGTGTCTTCTTCCAGACGTCTCAGTCCTGTCCCTGCGTCAATCCACCAGCACTCTTGGATCACAGGACAGAAAACAGAAGTCATGGCGACCAAGTACACTGCCACCACACACAGCCCACACTCTCTGCTAGCTTATAACAACTATCAAAAGAACTTGAAAAAGTGGGAAATTCGTGAATTCATCAAAAATTCCAATTTAGTCATGGTGGAGAGAGGCTCAGGAATCTGTATTCTATCAAATTCTTAGTCAAGGTTGGAATTTACCAACTGAGCCAATTATTTTCGATTCCGAGAGGATGATATGATAGGACCAAGTGTCAGTTTCGCTGGCCTGCTCCACTGCTTACTGTCAGGTGTGTGTGTAGTCCCCAACAGGCCTCCTGAAGGGATACACTTAAAAGAGGATGCTGGCAAGATTTTCTGGACTAGTCTTGCTTGTCTTTCATATGACATCATAAAACAGGATTTACCTTTCAGATAGAAAGGCTTGGATATCACTTAGACATTAATATGCACAGAGTACAAACACATCTTGATTTCATCTGAGCAAGACACATTTGGAAATTACACTTGGCTTTAATTCAAGCAACATCTTAAGGGGTGAACTCTCTGGCCTTCTCTTTGTTGTCTTATAGTATTTTAGGGGAAAAATTAAAAAGATTTAAAAAAACAGACAGTAACCAGATTTAAGAATAGAAGACCTATTTTCCCTGATGTTAAATTATAGTCTCGAGGGAGAGATGGAATAAGTGTAAAGTATGTGTATTTCAGGAAAAGATTAAACAGAGACAGGCTGCGCCTCAGACTTCTTGGAGAGTGAAAACATTCACAGTGGAGAAGCTTAAAAGCATGCCTCTTTTTTTTTATTATCATCCACTTCTCTTCTGAAAGGCTAATTGTAAAATTTATAGAGCTAATTATCTCCCTAGATTAATATTTATGAATATACAATAGCAAATGTGAGCGGCAAGTGTTGTGTTAAGCGGTGGCTTTTCTCTCTTCACACATGCAAGCAAACAACAGATATCTCAAGGTGATGTTAATATTCTCTCTACAATGTATGTAAACAGTCATGCTAAATTTTTCTTCCCAATTGCTGCAAATTGGTATTTACCCAGTAACCAAAAACTATTTTTAACAGCTAACACCCCCAGAATGCATCAGGGCCTTTCTGCAATGTGAGGATGAACTTGGGAAATCGATTATACAAAGGCTCTGCTAATCAGACAACAAAGAAACAGACTTCTCCTTATTGACTCATTTTAACAACATTTTATTCTTCTTAAGACAAAGAAAAGATCTGTTTAAAGCACCAGTTGTTCTTTCTGCAGTTAGAATACGCTATCAGTAACTTCTCTTCCAAAAACAGGAGAACAATGTCAAGCATGGTCAAAACACAGCTTACCTAGAAAACCAATGTGTGCTCATGCCAATATACCCAGCTAAATGCCCAGCTTCCCTGCATAAATTCTAGCTAAGTTTGATAGTACACACATGTCATGACATTTCCATGACCTCAGTAAAGCAATATGTAGAAGGCAGAAAGGGAGACAAGAGAAACCAGAATTGATGATGAATGGATACCTTTGGACCAATTTTGAAACTCCGTTAACTTACAAAGGAAGGTGAATGGTGAAGGACGTTTCTCTTAAAGAATCCCAATTTTCTTGTTAAGACCCTAATTATTTTCTTTCCTTATATTGAAACATCCCCTAGTAATGTCCACTCATTAGTCCAGGACTTTGACAAGTGTCTGAAAAGATATGGCCACCCATAGATTCATGTGGTTGACTGCTTGGCCCATAGGGAGTGGCACTATTAGGATGTTTAGCCTTATTGGAGTAGGTGTGGCCTTGTTCGAGGGACTGTGTCACTGAGAAAGTGTGCTTGGAGTTATCAGAAATTCAAGTCAGTTTTCTCCCTGCTGTCTGCAGATCAAGATGTAGAACTGTCTGCTCCTTCTCCAGCATCCATCTTGCTTCCCACCATGATGATAATGAACTAAGCTTCTGAAACTGTAAGTCAATACCAACTAAATGTTTCCCTGGTCATGGTATCTTTTCACAGCAACTGAATTCCTAACTAAAACAACCAGCCAGAGTTTAGTTCTGCAAATGAAGCTATGAGTCTCGTGTTAGCCTTCTGTTCTTCCCGCATTCTAGGAACGTATTTTGTAAAAGAAAAACAAAAAGTTTTATGAGCTGCCTTGGGTGTTATGGAAGAAAAAACTGTCTAGTCCTTCCAACAAAAGCAAGTCTTTGATTTTGGAGGACAGAGGCATATTTTCTCTCTTTGGAGCAATACACAAGGAACATATTTGTCTGTGTCTTAAAGGTTCATACAGTTTTATTTATCAAAAATGTGTGTGTGTGTGTGTGTGTGTGTTTGTGTACACAATGTGATGGTACAAGATTAGAAAAGAGAAGGTGTGCACATGCCAGGGCTCATGTGTGGAGTCCAGGCACAACTCTACAGAGTTAGATCTCTCCTTGATCTGGTCATTAACTTCAGGTTTGCACAGCCAATGCCAAATTTTACTCACTGAACCATCTCATCAACCTGAGGCCCAAAGTCTTTTCATTAAACAGCATTTAGAGCCTTGGGGTAAAAGACTACTTTTTTGTCGTGTGTATAGGGCTGTCACCAGCAACAGTGGTAAGCAGGCAGTGTTTTTTTTGTGGGGGTTCTGACGTGTGACAGGTAGAAGAAAAAGATACTTTGACAAAACATTGACGTACCCAGGAATATCTTGAGTGGTAGTGTCTAATACTGCAGCTCTGAAAATAAGAAGCAGCAGCTAAATCTGGGTATTGATGCGATCTCATTTGGACTTGTAGGTCAGAGGTAACAAGTTGTACATTTCTTACAATGTTCTCTCCCACAGCTGCCTGCAAGGCCTTCCAATACTCTGAGATAGCTTCATTATCTTCCGCTATACTTTCTTCTGTAGGTTGGAGACTTGACTATTCTTCAGCATCTCCTCTCAGCACAAGTGCTTGGAATTCCTCATTATCTAACAAACACTGGGAATTATCTACCTCTTCTTAGACAGATGGGATTAGGGCTGAAGGTTTCATTTTCATCTGACTTTGATCACCTGTGAGTAGAACTGAAGTTTCCTTTCCTGCTCTCCAAATCCTATCATTCTGTAAAGCAAATCCGTGATTCTACCACTTCTTACTGGAGGGAGAGCCTGGAGGAAAGTCAGAGACACTAAGCCCATTGGCTCCAAGCCCTTCCTTCATCACCTTGTTTCATTAGACTTTCAAACTTGAAAGGAGAAGGTGGTAGCGTTAGTGTGCCACCACCAATCCCAAGAAAGCTAGAACCATATGGAGGACAGGAGAACCTACCATATACTTGCTGACTGCTTAAAATTCAGACTCAAATATGTACAACTAGCAAAATTATAAAACAAATCCTAGACCATGCTTTTGTGAACCAGAACTGGAGAAGTATTTGGAATGCTAGTGACAAAAGGTTTGTTCAACTACAAAGTGAGACGCTTAACTCCATAATTACTACAGTCTCCAACTTTTCTTAGTGTTTTCTATTTCTATGACCAGTGTGAAATGTCAGGAAATTATTTTAGGAATTATCCCATGCTTTCCTAGAACGAATCCATACAAATTCTTTAGAACTTAACCAAAAATTCAGAATCAAATGGTCACAACAATGGTAGCTCATAGGTTTCCTCAAATTTTGATAAAGCATTCCAAATATTATAAGGAATCTACTGTAGAAATCTATACATAAACTAGTTTAAATATCCTCAGTCCTCAAGAAGGGATTCACAAATACAGGGCAGTAATTGGGTAACACTGGGTTAAACATAGTTGTAATACCATTCAAAAGGATACTCATGGTTTCACGTGGGGCATAGGTCCCAGGGTTGAGTGAGCCTTCCTTTGGCTTTTTATTACTGTGACTCTTTAATCTTTAATGTAACTGAGAGGGTGTCTAAAAGACTACTACATTACCAGGCTAGTTATTTTCTTGATTTTTAAGAAATTTTGGCAATAACTCTGTGGAATCAGTGTCGTTTTTTCTCTGCATCCACTTTCTTGCTGAAATCTCATGTGACCTGTTTCTGTGGATGTGGGAAGGCTGCACGCCTTTCCCGTTACTGTGTCAGTGTGTCAGCTTTCCTGAGTACTATTGACATGATTTCCACCCCTGCCAAAGTCTTCTCCTCATCTCTCATCCTGCCTGTCATCTCCCATTTGCCATGGTCAATCCAAGCAACAGCACTTTGGACTTTTCCATAAAGAGGCCCTCTTGATAGTAAGTAGATCCAAATTGGTAGTGTTCTCAACTTAGCCTCCCCAGATGGCTTCGTGACTCAAATAACTGGCTGCTTCTAAAACTACTTTAAATATACAAATTATAGAAAAAGATTATATTTAATCTGGTATCTGAGGAACAAAGGTTACCAAACCAAATGAGCAGGGCATATTCTTTGATGTGTTGTGGAAGCCACGCTTTTGCTCTCATGCAAATATCGCATGATAGCTCTGTGGTATCAGTCTTGGTTTCTCTCTGCATCTCTTCCCTTGCCCAAGTCTCATGTGAACTGTTTCTGTGAATGTAGGAAACAACACAGCTGTGTTTGAAAACTGGCATCTTATCATTGTCAGGACATTCAAAATATGTTTAATTTATCAACATTTAAAAAGCAAAAACATAACATCTTTGACATACAGGCATTACTGACTATAGTTAGGATGACAGGATCAACAAAAAGGTATGACTATAGTTATGAACCTAAATCTAAATTGTTTAGAATTATAACCTTTTCATGGACAAACGGAGTTCATAAAAGGAAATCATTCCCCATCTCTCACATTGTGGTCCCAGAGAATTCTGTTGCTCTGTTTAGGGTTCACACAGACACTATGGGATCAATTTAGTCTGTATCTCGATCATTCAGTAAATATTTATCAATTCAATGTTGTATGATTTGTTAAACCATTTTTATTACCTGTTCTCTGATTCTCAGAATACAGATGTGTCAATAGACGTACCCTAATATAGTAAGACAATGCCTTAATAGATTCCCCTTTCTCAAAGCAATTATGACTTATGCCATGAATTGATGCATTAATATCAGAAGCAAAGAACTGTCAGGGACTTTGAAAACTTCATGTTTCAATTACGCTACTTTAAATATGAAGAAACCGTGACCCAGGGTAGTTACGATGTATACTCAGGGTCGCAAGGATGTTTACAGATAGGATCCAAATATTGGGCCTTCTGGTCTTCTAGATAAAATGCAGCACCATGGGAATGGGGAGATGGCTCAGTTGGTAAAGTGTGAACTACAATCACAAGAAAATCAGGAGTGACAGCGAATTCCTAGAATCCCAGCATTGGGAAAGTGGAGACAGAAGGATTCCTCAAGTTTGTGGCCAGATAGTTAAGTTAAATCAGTGAGAAAGAGAGAGGAGAGAGAGAGATTGAGAAAAATATTCAGTGTAGACCTCTTGACTTTAGCCTATACACACTCAATTATTTACATACATGTGTAATATATGTACACATGCACACGCAAACACACATACATCATCATTTAAGTGAATATCCTTGACAGCAAATTATACACTTTGATGATCGGGTCAGGAAGGATTGTGGACATTCCTATGTGGACTCCTGGAAAAATGGGGTTCAGAGTCTTCCTGTGAAGAACTACTCAAGATCCTAGATGGAGATACACGGACAACTCTGACATGTCAATTCTCTCAAAGCACAAAAATAAGTCAGGGAAAATAGGATAGATGCCTCCCAGTTCTCCTTTCTTTGGCCTAAGGTTGACACGCATTGATTCATCCAAGAACAATTATAACCTTCTAAAGCAGTTTGACCTTGGGAACCTATTCTCTCCATTTCAAGTTCACATGAAAATATGCTTTGAGACGAATTATTTTAAGGGAAAATGATTTCAACACATTTTCCTGGTACAGCAACTATTATTGCTGTGTAGAGGCAGAGCATAATTTATAGTAACCTTTTTAGATGTGTTTGTGAATCCCCTTGTGTCAATCCATATCTCATATTCTCTCTTATCTGTTCCTGTAACTCAAATCTCTTTTTCCCCATATCAGCATTCTATTTCTGAACCATTCCATCAACACCTCATTGTGTGGGGGGCATAACTCTTTTCTCTCTGCGGCTCCCACTCAACAACAATTTATTCCTTTCTCAGATATTTGGAACTTTTAAGTATTCTATAATGTCAGATAGTTAATGTTTCCCAGAGGAGATTAAAAATTCCTTCAATATATTTTCAAGCTAACGATTTAGCGCCAAAGAACGATTGTTGCTAGCATTATGGGGCAGGACTGCCTCCATTAAGAGACTTTATTTACCCTCTCCTAAACATACCTCCATCAAGTAGAGAGAAGAGTTTATTATAGGGTATCTATTATCTTTTTATCCTGCCATTTAAGCCACAGTTTCTTAAACTATAGGTTGCAACCCCAACTTCTTATGTAACTGAATGTGTGAGTCAGAGAAATTTTCAAAAGCAAAAAGTTTCTGAACACCTGACAGTAAAAAATTACCTAAAAATCAAGGCAAGGCATTCTGGCTGTAGGGGAGGACGTCACTGCAGCTTAGTTCTGAACATACAGTTGGCACACTTTGTAGTGTTGAGGCCATTATGCCCCACAATCCCAGTGAGCCCTGCCTGGAGCATCTTGGCTCAGATACAGGACTTGTATGGTATAAACGGTGGTGTTTCATTGTAGTTTCCTGTGATTACAGAAACATAATCATTTAATTATGGAAAGCAGAGTTTTTTACTGTCTTCCTAATGTTATACCATGATGTTTCAAATTAGTTCATCTTTGAATTGTATGATTTTGGAATGTGTGATTTTCAAAATTGCTGAAGAGAAGCAGAGCAATGGAATAAAATTTAAAAATCAAGAAATAAACCGACAATTCTCTGGCCACCTAAATTTTTACAAAGTTATTAACAATATGTAGAGAAGACAGATCGTCTGTGGTGCTGGCAAAATTGGACATCCACCCGCGAAAGACAGCAGTTAGAGCCATATCTTTCACTCTGTAAAACTCAACTCTGTGTGGAGCAAATCTCTTCATTTAAAACAGAAACACTGTAATTGCTGGGGGAAAAATGGGGAATGTTCTTCAACATAATAGTCCAGGAAGAATTTTCAGAATGGAACTCCAGAAACTGAGGAACTAGTCCTGAGATCAACAGGTGGAGCTATGTGATACTTAAAAGCACTTGCCAAGCAAAAGAATCCATCAGAAGAGCAAATGGTAGCTCTAGTCCAGGCAGGGAGCTGTTATCCAGAAGTTACAAAAACAAAACAAACAAAGACCCTACAGATATGAAACACTAAGAAAATGAAACTTTCAATCAACACCTGGGCTAATGAGATGAACAGACAATTCCTAGAGAAAGAAACACAAGTGCCAGTGTTTCTAAGTGCTTCACACCCCTAGTTATCAGGGAAATGTGAATCCCCCGTCAGAATGGCTATCATCAATGGGTCTGACAAGAACTATTGGAGAGAATGTGTGGATAGGAACTGTTATTCTCTGCTGATGGGAGTAAAAGTTAGCATAGCTGTTATGGAAACCACTATGGAGGTTCTTCAAAATTAATAGATCAAGCATATAACCCAGCCATTTTACTCGAGCATGCACCCAATGGACACCATATTCTACCACAGAACCACTTGCTCATCTATGTTTATTGCTTCTGTATTCACCATGACAAGTAAACACAAGCAACCTAGATGTCCACAAACAGATGAATTGGTAATGAAAAATGTAGTATGCACATGCAATGGAGCATTATTCAGCCATGAAGAAAGGTGAAATCACAAAATTTGCATAAAAATCAATAGATTTTGAAAGTATGATATGAAGTGAGGTGACTCAAACTCAGAAAGACAAAAACTGCGTGTTCTGCATCATATATGGATCCTATCCTACCATGAACATATGTATACATATAATTAGGTATAAGTGTGAATAAAGTCTAACATCTAGAAAAGAAACCAGAAGAGGGTGACATTAGGTGAAGAAGGTTATGTAGGGAAAGGACATATGGAATGAAAATGAGGAAAAGACTCTAGGAGGACTAAAAAGGGGGATGGGTAGGGGCAGGTGAGATGGAGGAAGGAGAACCACGAAACACACTTTATTAATCAATGTCATAATTGAAAGGATTTATACAGACCGTGTTGCCTTATACTCATAGAAATTCACCTGCCTCTGCTTCCCAAGTGGGAATACATGCCTATTCCTCCAATAATCATAAGCATACTTTTGCCAGTTTGTACCACATCCTCATGCAAAATAATATTCTCAGTATCAAAATATCAGTAAACTGAAAAAAAAAACCACTGAAGATACTCTATTTTCTGCAGGATCAAATAGTCAGTCAAGATCTAATTCTTTATGTAAAGACAAATAAGAACACCCAGATTATTCTTTTGCAAACTTGCTATCAACTTTACAAAATGCAAACATTATGTATATGAAAAACAATTGGTTTAAAATATGTTCTGTGATTTATGGCCAGTATATGTTTGATTTGGATGCCTATTTTACACCCTTATATACTCAGGGGCTCATGAGAATTTCTTAGATAAAGTGGCTAGTAGTGGGACAGCTTCATGAAGCCCTGATTTAAATTGTGTACAGTTAGAGTTTCCAGCACCAATTAACACAGGGAAGGGAAGCGTTCACACTTGACCTAATTATAAGCTAAGTGGATCCCTGAGAATCTGCCATAACTGTAGCCACATGAGGCATTCATTTAGCTGGAGTTTACATTTTTTTTCAATCTTCCATCTGGAAATATCAAGGAAGAAGGTCCGAGAAGAACCTTGCTATTCTCTTAGCAACGTGTCTTTGTTCTTGCACACACTTCTTTAATCACTCCTGAACAATATGTCTCACCGTGGAGGAGGAATTTTGGGCATTGCGAAGCTTTGAGAGGAGGGGACTGTGTGTGTGTACCTGCAGATCACAATGTAGCTGAACACCATCTATAAGGAAAAGTCAGTGACTATAAATGATCCTGTCAATGTGACTAGTCTAACGAAATGCTGAGTGCGAAAACAATCAATATAGAATAACATTAGTCTTAGTTTTTATGGGAAGAAGCAATATCAAGGCTTGAATTAAATGTGTAAAGAGTGTCTGAACCCAGGGAAGCTTTAAAATTATAAATAAAATGTGAGCAACAAACTCACCATGCTGCAAACCACCAATGTCACGAGAGGAGACTCTCCAGAGAGACGCATATTTGGTTAAGGTAATTATGATCTGGGGTTGAAATGTGCTTGCATAGTATTTTGTCTGCTTTGAAAATCAATATTCCAATTTAAACAGTCTTGCAGGACAAACCCTGACTATATTCTTTCATTGGCTGTTTTCTCGAATAAATGAAAACTAAAGACCTTGTGAAAATTGATAAAACAATTTGATAGTGCAAGTAAGTAAAGCCAAATTCCGCAACAACAGCCAAGAATTTCAGGGGCTGGAGAGATAGATGGGCGGCCATTAAGAGGAGGGAGAACATGAGCAAGGAAGTCAGGATCAGAGGGAACCTTCATCTGATGATGGATGGAGATTGAGACAGAGACCCACATTGGAGCACTGGACTGAGCCCCCAAGGTACAAATGAGGAGCAGAAGGAGGGAGAACATGAACAAGGAAGTCAGGACCGTGACAGGGGCGTTCACGCACTGATACAAGGGGACTGATCTAATGAGAGCTCACCAAGGCCAGCTGGACTGGGACTGAATGAGCATGTGATCAAATCGGATTCTCTGAATGTGGCTGACATGGTGGCTGACTGAGAAGCCATTGATAATGGCACTGGCACTTGTTCTGTCTGCATGGACTGGCTTTTTGGGAGTCTAGTCTGTTTGGATGCTCACCTTCCTAGACCTGGAGGGAGGGGGGAGGAACTTGAACTTCCCACAGGGCAGGAAACCCTGACTGCTCTTAGGACTGAAGAGAGAGGAGGAGGAGAGGGAGTGGGGGGAGGGGGAGGGTTTTGGGAGGAGGGGAGGAAGTGGAAATTTTTATAAATTAATAAAAAAAAGGAGTGTTTCCAGTTCTTTTAGCCCAGCCCAGTCCAAAGCCCAATACCAATGGCAGGTGGCTCATGACCACCACTAACTCAAATTCCCTGGGATCCAATACTCTCTTTGGATTTCAGTGAGGATCCATAGATATGTACACACACACACACACACACACACACACACACACACACACACACACACACTTTTTTTTAAATAATACAAAAATGAAGGTTTTAAAAAGAGCACAGATTTTCACTCTTACAAAGGAAAATGGAAAAGTTTATCAAGTGAGTTCCCAACCTGCTGCTCTATCAACTATATGCAGCCCTGACTGTGATGACTCCATCCAAAGATTCCGCCCAAGTGAGGGTATTCCTCTCCACACCCCATGCTCATTTTAATACTTACTTCTGGTCAAAGGCATTGGGCTTCCTACTTTGGGGCCTCTAATTTTATAGACACTTAGATATTGGCTTCCAGTACAGTGTCCTGTCTTGCATCTATGATTTGAGACTGACTGGATGTTGTATTCTACATGTGTGATTAGTGCTTTTATTCTCTCTGCAAAATCAGGAGTGACTGTGGAATCCTGTTTGAGGAGAGAACAGTATGACTTCCCAAACGAGCATGGGATTCTCACTCACTTATGGGTCGGCTACATTTTATTTGTGGTGTCTCACAGTTCAATGTCCTGCTGATAAGAGCAAGTTGAGTCTTAGTTTATCTTGTGTCAGACATTTGAGAAAATAGAGTGCACAGCATACAAGTAAATTCTGAATGGGTGATGAGCAAGAGAGAAAGAGAGAACTGAGAGTGAGGAAGCGGGGAATTCTTGAAAAGGATGTTTTGCTGTTGCTGCTGCTGCTGCTGTTTAGTTCGTTTTGCCAAGATTCATAGTTTGGTGGAGAAATGGTGAGTTGAAATTTGAAATAAAGGAAATAAGTCATCCCAGAAAAGTGAAGGCCATTAACAAATAGTTAACAAATAGTTAACAAATAGTTAACAAATAGTTAACAAATAGTTAACATCCCAGAAAAGTGAAGGCCATTAACAAATAGCATAGTACAGTAGTAACACTGTCGAACTCTCACGGGGCTCCCTAAGTCACCACAGGACAACAGTTGAAGCGCAAGGCTAAATGTGTCCCGTGGCTTAACTAGCCATATTTCCACAATTATTTGGAGTAGACACTATTTTTGTGCACCTTCTCTAGACGTATGCTGAAGTTTGAACAATTGGCACAAATTTATACTTTGTTAGCGGTAGATTCAAGATCCAAACTCGGGTCATTTGACTCCTGATGAGAGCCCATGCTTGTGTCCAAACAACTGTGTCTCCTGGTGGATCCACTGGGAGGCTCCCAGCAATAGCATGCGTTAACACCCGAAGCCTTCCAGGGCATTTCACTAAAGAAAAGAACCAGAAAGTCTGGGTAATTTCCTTTCTACATTAACTGTCCACTTCAGACAAGGCAAGTGGGGAGCTCTCTCTCAGCTACACCCAGCCCTCTGATCCTTCCAAGTCCCTTAGCTTTGCATCACCTGACCCCTGCTATAGTCTGTCTCTTTAGAAGGATGAGGCAGAACATTTAGAGTTTTGGCCATGTGAAAAACAGAAAAATTCCAGGCCTAAAATCTCAGGCACATAAAGAATCAATCGGGTGCCTGGCATGGGGCCCTCTGTAGGTTTTGCAAAATTGATTGATAAATCTATTTTGATAAGATTTATCCTTCTAAGCCAGAAGGTACAGCCTGCTCGTGACCCTGGAATTGCTAGGGGTCAGAGGATCCCATAAACACAATCTTTAAAAGTATTTTCTTGAGTTGTCAATTTTAGTTAGATTATCCGGTGTCATCATACAAATCAATAATGCACTTTAGAGTGTTCTCCCTTAACTTACATGTAATTTAAGAGAGCATCGTGTCTTTTGTAGGACTCCCACTGTTTAATGTCCATTCTGTGTTGAAACTATTTTAGCTGGTTGGGTGGACCAAAACATTAAGTTTGTTACCACTTTAGTGTGTAAAGTTAAACGAGGCTTTCAGTTCTTGGAACATATCAGCTCAATCTGATGTTAGGTCAGACAAGGAATTTTCCTGGTCAGACACTATTCCTTTGCCGTGGAGGTGGAATGGATTCTGTTTTTTGAAGAAAAAAAAGCTCAACATACTGCATAAAATACCTGTAGAAAAGGAAAATATGGTTGAACTAAGTATTTTAAGAGTCAGATTTTCAGGACTTTATATTAAATACCATTAAGCTCAGCTAATAAGTTTTGATAACAAACTGAAATAAGGAACATAAACACAAAATATGGATTTACTATGAATTCTTTCATAACTTGAACTTTATTCTACATTAGGCCTTTCATATATTCCCATGAATAATTAATGCCCATTAAAATGAGTTAATGGAGCCTGGGCCATGACTCAGTGGGGAAAAGGATTTTCTGTACAAACATGAGGGCTAGCATTCAGACTGCTAGCACCCACATCAAAAGCCAGGCATGGCCTGGGCAGTGGGGGTGCACGCCTTTAATCCCAACACTCGGGAGGCAGAGGCAGTGGGATCTACGTGAGTTTGAGGCCAGCCTGGTCTACAAGAGCTAGTTCTAGGACAGGCACCAAAGCGACACAGAGCAACCAAGCCAAACCAAAACCAAAACAAAAACCAAACAAGCAACAACAACAACAACAAAGCCAGGCATGGTTTGTGTGTCTGTTACCTCAGCGCTGTGAAAGGTGGAACAAAAGGGGGCTCCTTCCTAAAAAACAGTAAACTCCACGATTGGTGAAAATGAGGGAAAGAATGAAAAAATAGGATACCTAATGTCTTCTCCCAGAATACACATACGCACACACACACACACACACACACACACACACACACATACACACACAGGAGGTGGAAAGAAGGAGTGAAGAAGTAGTTCATTTTGAGTGTTGCAGCTGAGACAAAAACCTGCATTCAATTCCTAATACCACCGAAAATTGTTGATGTGTTTCATTGGGAACAAATTTAAATTTACGAAAATGAATTCAGGAGGGAATTGATGGATTGTGTTCACTCTTGTATCTGCTTATGCATGCTCAAGCTGCCTTCTTCGGAACGCTTGGCTCAGGGACACACTGCATGCCTGAAATGGCAAATGGTTGTACTTATATCCATTCTTCCATTGTTAAGACAATTTAGAAATATTAAGTGTAGTTATGTCTAACAAAGACAACTCAATAAGGACTCATTTGTTTGCCTTAAACAATATACATACTGTCAGCTGCTAATTTTGAGATTGTGTGTGCACTATTCTTCACAAGACATGAATACTTTTGGCGATAAAACATCTTTCTCTCCTGTTTTCTGCTATTTTCTTTAGTGTGTGTGTGTGTGTGTGTGTGTGTGTGTGTAGTATATGCAAACATGTATATGCACATGTGTGAAGAGGGATGGGGCTGTTAAATATCCGTTCTATCACTCTTCTTTTTTCCTTTGAGAAAAGCTCTCTCAGCACCTGGAGCTGGACCAGTACCCAGCAGTCTCAGCCACCCTCTTGTCTTTGCCGTCTCCCTCTCCACCCGGAAGCAGCAGGCATGTGCATGTTCAGACCCAGCTTTCTCCATGGGTTTTGAGGGATAAGAACCCAGTTTATTGTGTTTCTGAAGCAAGCGCTCTCCATCTCTGAGACATTGCTCCTGCCATTGTTTTCCTGATAGTTTCATTAATAGAGTTGAACTTTGGTTGGAAACTTTTGAGTCCCCTTTTTGTACCTGCAAATAATTATTAGTAAGACAAAAGCTCACTGCAAATAATTAGTAAGACAGTCTGTTGTTGATCTTTTACTGGTTCCTGCTTTGCTCCACCCTATACTGGTAGAGGGTCACATTTCCAATGGCTCTCGTTTACAGTCCTTCTGCTTGGTCATCAGTGAGTTCTGCGCTACTCTTTTATTTAAAATTTATCTGGGTCTCCCACTGGCCAGAGATGGAATTCACAGATTGTGACACCTAATCTTTAATTCTCATCCCATATGAACATATTTTGAGAGTTGATTCTATCACGCGTATCTTCTGTATCTCAAATTTGTATTCAACACACACACACACACAAACACACAACACACTTTTCGTTTTTTAAGGCAGGGTTTCTCTGTGTAGCCCTTGCTATTCTGAAACTTGCCCTGTTGTAGACCAAGCTGGCCTTGAACTCAGAGGGCTGAAATTAAAGGGGTGAGCTGCCACCACCAGTCCAAGATACATATATATTTTTTTTAATTTTCCAACTTATTTTTAAAATAGGCTCTCAAACTGGGGAAATAGGTGGCTTCATAATTAAAGTCCCTGCCTGTAATTCCAGTCTTGGAAGTCAGAGAGAGAGAGGGGCCCCAGAACAAGCTGGCTAGAGAGATTAGCCATATCGATGAGCTCTGTGTTTGCTTGAAAGACCTTGCCTCAATGAATTAAAATGACTCTAGACATCAATGTCATGCTTCTACAGGATTGTTCATGTGAGTGCCTAGGCACATATACCCATACATCTGTGCCTCCAACATAGTGATTAAGCTTATACACACACACACACACACACACACAGACACACACATACACACACACAACCACATGCCACACCACATGCATAAACACCATAAACACTACGAACATAAAGAAGGAGAAAGAAAAAAAAACCTCTTTCTGAAGCCCGGTACCACGTCATATCACACAGATAATTTTTCTCTATTAATATTTAGAAAAATAAAAGTAATATTATAGTAATATTGCTATTAATAAATTTGATATTAATAAAGTAATATTTCTCTTTGTCATTTAGTATCTGTTGGCTTTTATAAAATGTTACAGATATTATAAATACAAGTATGTCAGTGTTGAACCTAGGAAGCAGTGACTTTGTTTAAACTCCTTTGTAATAGAGAGCCAGATGGCACGGAAAATTTAGATAAATGTTCAACAAATAATTTTACTTCATCAGTTTTAATCCTGTAAAATATCTTATTCCTTGTTTGATCTGAACCTTTTTAAGATTTAAAGTTACTTCACAAATAGATTTCTTACAACATTTTATTTTTTTAAATTATATGTATGTGTTTGTGTGTAGATATATACACATTAAATGTAGGTGCCCAGCGGGATGTGAAGAGAGTGTTGGAGGCAAATTGAGGTGGTTAATGCCCTCAATGGTAGCATTCTGGAGGCAGAGGCAGGTAGATTTCTGGGTCTGAGGCCGGCCAGATCTACAGAGGGAGAGTTCTAGGACAATTAGGGACACACAGAGAAACTCTGTCTGTCTGAATGAATGAATGAATGAATCAATCAATCAATCAATAAAGTAAAGTAAGCAAAAAAAAATGGTGTTGCATCCCTTGGAGCTCGTGCTACAGGCAGTTGTGAGCTTCCCAATGTGGGAACTATGAACCAAATTCTGGTCCTCTGTAAGAGCAGCAAGTGCATATAACTGATGAGTCCACAAACAGATTTTATCTCTATGCATTGGAGTAATTTATCATTATCAATATATTATGAAAATATCTACATATTATCTCACTTCTGCCCTGATTTTATTGGACTAAGAGTTCCTTGAGGATTGATAATGGGTTGATGAAGATTTACAGTTCCCCAGGACAGCTAGATACTGGAACCATAAGACAGTGCAGAGCTTGCATGAAAACCTTGGAAATAGTCATAACATCTAGTGCATATATATCCAGAAAGACAGCAGGCAGCGTCGGTAGCCTAGGCTCATTGGTCACTGACCACTGATCCCATAGATCTGCCTGTCTTCTTTTATCCAAGCACTGTATTTCTTCTGTTTCTTAGATCTATTTATTCCCCACCGTGTGTGTGTGTGTGTGTGTGTGTGTGTGTGTGTGTGTGTGTGTGTCCCCTCCCATGTGCGCAGGTATTCCATCAGCCCTGTGTGAGTGCTAGGAACCAAACTCAGGTCCTCTGAAAGCATAGCAAGCACTCCCAACTTCTGAAACATTCCTCCCTCTCTATCCCTTTTCACATGGGCTTTAGGGATCAAACTCAGATCCTTCAACTTCCCCAGCTGGCTTTCATATTCCACATAGCTCCACTTACAACCCATGATCTACCATTGTCACCTCCCTGGTACACAGAGTCTATAAGTATGCCCCTCTCCTTCCTTTAATTCACGGAGTAAAACCCAAGTATTCATATCCTTCCTTCCAATGCTTGAGAAGCACACATATATGGAAAATTATATTATTTTGGGTAATTGAACTACATTTGTTTTTTACTGCTGATAGTTAATTTGTGGTTGTTATTAAGTCTCACTACAGTGCTTTTGTCCCAAGTCAACTGAATATGTTTCGTTTCTCTCCACAGGCACATTCTTTAATAATAGTTGCAGTACATGTCTGTAGGTGGTAAACTTTCTGTCATTCAGTATGTCAATATTTTGTTTTTCTGTCATTAAAATAACCTTGTCTAATTATAGCATGCTTGATGTCAGTTTTTTTTTGTTCTTCTGATACTAAGTTAACATTTGCATCTGGATGAATCAATCACATTTTGCCAATGAAAATTCTGATGGTCATGTAATTGCCCATTGTTTTAAGTCTTTTCCCTTTTCTCTTAGAAACTATTAAGACTTTATTATTCTTGACATGCTATTCAGCTGTCATAGATCCTGGTGTAGAACAACTTTTCTTCACTTACTTAGTATTGGAGGCATATTTTGCTTTTAGAAAAAGACCCTAATGATATTTTTTTTTCTGCTTGCAAAAATCTTAGAAGTTCTCCAATATCATTATGTTCTTTTCATTTTGAAAGATTTGAGATATACACCAAAATACTTTATGCTATTTTTTACATCTTCTTCCTTGGTATTTGCATTTTTAATAACTCTATCATTGTTCTAGGTCAATTTCTTTACAGTATCTTCCAGTTTACCCATTTTCTCCTTAACTGTATTATGGAATCTATTGAAAATTTTGAATTTTAGTAACTGCATTTTTAACTCACAGATTTTAAATGGATCTCGTTCATATCTATTATTATTAACTGGTTTTTCTTTCCCAATTTTCTCATTGTGGGAGGTGTTAGATTTCTCATCTACTATTTTATCTAGAGAGTTTAGGAAGCTATAAAGTTTATTGTTTTGTTAGCATTATATTTATTGCAGTCAAATAATCTATTTCAAAATATCAAGGAAACATCCTAAATTTTCCATGCATTTAGTTGGACAAGGCTGAGTTAGATTTCTATGGTAACCAGAGTGGGGACATGCTTTATTAACTTTCGTCTAATGCTATTTGTTTATTCATTTACGCACTAACTGCAACTGAGAGTGTTTGCAAGAATATGGGTGTGAGGTCACTTAGTTGAATATGAATCACTTACTAGTGGCTATACCATTGAAGAAAAATTATTCTGCTTGCTCTTGAAAAGTAAGATTTAGAATTTCCCAGTGAGATAGACCCATGTTAGATTTGGAAATTGCTTATGGAATTAGGGGAAATTTTGTGGAACCTCTCTGATCTTTGCTGAGTTAGAAGGTATTATTTTCTTCCTGGTATCCAGAGTTTATTTCACTTATGGCAGTAGCTGCCATGTTACCACAGCGTATCTCCCTTGAAGCTGTAACTTTAAAGTACTTCATTTTGTGGTATCTTGAAGTCATTTCAAGAAGTCTAGCCTACAAGTTACTTATTCAATCAACTCAATAGTTGTGCTTGTGTGTGTGGGGGGGGTGCTATGCATCCACTTGTGTGCATATGATTGTGTCCACATGTGTGTGATACATCCACTTGTGTGTATGTGAGTGTGTACATACTCAGGTGCATGGATGTAGAAGTCAGAGAGGATGTTGGCTATCTTCCTGTATCATTCTCAGACTTGTTCTCTTGAAACAGAGTCTCTCATTGGACCTGTGGAGTAGGAGGAGCTTTGGAGATCCTTGTTTTTGACTAGGTTAGCTGGCCAGAAGCCCAGTGATCTTCAACCTCTGCCTCTCCTCTCTTCTCATGCTGTGGATACAGGTGCACAGGGCCAACTTAGGCGGCTTTCTTTACTTGAGTGTGGAGGATATAAACTCACATCCTCAGCCTCTGTGCCCACTAAGTTATCTCCCAGAACTCAAAGATTTCTATAAACACATGATTCTATCCAGTTCCTCTGTGCTCATTGTTTCATGAGTGCTTTTCTGCTTCCTCTTCTTCACCTCACTGACATACAGGACCAACTTCAGCTTCAAGAGTGAATCTGCAATGAAGATTATGCTCTTCCCCTTGAAGAACCAAAATTAGCAGCCAGTCGGTGCTTATTGTAGACGCAACATCAACACTCTACTTTTAGTCTCTTTAATTTTTCTGTTCTGCTTTGGATACTTGGGGGTGATAATCTTATGTTTTTTTCTCAACCAAATTTTTTGGGTCTTACATTTTACATATCCCTGGCACAGGTTGGAAGAAAAAGCGTAGGGTTGAAACATGAGCTAATCACATCTTTTAAGGAAGTACATCTTTAAATTAGATTTTCTTCACAGTTAGGGTCTCACTTCCGATGCCACCTTTCCTTCCTTTTTACTCATCTGCTTTGAAAAAGTCTTAAGAAGGTCCCAGTGACCCTCAGTGAAGAGTCCTAGTCCATAGATCTCACTGCATCTCTTCATTTTACTTTGTAGGAAATGTTTCCAAGTATCAAGTCTGCTTTCATTCTCTACACACCCTCACAGAGAAATCTGTGTATTCTTTAATCCATTCTATTTGAAAAATTCTATTTAAATTGGCCTATTCTCTAGTCCCTCTACCTTGAGTCTTTTCTGTGTAGTTCTTATACTCTATAATTAGTTAGGTTGTATATTCTTTATATCACCCAGAAAAAGCAATTTGTAAGGATAAGGAAGGACCTGACAGACTTTATCCATCATTTGTTCACAGGCCTCTAGACTAATGACTGAAAAAATTCCATCATTATCTGTCAAATGGTTGCATGCATGGTTCTGAGACACAATGTGAAAATGTTGTAGTATGCTGCCCACACACTACTTTACAGACTGTATTTATTAAGATGCTAGGGAATCCATTGACTGATGCCATTCACTCACATGTGCCATTTCTGAAGGAACCTAGATGGCCCACATCATGGTCACTTCTTTAGGAAGCCTCTGTCCCTCTAACAGATGATCAGTGCAACAGTCACACACACCTGATTCCCTCACCTCAATTCACAGCAGTTCTGAAGAATCAGCTTGTGGTGCTTTGAAAGAAAATAGACCCCATAAGGAATGACACTATTAGGAAGTGTGACTTTGTTGGAGTAAGTATGGTCTTGTTAGAAGAAGTATGTCACTGTGGTTGTTGGACTTTGAGGTCTCCTATGCTCAAGCTGCACCCAGTGATTGAGTTCACTTCCTGTTGCCTTTGGACCAAGATATAGAACTCTCAGCTTTTTCTCCAGCACCATGTCAGCCTGCATGCCACTATGTCCCACGGTGATTATAATAGGCTAACCCTCTGAAACTGTAAGCGACTCCAATTAAATGTTTTTCTTTATAAGAGTTGCTGTAGTCATGGTGTCCCTTCACTGCAATAGAAATCCTAACTAAGACACAGCTACTTCAGAGCCCCCAACAGTTATTGTCTCTTTCTTCTATGTCAGTATAGAAGCTGGTACAGGAAGTAAACCCAGGTCCATACATATGCTAGGCTAGAGTTCTATCATGAACACACTCCTAGCCTGAGCCTGTGCTTAGACTACACTAAAGGCTCAGCTGCTTTCTTACTCAGTTTGCTCTCCTTCTTTTGCTTTCCCTGTGTATGGAACCCAGCGTATTCTTGGGAAAACCTTCCTTCATTGTATTCTCAAGGGTCATCTTGCCAGGGGACTCACCCTGTGACACTTTCTGAAGCCTAATTAATCCAGTCATGGCAAATAAGGATTTAAAACAATTTCTGGGGAATTTTCAAATCAATGTGCTTTTCCTTCTCAGTTTGTTTAAAATGAAACACAATTTTCTTGTTTTAAAACGAACCCCTGCTCTTCTCTGCCTTCTCCATTCTTTTCACCATTAAAACTGACTTAGCAAGAGAGAGGATGTTTAGCGTACTCACTGAATCTATTTGCATCTATTTGTTCCTTTAGAACAAATGTAACTAGAAGTTTCCCCCCTTTCATATTTCATTAAGACTTTCTTTTCTTGAATGAACACTAACTATCCTTTTCTGCATATTGATCCTCTCCACTTTTATCTTAGTAGCAGATGTGACTAGTACTTAAATATGAATATTAAATATGAATATATATATCATTAAGCATGCTTATCTCTTAAAGACAAAATGCCATGCCTGTTCTTTGGTTATAGCTTATATATTGCTGGAGAAATATCTAACACTGAAGTAGGGTCATAGGGGAAAGTCTCATTCTAAAAGAATCACTTATTTTCAAGGACCTTAAGTAATTTCCCAAAGATTGGCGGGGTGGTGGTGGTGGTGGTGGTGGTGGTGGCGGCGGCGGCGGTGGTAATCACACACACACACACACACACACACACACACACACACACACACACACAAATACCAGGCTCAGAAAAGTCCCTTTGAAATTCCTTGAAATCTCACAGAGAATTCTGCTCTGTAAGTAATTCACTTATGTAAGTGACAAAGATGGCAGCCTCCTGATTTATAAACTGCAGTAGCTTAGTCTTCTTTTTCTAAAAGCTAGAAAATCCCAAGAACTTTTTTGGTACCAGGGAATGTTCTTACAAGAGGTTAACACAGCCATCAGCAATTAGGAAATATCCCTACACGTCATTTTCCCTGTGCCTTTGCTGCATCTACAAAGGAGGAACCATGAAAAACGCTGAAGTCCCATGCTCTGGTTTGATCCCATCTACTGATGAGGTCTCCTATTTTCCTCCAGGAAGCTTCTCTGAAATGATGTTTGTTCGAGCCCGATGCAGTTAGCCCTGGATTTTGAGTTCCTTGTGGGTAAAACAGTGCATGTTTCTGCTTTGTTTCCTTAGGTGGGGAATAAATGCTTGTCACATAAACATCTGGGTGACTATGCATTGGCGTGGATTTCTGCATTACTTTCAAAGTCTCTTTTACATAGCTTCTTAAGCGCAGTCAGAAGAGAGAGTGATGCAGTGCTCCAACCATGTTTAATTTCTGCTAACTAAAACACAAAGTCAAGTACAGTAACCTCAACTGCCTCATTAATTGCTGACCCTTAATTAAAGGTATCATACATCATTAAGGCTTGAGCCTAGGTAAAGTAAATGCAAAATTCGATAAGCATAGCTATTACCTTAATATGAAGCTAATGTAGCTCCTTATTTAATGATTATACAAATAGGCTCTCAAGCTTTAGGTAACAGATCTTTGCACTACAGCCATGCTTATTAAAAGGAAACCTGTAAATCCCAAACTCTTCCTAGTGGAGAATTTATGTACACACATTAAGCCTTCCAGAGCCTTATGTATTCTTAGACCAGAAACAGTCAGGAATGACCTGGATAGTGTTCTCTTAGGGGCCTTTTGCACCTCAAGAGCCAGGTCTTGCAGAAATTAGAATGAGGAGCTCTGTTGCTCATCTAACATACGAGCTGAGGGTCAGACAGAATGAGGGTAATTGGATCACTGCATTCATTTTCATTTGGGCAAGCCCGTCTCCCAAATGCAGTTTAAAACCTCAGATTCTGCGTGTTCTCGTTCTGTATTCCACTTACATCTGCCTGTCCCTGTGGGTTTCTGAACACTATTGTCACTGGCTGGCATTTCAGAACTCTCACCTCACGGTTATTTTTTGACTGTTTTAACATAGCCCAGGGAAGCAGGTCAACATTGCTATTAATATTTCCTAGAAAAAAAATGAGGGAGAATAAAGCTTCAAGGGACCTGTTTATGATTGTCCTAGTAAGTATGTAGAGACTTCAAGCGCCCCGATAATAGCCTGGGCCACTTGACTGAGCATCTCGCACCACTCCACCATCTCTCAAACACGAACCAGAAAATAAGCCCTTTTATCAATTAATTAAAGCCTGTGGAGACAGGCTAATATTTTTTTCTGTTTTGGTTTGTTTTTATCCCAAATCTGAAATCTTTGGCTATGTGGTCAAGGACACATTTCTCCACCTGAGCCCATGTTTATTAATGTGCACAAAACTGAAGAGCCTGCTTTCCTATAATTGCTTTGAAATACCTAATGTAGTATGCCCACCACAGTGCCTGATACATTGGCCCACTGCCCCATCGAAGGAGCGTTCCTAATCTGTGTGTTTTATTTGAGCAATTATTTCTCAGGGAGCAAGTTTTAAGCGAACCTCCTGCTTATATTCCTTGGAAAGAAGCAGAAAGGGAAGAGAGATTATACTGAAGGTGATGTCTCAGCACAGCTTTCTACTATGGTATTTATTTTCCCAGATGTGATTTTGTTCACCGTGTGGAGAAAAAATTGTATTTGTACATGCATGCTCATATATGCATGCAAGTGAACATGTTCACAGAAATATGCATATGTATGTATATAGATAGATGTGCTTGTATAAACATTAATGCATATTCTAAATTAAACAAAAATTATATTTCTTAGAACAGGAGAAGGAGCAAGATATAATAATTAAACGATCAGAAACTAATAAAATGGGTAACGACAATTGTGAATAAACTCTTTTGTTCTTGTCCCTGGCCATTTTCACATCAGTGCAACTCCAGTGACTTGGAACAGGAAATTATACCTTCGTAAGTGCAATGGGTGGATTTAAAGAAAGGAGAAAGATCGATACTGCACAAAGAAATCAACCATGGCTTCCTTTAGTTTTTATTATTCTTTATTATTAATTTCTGAAGCTCAGAACCAGAGACCTGTCTAGCTTTTTCCTGGAGAATGTGTTGATGTTCAGCCATTTCTGTGGGTGCATTTTTAAGCTGAGCTGCAGGGAATGTCATGTGTTGCAGTCATTGCCATGGAAACCATTGTTGTCGGATGAATAGAACAGTTTTAAATCCTTGGTAATGAGCCTGAGAAACTAAGTAGGTCTTCAAGTTTAAGTTGTTTGGAAGTGGTTCATATTTCACACAGAGCCAGTGGAGGCAGAAGGTAGAGGGCAAAGGAGGGGAGAGATGCAAATAAGATATACTAGCGTTATGCTACACTTCCACTTGAACTTCTTAATGAGACGCACATGTAGGAAACACACACACACACACACACACACACACACACACACACACACCCGATGCACAACATTAAGCTTCCAGGATTCTTATTGAGCCAAGTATAACTCTGATACGTTCCCACTCAAATCAGCACTTTCTGCTCGCTTCTTCCAAGCTCCACAACTGAGGGTGATAAACAATTTTAAGGCATTCGATTATGAGACTCAATCTGCGTTGTGAATGTCTTAAAGGTCAGGTGTCATTGCTTATATCTGACACTAGGCTCAAAGCATGTACATTCCATAGACTGCATCTTCATACAATGTAACAGCTTCAAGATAGTCCTACATTTGTAGGACTAGTGAATGCAAGAATACCATTCTACTCCCAGCAGTGATTTCTTTTGACTGGTTTTGTTTTGTTTTTAAATACCTATGTTTATTAATTATTTCAAGATAGCATATACTGTGTTTCTATTATAGTCAAAATTCTTCCCAACTCCTTCAAAGTCTGCTCCCTGTTTCACACCCATACATTTTATACCCTCATTTCTTTAAGTCCATTAAATTAAATGAATTAGTGTTAGCTGTATACTCTTGGGTATGTGTTCATCCACTGCTGAATAGTCTGCCTACCAGAGGGTCACATCCTCCTACAGTAGCTATCCATTAACAATAGCTTCTCAGCTAAGGATGAGTCTTTCTGGGCACCTGTGCCTCTACGCTGAGTTTATATTGGCTTTGTAAATGCTATTGCAATTACTATGATGTCATATATGCAATTATTCTGCGTGTCTGAAAAACACTTTTTTTTTCTTTTTAAAGTATCCATAGCCTCTGGCTTTTATCCTTTTTCTGCTGGCTATTCTTAAGATCTCTCTTCTCTTTTTCCTTACACATGTCTCTAACGTCCATTCCTGACCTTCCTCTGGACCATCATCGCCAATATGCCTAACACAAAAATAGTTTTGGAAGAAGCAAAGTACAATGAGGACAAGCAGGAAAGGGTGAGTATTTTCTCTCCCAAGGCCTGGTAGACTCCTATTAGGTACTTTCTTTGCTCTGTGAACTTCACTACACTTTTCTGGACGTGGGGACTGACACTGCAGCTTCTTAGATATTTACTGGTTAACGCTGCCATTCTTTCCAGCAGTCGTTCTCAACCTTCCCAATGCTGCAACCCTCTAATACAGCTCCTCATGTTGTGGTGACCCCCAACCACAAGATTATTTCATTGCTACTTCATACCTGTAATTTTGTTACTGTGATAAATTTTAATGTAAATATCTGATATTTGGGTGACCTTCAGTTGGGTCACTACCCACATGTTAGGAATCTGTTTCAGAGGTTGAGAGGAGGAGAAGAGAAGGAAGGACACAAAGGAAAAGAAAATATTTACATTTTGTTTATGGTTTCTAGTGGCCCAGAAGTGCTGTTGACCTATGGAGAATCTGAGGAGGAGATTGCGCTTCACTGCGAGAAACTCAATAACAATGTGGGACAGAGAGCTGGCATCCGTGCCCCATCTAGAAATGAAAGGAAGGGGTTAAGAGGGAGGAAGGGAAGACAGAGAAGAAGGAAAAGGGCAATGGAACCTTTCAAAATTGAGGATTGTGTGGGCAGTTCAGTAAATGAATACTTTCCCCTCTGAAACTGCCGCCTTCCTGTGTTCCTGAGAGACTCAGCATGACTATTAGAATGTTCTAGAGTCAGCCTGCCGGGGTGCAGGCCTTGGCTTTACCACTACATGAGGCAAATGACATAATTTCCCTACCCTTCAGCTTTATCATATGTAAGAATAATTACGGCACAAAAGAGATGCCGAGAAGATTAAGAATCCAATGCACACCGATTTTAGTAAAACTCTCCTAAAAGCCAGCAAATGATCAGGAGAAGACAGGGATTTTTCTAAAACTTTCCCAAAAACCCAGCAAATGATCAGGAGAAGCTGGGTTTATGTCCAGCTGCACAGAGCTGTCACTCTGGGTTTTCACAGAGCAGGAAACCTAGGTGGAGCTATAGTCATCAAATCTGTTCCCCTCCCCGTCTCTGGAGGACTCAAGAGAGATGGAGAAAATTGTGATACCAGAGGGCGAGGGGTTATTTTCCTGCAGTTTGAGAGTTCTTATCACTGGAAATCTATCAGCGGGGAAACCATTCTGGGCTAGCAAGCTCTCTAGATGGGTAAGTTCCCAAGGGAATTCTGGGCAAGGGGCTACGCTGATTTTGGCTGATAAGGTTAGAGCCTTTTGGTGAGTATTAGAATTAGAGCATGTGATTTAGATACCTTAGATTTCCCCACCCTGACTTTAATCTTAAGGTTGTGTCTAACTCCCTAACCAGGCTCCACAAAGAAGTTAAAGAAGATGGCGGCAGCAAGATGGTGAGGTACAACTTAGTGATAGTGCTCCCATCTCCCTGACTCAACATTAGATTCCCACAATGACCCATTCCTTTTCTCTGCCTTCTTTTTCTCTGTAGCACTTAGTATCAGTGGAGATACTCGATGTTCTAATTACTTGTCTTGCTTATTGGGAATGTCTCAAGGCTACGAAGAAAGGGGTCTCTGCCTTGTTTAGAGCCTTGTCTCGGCAACTAAAATCATGGCTGGTATAAAAAAGGCAGAGATCCTGAACCATGGCTGTGTACTTCTTACCACATAGCATTGTAGGCAGCTAGTAAATGTCAGCCCAATAATTAATTGTCTGTAATGAAAATCAGTCAGTTAAACTTATCTTCTGCCAAAGTTGGGTTGGAGAATAGCAGAGAAGGGGTGCGAATGGTGTCCAGGAGAGGAAAAGGAGGGTGGAAAGTTTGTCACGATTCAGAGAAAAAAGTGAGAAAAATAAGAGGGCTGTGATGGGTAATCTTCCTTGGCCACTGGCTGAAATCATTCTAGAGTCCTGGGTTGGGAAGATGGCCCAGAGGTTAAAAATTTGTTGGGAACCTGAATTTTGAGCATTGAAACCCACATGAAGATCCAAGTATGGTGGTACAACATAGGTGGATGTATCCTGTAATCCCAGTGCCAAAAGGAAGAAAGAGGCAGTCATTGGCCCAGGAGAGTAGTCAATCACTATGCTGCTCAGATAAGTAAGGCGGAGAGCTATAAAGAAAGATGCCAAACATCTATCTCTGGCCTCCGTATGTGCAAACACAGGCTCACATCCATCCCCAAACAGCCATACATACGTGTGCTCACATTACAGTACAATCACAGACAGCTCCTCTGGCACAGTGAACTATAGAATCGCTGATGGATGGATTAACCACCAAAGAGTTTTTCAGCCTATTTTCTTTTCTGTCCTGGTAGGCCTGGGGCTAATGTTTTTGAGTTTATTGTACTTCTGCATTAGTTAACGTTCTCATTGTTATGCCACAATAGGTTACAAAAGCAATCTAAGGAAGGGTTTACTGTGGTTCCTGATTTGAGGGGATGGGGTCTGTCATTTTTGGGAAGGACGGTGGCAGAGGGGCGAGGCTCCTGACTGCATTGCATTTATCCCGTTTATGTTTTATACAGTCCAGGCTCCCACCGCAGACTGTGCTTCAGTGACAGTTATTCTTGGGAAGTTGACCTGAATACGGAAGAAACCGGTGCAGAGTCATAACAGATATAAATCAGATCGAGGATTTCGTGACACTGAGCCCTCAATTAAAGATTTCATTTTTAACACTGTCTAGCTTAAAACTGCCAACTCGGCTTTGTGGCGTATGTTCCAGAAACCCAGGGAGTCACAGGACACCTCAGAAGTGTCAATAAAAGCTACCAATTCCCATGCCATAACTATTGTAACAAAGTTTTTATATTCCTAGAGTTTCTTAGTAAAGATCATAGGTAAGATTTTAGAGGCCTCTGCCACATGGGGAGAGAGAGCAGGGTAGTGAAGAACAGGCTGCTATGAACAAAGGGGTCCATGCTCTGCTCTTGTGCTTAGGCCATCCGTCTCCATGCTACTTTCCAATTCTCATGAAGTCTACCTAAACAGCTTATAGACTTCATTGCAATCATTCATAGGACGCTTCGCTTATATATGTGCCACAGTATATTTTCTGTGTATTCTGACCACCAGTGCTTGAATCATTATGGTAACACAAGGGTAAAATCAATGCTGTCTTACCAATTTGTCTCCCACCCCCAGCCCCACCTGATTCAAACACAACAGTCAGAATTGTCTTTGAGGATCTACACACCGAAACCTGTACGGAGTGCTTTGCCTTCATTATCTAGAATCATTACGTGGGGCTTAACTAATGAGTAAACAAAAACCCAGAGACTATCATAATTTACCCACAAACACATGGCTAGTGAATACGGGTTTTAAAAGCAGATTTCTCTGGCCAAAAATGCCACTTTATTTTGCTACAATCCATGGCACCTCAAGGAATCACTGAAGTCCCCAAATCAACAATAGCCAGGTCAGCCAGGCTTACCATATGTGGTGAAAAGAGGGTTTGAGTTTTATTATATTTAGCTCTGCTAAGTAGCTGGAAAGAATTCATCTCGGAATTTAGTGACTTTCAAGAACTATATGTAATAAAATCAAGATAGGCATGTGGAGAAAATTGAACTCAAAGAAATATTTTCTGAAATGATAGAAGCACTGTGAAGCCAAAGAGGGGATAATGAGGAATAACTCGAAGGTGAATTGAAGACCAAAATAGACAAGTACTGTTCCCAGAAGCACCAGCCAGCATCAGCCAAGGAAAGGCAGAAGCAAACGCTTATGTGTCTAGGAAGGAGCAGGACCTTAGGCAGACACAGCAACTGTTGGGCACTGCCTGAGACAAGGACAGAGATCTGGCTTTCCAATTGTTCCCATTGTTTCCTGTCTTAGCAGTTCCGACCTGTGTCCAAGTGAGGAATCTCAGCCTTCAGGGAACAACTTCTCAGCAATTAGGACAGAATAGGACAAAATGCAAGTCCAAGAACACATCAGGCAATGTGGTATGACAATGGCCACAGGAACATGTGCTTTCTACTTTTGGTTGGTGGGGTGAGTCACATACTGGATGTTTTGTATGAAGACTGAGAGGTAGGAGGCCAATATAAACACCTCAGAGAGATGCTTGCTTCATTTGTAGGTGTGTGCACATTCACCCATGCTCCTTCTTCTGTGCCCAGTTCCTAACCAATCTCCAGATAATGTGTACTGCACCTCGCACTTCCTTATTTCCCGCCTGGGGCATGTTGTCCTTAACATGCTAGACTGTGTCCCCATGGAATTCTATACCAAAATAAGTCCTTTCTTTATTAAATTGACTTTGTTAGGGTCTTTATATTTTTATAACAATAGGAAAAGAAACTAAGTGACCAACCTTTTCCAACTGAAACTACCGTCAGACTGCCACTTCATGTCAGTTGCTTTGGGGGGGGGTACTCCTTTTTTCTTGGGGAAAATGGCAACTTCTACGAGAATTAGCAAAGTCCTGCCCGACCTAGGCCACACTGATTTTTCCAAACTGTTCATAATTGTTTCCTGAAAGTTTCTTGGCTCCAGCACAATGTTCTTCTTCAGTCCTTGAACTTGTATGTCCCCTGCTAGTGCCGTGCTCTCATTTCCCCTCTATCTCAAATGACCTTTTTTTTAGTGGATTTGAGCTCGTCATTCCTCTCTGAACCTAGTGATCACATCTTCAGGGAAGTTCTCTCTGACCTCCCTAACTGTGAAGTACTTATGTCATCCTGTAACTTTCCTGGCAAGAACAAAAAAACATTCTAAAAACGTACCTCGACTCCTTCCCCTGACTATCAGATGGATCCCAGAAACTGGACTTTCCCCAGGAATCTTATACATCAAGAAAAATGTTTGGAAGCAGCCAGTGGGAAGGTCTGTGTTCCGTAAAGAGGTCTATAGCTTGCTAGTCCACCTTACTGGGGAGATGAGAGTCCTGAGATTGGTGATGGGTACAACCATGCCTTGAAACCTTGACAGGGACTGAAGTAGCAGCAGCCTCTTCTCACAGCTGCTGGAAAGGAAGGGGGAGACCCACTAAGAACTCCTTTGTGTATCTGTAACCATATAACACACTTCTCGGGTGCCCACATTCCAGGAGAATAGCAAGCATGTTATTTCTTATCTTCTAAGAATATTTATAGCCCCTGGCTACCAGATTCAGAGACATGGGATGGTTAAATCCTCACCTGTATAAAGGATATGCATTAGCTAAATGTGCCCTTCCTGCCTGCTTCTCCACATCCTCTTAGTTTCTAGGAGCAAGAATTCTTGCTCCTAGAAATGGAAATGGAAGATGCCCTCCCCCTCACTGCTATCTGGAAATAAGCGTCAGCCTGACTATAAGGTTACTATGATCTACTCATGAACCATTCTTCTGTTACCTATGAGAAGGGAAACCCGCTATTCCTGGGGTCCCAAACTCACTGTTGTGCTGTCTTTCCATGGCACTAATATCTTTTTTAGTAATCTCTTACCCCAAAGGACAGTCTTCAATGTCCTTCTTGAGCCCCAAACCTGAGACTTTTTATATGCTGCTCCCAAGTACACTTAGAAGGTCCATTTGAGGTAAGAATGAACTAGAAGGATTTTTAATCTCTTCATCCTTCTTGGTATTGTGATTGTGAATTTACATGCGGAAATAGGATCTTCTTTCATGCCACACGCAGATAATATTGAAGGACAGGCCATATGAGGTTCTGTCCTTGAGGGACCAAATAAATCAAGCGATTTCCTATTTATCTTCTGTTTGTTCCATCAGGTAAAGCCGCAGACAAGAAGGATGCGATGTATTTCTTTTGCTTCCACACATTACCTTTCTTTACTTAAAAGTCTTTATTTCCTCTCCTCCATTCATCACTAGCCATGCTACCTGCAACAATGAGCTGCCATTTAATGTCTCTCCTCTTAGCCTAGCTGTGCTTCAACCCAAGGACTCGCCACCACCAAGTATTATCTTCCCGTTTGGAGAGGCACGTGGCTTTCCCAAACGAGCTCTCCTTTGCACTGATAAACAACAAAAGCCTCATGTCAGAGAGACAAGGCGAGCGCTTTGTCTGCTGCCACCCACTCCTCTTTTGTTTTCCACCAGGGCTTGCTCTTCATTGTGTTCCACATGCTCCTCTCCGGGGCTCTGCAGATGGGAAATTTTAAAAGTAGGGTATTTAAAAATAATAATCAAAAAGCCTCCACCCTGCAAATTGCAGGGCTTTATGCTGGAGCAGCATGCAGCTCCCTAAAGAGCTCTGTTTACCAGGAGTTTTATGCTTTATGTTGATTAAAGAGGTCTGGATGGTGGAAGGAAGGGTGTCAGAGGAGACCAAACTTCGATTTCAATGCTAAAAAGTATCTGAGAGTTAACTCTCTTGAGCCCTGTTCCTATTCGGGGGAAACATAAGAAGTAAAGCGGGAAGACCAGATCACTCACTGCTGAAGGACCACGTTCCCAGGGACGATGGAGGCCTGAGAACAAGACCTCAGAAATCAACCTTGCCAACTTCTTGATCTTAGAATTCCGATCTCTAGAACTATAAGGAAGTAAATGTTGTTTGTTTAAAGGATACACATTTAATGATGAATTTTTCGAAGCAGCTCTGACAAGTTGCTCCACCTAAGCCCTTGCTCACTACCCTCCTGCGGTTTATACACGAGAACCGAGGATCAGGGAGGTTAAATGCTTTGCCTAGGGTGATTCAGCCAGGGAACGGAATGCCAATCTAAAGCTCCTGTCTTCCTATTATAAGAGAGGAAATTAAAACTTGATGCTGTTGCCTGTTGGGCCCTTTGCAGCTACTGTTAGCCCTCTACAGATCCTAAGAACTGAATCAACGCTCACTATCCTTAATGACTGCCTATAAAGAACGTCCTTCTAATTGGGACTGGCCAAGGGGAACAAGCCACAAACCACTCTTTTTTTTTCCTACTAATAATTAAACACATCACAATGATGTTTAGGAGATGGCTCAGTAGGTAAAGTACTCTTTATGCAAATGTGACAATGACCTGAGTTGTGATCCTGAGAGCCCATGGGAAGCCAGGTAAGATAGCCAGTGTCTAAGCCCAGTATTCCTACAGTGAGATAGGAGGCAGGCAGGAGAATTATTGAAAGTCTTCAGCTAGTCTAGCATGAACAGGGATGAAGAAGCACAGTCGCACACAAAGTATAGGGTAAATATGACAACAAAAGTTGTCTCTGACTTTCTCTAGTGCCATGGCATGTATGCACGTGCGCACACACACACACACACACACACACACACACACACATATACTCAGAAAGATCATCATAAGCACACTTTTAAAGTGCAAGGCAATCTAAATATGAAAAATAATTATGGAACAGAAAATACACATTTATTTATAAAACTACAATAGCTTAAGACTGAGCTCCAAAAACAACTATAAAGAAAACCCTGGCACATTTTCTAAAAATCTTAAAATATAACTTAATCTTAGCCAAGGGAAAATTATTGATTCACCCTGAAAGATAAAAGTATTTTTAATTTTGTAGAATACTGTGACTCCCATAGCTATAAAATAATAATTGCGTCTGTTTGAGTCTTCAAAGTTTTAAACTGTCAAAAGATTTCTACTCTTAAGATATTTATTAGGACAAGCTCAGAACTAAAAGAGAAATAAACCCTCTTGGTGTGCCTCAATAGCTCTACGCCCCAGCATCCGTCGCTCTCCAAACCACACAGTTGCCCTTGCGCTTATGGAATGCAAGGCTGAAATCTAGGACTGAGACTCTGACAAGCACCCTCCAGCAAGATACAAACCAAGGGCAAAATTCATGTTTGCAATAGTCACTATAAGTAGGGCTATAAGTAGGGAGGTTGGCAACGGGTGATTTGTGAGCATGTGTTGGGGCTGGGAGGGACTTAAACAGTTTCTAGTCTATCTTGTTCCTTTAATAGATATAAGGGAACTAGAGTCTAGACAGATTAAACCATAGGCATATATTACATGGTGGATGGGAAACAAAGCTCTTAATGTTTCCTTCAGGTTTTTTCCCTGATGACAAGTTGCCTTTACCTTAACGAATATTTTATTTTTAAAGGAACATGCTGACCAGAGTGCACATGAAAACACTTTTCTAAAGAACTGGATCTTTTCTGGATGGTTTGCATCTTGTTATGAAATGGATGTTACGAACCTGAGTATTATGCTTGTGTTATCGGTCACAGTGAAGCATTAGGTCATAGTGAGAGGGATGGAAGACATTTTGTGGATAACAATTGAAAGGTAGAGGACAGCAACAAGTCTAGCAGTTTTACCTTTTTGTTAAATTAAGTCCCTATTTTTAAATTTTTTTAGATTGATTAATTAATTTGATGATTTAATAAATCATGTGCAACAGGTATTTTATAATTTCAATCCTGTATACGAATTATCTTGATCTGATTCAGCCCCCAGTACCCTCTCCTACTGACCCCTTCTTTACAACTAGTCTCCTTCCTCCTTTTCTGTCATTTCTTCATGGTCCACTGTGCTTAATGACAGTTGTTTGCATGAGCATGGATGTGGGCCGACTCCGCGTTTGGGCAACTCATGCGTGATTACAACACTGAGGAAATTACTCCCCACTTCCCAGCAACCCATTAACTGCCAATAGTCTCTCAAGGAGGAGGTGAGTCTCCATAAGCATCTCCCCCACCAAAATGGACATTAAGCGAGGCATTGCTGAAGGAGACAAAGAATTCTTTGCCCTCGGAGGCGTCTTGTGGGCTTTTTGTTTGTTTACTTGTTTGCTGTATTAGAACAAAACACTGATACTTTGTGGCAGAGGGCTTGGTTTCTTGTGATAACTTCCTCGGAGACCAGGTGGTTCACCAGTGAATTACTGGATCCCTGGTGCTGGATCCACTAAGTGCTCCACAGGACAATAATAAACTTCACATTAAAAAGGTTTCTGCACAGGAAGGTGTGCCTTGCTGTTCTTTGCTTAGGGATGTTTCATGTACTTCATTTGTAAGACAATCCAATATTCATCTCTTATTTTTTCATTGGTTGAAAAATTTAGTGGAAATCAAAGCTCTCCTACTGTCTACACCGTATTTCCAACCATTGTAGAACCAATTATGGTAATTGCCTTGTGGTGTGTTGCCACACACAGCTTAGCTGGCCAGACATCCTGCAGGTGGGACTGAAGCTTGTGCAAGACAATGAGGAGCTTATAATGGGAATTTCTTGAAAAATACAATTTGCCAGGATGCAAATCAATTTCTTGTCAGGACTTCCCGATCCCAGAGAATCATTTTTATGCAGACACAATTACTTGAAAATTAAGTTTCAAGAAACCATTAAGGAAAAACACGTATGGGGTACTCTTCCTACTTTTTCTTACATGTGTGGATATCCCTGGGGTACACATGAGTATATAGATAGGTGAGCACATGTATATGTATGAACACATGTAAGTGAATACATGTGTATGTATGTGTGTGAAGGCCAGAGGGCAATTTTGGCTATTCTTTCTTTGATGCCATTTACCTTGTTTACAGAGACAGGGCCTCTTATTAGCCTGGAACTCACTGATGACATTTAGCTGGCTAGCTGTGAGCCCCATGGATCTTTCTCCCTCCACCTCCACTGGGATTACATGTATATGCCACTGTGCCTGGTTTTTTTTTCACATGGATTCTGGGTAATCAAACTCAGGCACTTTCTCATGTTTGTCCACTTCACCAACTGAACCATGTCTCCAGCCCTTCCTTTAATTTTTAAGGAATATTGTTTTACATAATTTATGCATAACATCTAAGTTATTGTGTGTGTGTGTGTGTGTGTGTGTGTGTGTGTGTGTGTTTTGAAATAGGTTTTCTCTGTGTAACAGCCCTAGCTGTCCTGAAATTAGCTCTTGTAGGCCAGGCTGGTCTTGAACTCACAGATATCTGCCTGCCTCTGTTTCCTAAGTGTTGGGATCAAAAGTGTGTACCAACACTGTCCAGCATTATTGTGTTCTTAGAGTAATGATGACCTGTAAGTATCAGAATGTGCTTGGTTACCCCTGCGCGCCTGTCCACATGCAGGACAAACATTCTAATTTAGAGTTGGGTAGAGGTGCTACATGTTTTTAGTTCAAGCACTTGAGAGGTAGAAGCAGGCAGATTGCAAGGTTCAAGGCCCCAGCCTGATCTACATAGTGAATTCCAGGACAGTCAGGGTTACATAGAGAAACCATGTGTCAAAAAAAAAAAAAAAACCAACCAAACAAACAAACAAGAATAAAATAATATAAAGCAAAAAACCCAAAGCAAACAAATAAACAAACAAAAAACCCAAATAAACAAGCACAAAAAAACAAACTAATCAACTAAGCAAAGAAACAAAACCAAAACCAAAAAAACTCTGAGTGTTTAGCTAAGTGTAATGGTGCACACTTTTAGTCCCAACACTTGGGAGGCAGATCTCTGCGAGTTCAAGCCCAGCCTGATCTGTGAAACCAGTACAAACACAGAAAAACCCTCTCGCAAAACCCGCTCCCCGCCACACACACTAAAATAAAATAGATGATGATGTAATAAAATACCAACCCAAAACAACTTGGGATATAAAAGAAATTATACTCTGAGATTCATGTTCAGCTGTCTGCTCACAGTTCAGGCTCACTTGCCCAGGGGTGATACCAACCACAGTGGGCTGGGTCCTCCCATGTCCACTAAAAAAATCAAGAAATGCCCCATAGACATTGCCATAGGCCAATGAGGTGGAGGCAGATTCTCAGGAGATGCTTCCTCTTTCCTGGTGAACTGCTGAAGTTACCCGTGACAACTGAGGACAGATGCATTGATGGCTCAGAGCAGTTATAGCCAGTTTACTTCTAATGTGGTCAGTTTGCCATTAATGGCACAGGGTTGAGCTACACCATTCTCTCAGACTCAGACTCACCAATGACTACAAACTCCTTCCCTGCTTCACTGACCCTTACGAAGGAACCCAAATCAAAATGAGCTTTTACAAATCATGCTAGTCTGAACTCTAAAAGCTTGAGTTAAGCTGTAGCCATTGTAACACCACGCACGCTTAATGAGCAGTATAAACATTACCTTCTAATGACTGACACATTACCCTGCCATTTGAGTGAGGGCAACACCCTTCTTGGTTATCCGTGTGAAAGTACTTAGTGTTTATTACCACAGTAACTAAGGAGAGATGACCCCAACACTTCTAGAGCTATTTTGAATGGGCTGTTGGTGCCAGGTGCCTCGGACAGGATTAACTTTCCTAAAATGCTTATCCGCATCCTTCCCATGGTAACCATCAGTATTATTCTGTGTCCTGTTGGCTAGGCGATTCTTGCAATCTTGCTCTTGGTTGTTACCTTTCTCTGGGAGAATAGCCAAAATTGCATGCACAGTGTCTCCTCCAAGGGATTCCCTCATGTCTTAGTGCTCCTAACGATGGATGCAGCTGTGCTCTTGGTGGAAAGCCTGCATCTGCCAGAACTTTGGCACCATTGCTATCATCCCTCAGATTTTGAGGAATTCTTCTTGGGGTGGCCTTGTTACCGCATCCATGCTAAAAGTGTTGAATTTGTTTTTTTTTAAAAATGTCATCTTCGATTTGAAGGTTAATTCTTAACATAAAGGTATAAATCATATAATCCACAGCATTATGTATTATAGGCATATTCTTCTCCTAAGAATAATTGCAAGTCAGTATCCTCATAATAAAATATTAGAAATCAAGAAATTAATGAGAATGTCATTTTACATGCGGTTTTGTGTTTGTGTATTTTTTTCTGGAATGATGAGGTGAGTAATCACTCATTGCTACTCTGATAAGGAATCCATTTTCCTTAATGAACACAGTTTTTTTTTCTTTGCTTAGAAAATGTACTTGGTGTCATTTCTTTTGAAGTGGGACTTGTTTGTTTGTTTTGATTGTTGGCTGAAATCCAATTGGTCCAGAAAAGAATTTCTCCTCATGACAGATGAAGTAGAGCATGTGTCTATTAGTGCTTGCTATAGCCTAAGGGACATGTGAAACCATGTTTCTCTATATAAAGATACAGCTCTCTACATACATCTCCATAGATCATGCCTGACTTTTAAATCATGAAGGAATACTTTTAGTAAGAAACAGGATTTTTGTATTAGAAGAATGAATGACTTTACAGATTTGGCTTCTTGAGTGTGTGTGTGTGTGTGTGTGTGTGTGTGTGTGTGTGTATTCTCTTCTATTTATCAAGTGCTCCAAAGGAACTAAGGACTTACATGGGTTGATTGCTTAGTTCTGTTTGTGTATCAAAAAAGAAAAAACAAAACCCAAACTGAAACCCACTGATATGTGTGCACTGCAGTGATTAGGAATCCAGGCACTGTAGGCTAGAGAACCTTTTAAACAAGATGAATCTGAACGAAATATTTTCTCTTAGATGTAGAAGCTTACGTGCAAGTTCAAAGCCTCCAGAAAGTCGTCTTGATGTTGCTCACCACACTTTGGCCAACAGAATACCCAGCTAAGGAATTACTGTATATGTGCCATTGGGAAGGGTATTCAGGTTGTCTTCACTTCATGCAGGTGAGCGCTAGCTCGCTTAACCTTTCCGTTAGGTTGGTCGTTTCTAACAGGAAGTTGCTATTCTCTGGTATTATTACCCTGATATCTTATAGGGAGAAGCTAGTCATATTGGTCAGCATTCAAAAATGAGTTACAGATTTTAGAACTCTTGTGCAGAGTGGCAGTGTACTGAGTGTGTCTGACTATTATCATACTGCACAGAACCAGTAATATCAGGGCTGTGCTTTCTCCTTACGAGCTGTTGGTGAGGCAAACCCCCTAAGACCTCCTACACAACACAGGCAGTTGATAATATTTTGATTGTACACCAAAACTAGATAGTAACACACTGTGGTTGAAAATACCACATGCTTAATCCTAGGACACAGGGAAGCCAAGCTGGTATTGGTGTGGAAGCTTTCTTGCAGCTGATCACCCTTCTCAGTGCTGGAAGGTGCCAAGTAGGTGGTTGATGGAGAAGTGTAGACCCCATGTACAGCAACGCCAATGGGACAGGCAAGGGAAGCCCACTGGTGCAACACTGGCAAAACAGTCATCATGGGAGCCAACCATTTTCTGTTTGGATCTGATGCCCATCAAATGTGAGACAATTACATATGGTTTGGTTTGGTACTACAGATCTGGTGAAAATTTCAATGTTGGGCCAGTCATAAACCCAAGAGGTAATGGCTTTACGCATGAGATATTTTATTCTATTTTAAATCACTTATCTCTATACAAATCCACCCAAAATTTCACACATTTATATTACCAGTGTATCGCTGTCAAATTTCATTTCTTCTGAAGCCCAAAGAGAGCCATTTACTCAAAAGTCATACTTCTAGGTCAGTGGTTGTCAGCCTTCCTAACACTGTGACCTTTTAATATAGTCCCTCATATTGCGGTGACCTCAAATATAAACTTATTTCATTGATACCTCATAACTGTAATTTTGCTAATGTTGTGACTTGTAAAATAAATATCTGAGATGTAGGATATCTGACATGTTACCCCTTTGAAAGTGTCATTTGACCCCAGAAGGGTCATGCCCCACATGCTGAGAACCACTGTTTTAGGTGGTAAATGATCAAGCTCGATCCCAGGTTTATTGAAATATGTACTTTCCCCACTGTGCAGCACAGAACAGGATGTGGCTCCTATCTATCTGTTCTCCTATGACCTTTCCCCTGATCCCTTATAATTTTCTGTCAATGGGAATAAGACAATGACTTTGTCCAAACAATCCCCTCTTTCTGAAGACTGTAGTTTACCCAAGTCACCAATGAAGGATTCGTTCCTACATTATTTTCTATTAGATTCCAATTTTAGCGCTAGTCACTCACATTTGTTGTAGCAGAAGGTGAATAGAGAGAATGCTAGCATCTCTTTAATCTGCTGTTGTATCCCTTTAATGTCTTTAGAACATCTACCTGTAGTTGTTGTGTATCATAATTGATTCAAGTCCCCCAAAGCAGGCACTTTCATATTAGCTGCATGTTAGGAAGAGGCAATGAAATCATTGTAAGAGCCATATCTCATTAGGGACTCATATATTTCTCAAGGCAAGCCTCACTGGATGCTTAGTGCTGTATTTGTTTATCATTCTATGAAGTCAATGAAAAAAAAAACAACCTCACCACTCACGTAAAAGACTATAGAACCCTCTGGAGTCAGGAGGGTTGTAATCTATTACTTTCTCATGGTGAGCACCAAGGTGGTGCTCGGGAAAATTGTGCTGACTGGCTGTGATATTTACATACATGCTTCTCTGTGCTGTAATTGAGCCTCTTAAACACAGAACCATTTCCTAGCACAGTGAATGGTGAGAGGCCGCTGTGCAGGTCACCAGCTGCTACAGAGAAACTTTGTCTGCAGGAACATGCAGGTGGCCCCATTGGGAACTTCTAGCTCACATGAAGGGCAATATCGGTGTGTGGATGTGTTTAGCTGAGACCAGACATATGCAGAGGATATTTCCTTCTCCTTCATTATCAGCAATAAGCTCTTCCAGCCTTTGCAATTTAGTCAGTGGTAAGAATAAGAACGGGATTCTACATCTCTACTCTCTACCATCAAATCGTAAGCACCAGAGCGGATCAACGCCAGGGAATGTAACATAAACTAATTCTTGCACTGTTTGCACAGATTTGAATCTATTGTCATCTGGAAGGCTTTTCTACGGGACTATGAGGACTTCCAAAAGCTTCTTCCAACCAAGAGATTGGAAATACAAACCAACAATGGGTAGACCATGTAGAGCACTAGAACCCTGACCCTCAAATTACAGCTATCCCAGAATGCTCTACTGTGATCTACAGCATCTGGCTGTTCAGTCAGACTTGTAGAAGAAAACATCATTACCTCTTGTAATAACCTGGGGCACTGAACAGTAACAGGAAGAAACCACAGGAAATGATCAGGACTTGGCCAACAAATCATAGCATCGTGAATAAGAGGAAAGTCAAATCTATGCTCCTACTTGACCACACAGGATATAGATGATCTGGTTAACTATCCTGAAACTCCACTGCACCCTGTGCTCATATATAAGAGAAACTTCTTTATACTGCACTAAAGTGTTCATCTTCTTTGGATTTCTACCTGAATGCAAGAGATGGTGGCCAATGTTCTTGCTATAACAAGTTTTGAGCCAGTAGGTGTGACGTGGTTGATGGTTGTTGCTATCGACTGGATAGAGTCTAGAATGGTCGAGGACACACACTTCTAGGCATATTTGTGAGGGGTTATCTAGACAGAGGTTAAACTGAGGGTGTCTATGGGTATTATCTTTATTAACTTGGGTGGGAAAAGACAGTTACCGCCTAGGATCGTGGGTTTTGTGAATGGAGAAAAGAGCTGGGTCACAGCATACATTCATCACTCTCTGTTCTTGATTGTGGTTGTGATACAATGAGCTGCGGCAAGCTCCTCCCTCCTTGACTTCCTCACCATGGTAGACTTTTTGTTTTACCTGTGAACTAGAATAAACCCTTTCTTCTTGAAGTTGTTTTGTTAGGATCTTTAATCACAGGGACAGAAAAGGAACAAAGACAATGTGTCTTATTTTTATTCACCTCAATGATTTCTCCCTTATAATGTAGTACAGAAGTACGCATGTGGACTGGAGAAACATGATGAATTGTATTTAAATGCATGTGTCAACTCTTAAGTATCTCTGGGTGAGTTACCTGACCATCTGTTTCTTAGTTTCCTCATTTGTAAAATGGGGATGGTGCTGCTTGGCCACATAAAGTAGATGAGAAAAATCGAAGACTTGATACACATTGGTGACAGCCATTACTGTTAGTTTGGTTACAGTAAACTTAATTATCCCTTTACCTCTTCCTTTGGCCTGCATCATGTCAATAAACTAAAGATGCAACTCTGTGTGAAGTACTGCTTGAAACTATTGGTACTTATTCACAAATTAATTTTTAGTATACACTGAAGATTTCTTTGTCTGGATTCAGCAGAGATTCAACACTGGCAAGGTTTTAGACTCTTTACGTGAAGCTCTTACCTGGGTGACCTGTTGGGTCAGGATGTCAAGAGGCAGCAGGGGAAAGGTCAGATGCAGGATAAACTCTGAAGGATCTGTCATAGTTTAGAGGCTGTCTGTTCCTTCACATTTGCTGCACAGTGTGGACAACACCCCAAATCCTCCAGCCTCAGGAGTCCCTGTTGACCCAGACCTGGGGCCTCCTATGTTTTCCTTAGTGGTGGTTGGAGAGAGACCTCCTTCCCTGGGAGATACAGCATTTCCATACTCTTTTTAGTTTTGATTTTAAGTGGTGATATATCACTTCTACCCTTCCATAATTTGGATAGATTTTCCCTTCCTGTTGTTCTATTACTTTCCGCTTAGCCGGAAGTCACTGTGTGGGGAGCAAGGTCTTCTACACTTAGAAATTTAAAAAGCCCCTCTGTCCTCTGAAACAAAAAGAAAGGAAACCTAGCTTAGATGTTTTGCTGCAAAATAAGCCAGCTGTGCGATTGCTCTTGGTGACTATTGTCAACAGGCCCCCATGGCAAAAGTTCCTGAGTGTCGCAGGCAGGGTCTTCCTTTTGGAGCTGGTAGCCCTAGACTGTAAGCAAGAGATAAGGATAATTTGAGAGCTAAATGCCAGCAGCATGCTGTCCTTTGTCTCACACTAGATTGCAGTGGGTCCTCAGGCTTTTGGTTCTGGGGGGAGATATGTTATGCTGTGTGTGCTGACGTGCATTCTTCCAGGCCTCGAGATGAAACAACTTGGACAGCGACAGAGAATTAAAACTTCACCTTGAAGCCCCTCTCCACTCAACCGAGCAACACTGCCTCCAGCAAAAGAAGTCGCAACGGTTTAAACACCAGCTCCAAGTCCAGACAGTGGTAAGAGGAATTACTAGCTGCCTCACTAGTTTTTGGAAAGAAGTGTTGGAGTGTGTGTGTGTGTGTGTGTGTGTGTGTGTGTGTGTGTGTGTGTTAGAGCCAGATATGTTCAACATCCCTTCATCTCCATTGAACTAATTAATTTTGCCCCCAAATTTGCTAGAATAAAATGATACCTGGCAGACTTCCCTGAATACCCAAAGGAAAAGAAATAACAATCTAGACGCAATTCCCTTATTTAGCTGGGCTTATTTTCTTACATTCTGCTTCAAGTAGCAAAGTCATTTGCTCTGGAAACTGTAACTGAACGTGAGTATTTGCTGAGCTATTTCGAATGTGTTCCATTATGTCTCAGCCTTTTCCAATGATGAACTGTGCACACAGCTCTAATGCCTGGTGGTACAATTTCTAACCAGGAGGCATTCTCAACACAAGCTGAATAAAAAAGCAATGGCCACACCGCTTAGGACTAAAAAATAGAATAATAACAATAATATTTAAGGGCTGGAGTTATGGAATTTTCTGTGTCACTCGAGCAGCCAAGCTTTGAGAGCGTTCTTCCAACCTTTCTTTTGCCGCCTTTGGTGAGGTCGTGAAAAATCTGCCCCAACTCCCTCTGCTGTCACCGTGATGAGCTGAAATCTTAATGGTGGATAAGGTCACAGGTAGTGCAGAGGGAGGGTGCTGGATCTTTGTAAGCCATTGAGATTTTTCTCTAAGGTCAGTTCAGCAAAGTTCCAACCAACCTTCATAAACCCAGTGCAAAAAACAGATGTGGAGCTGTAGGTTTCTCTGCTGAAGGACTTATCCATTAGTCATTCCTCTGTTTTCTGGCGATTCATCCCTTTTTCTTTTTCCCGCTGTATAGCTAAGGGTAACAGCAGCTTCTTTCTGCCTAATAAGGATTGTGTCTGGGAGGGTGCTTGTTTCTCCCTCCTTGAAATCTCTCCTCGTACCTGATGGTCCTTGTGGCATCAGAACCCTGTACCACTTGGATTACATGCATAACCCACTTCAAAATCAGCCTCTAAGTGCTACGAACTCCAAAGCCTTCTGTTCAAAAGGCCCCGTACCTACTTATCAAACCTGCCAAGGCTTTTCATTGGGCCAGTAAAGAATGCATAGTGTTTATAGTCATAGCCATAAATGATGGTAAAGTTAGGATGCTTCTACGGGTGCTAACTAGAGGAGCATGTGCAGGTTGGGTTGGCAGGGCTCACACAGGTGAGCACAACTCATCTAGATGGCAAAGCTGGACCAATGGCAGAAGGACAAGAAAGGCTGGTGTTGCCCATGCCGCAGGTATCTAGAAATCTCAAGGAGTCCCAGTATTAAATGCAAAGCCACTTGGGTCACTGTAAAATGATATTTGTTAAGGTAAATCAATGGAATGTATTTTATTTCATACTTTCATCAATTTAGAGTTGTTTACTTGCACTCTTGCACAAAGTCCTATGAGGTCAGTGACAGGAATGACGATTTTCCCATAGTTCTACCTCTGGGGCTCTTCACAATATTGTCTTAGTTGTCCATAATTAATTAATTAATCTTAGCTTTCTTGACTAACTACAGAGCCATTTAGTGTGGCTTCATAGTTCATGGCTCCAGAACAGTAGAACTGATTTTCATGCCTTCGACCATTCCCCTGTCTGGTTCTCCATGCTATAGGGAGTCTGACCACAAGTCTGGAAGAAGAAGGGAACCCCCAACCCAAATTCACTTCCTGTGTCACCACAGCATCACCCTTTCCCTTTGGCAGTTGCTTTTGTTCCAGTTGTAGAAGCAACAACTGAATTCAGTTTGTTTGGCCTGTTTGTTGCTTTTCAAAGCCCAGAGAACTAGTCTCGGAATGTCCCCTTGAAAGCCCCTCCTCAGAGATCTTCCCTCGGGCTGCCTTCTCTCATCTTGGATATTTTAATTATTTCAGTTATTGCCCATATATTTTTTTTCTAGCACAACTAGCTTCATGCAACTCATCTATCTTCTGGGCTCATTTAATATTCTCATTTTACATTTTTAGTTACCCAGGAAATGTTTCTTTATATCAAATTCTCTATTGAGGTTGGTGAAAAGGCTCAGTCACCGGAACCTGACTCATGGTTATGAGTACCTGAGTGAGAAACCCAACATCCATGGAAGATCTGGGCACAGTGATATATACTTCATAACAATAGAATACTGACTAAAAAAAATGCCTCTAATCTTGCAATTGAAGCAGTGGGATTCCATATGTGTGCTCCCACACCTAGAGGTTGTGAGGGGTGAGAGTTCAAATCCTATTCCTGATGCTTCTACCACCCACAGTTTGCCCGCTGAGTCATCATCACCCCTGCCCCACATGTTACTCTTTTAATACTTATTTCCCATACTCCTATACCTGTCAATAGTGCCCTACAGTGCAATAGCTATGTGGTTCTGTGTATGTTATAACATGTCTTCCTCAATGCTGTGAATGTACATGACTTATATCAACTATTGAGTTATCCATCTAGTGTTGGGTGTTGTGTTTTGGTCATAGAGATTCACTGGTATGTCCCTATACAACGGGGGAAAAAGATAATAAAAAATACCAGGTGAAACAGGATCACTACAACCACATACTAGTTTTATTCCTCTTTCTCTTGAAAACTCATCTTTCCTCCCTCTCTTCAACTAGATTCCCAGAATATGTGAGCAAGGGAGGTCAAGATCATGGTGGGGAAATTTACAGAGACAGCTGAGCCATGTTTGTAGGAACTTATAGACCAACAGCTATAGGGACTCCATGGGATGGAACCAGATCTGCTGCATGTGGGAGGCAGTTGTGTAACTTGATCTATTAGAGGGTCCCCTGGCAATAGGACCCTTATGCATGAGCTAGCTTGCTGGAGCCCATTCCTTATGGTGGGATGCCAAGCTCTGTCTTAATACAGAGGGGAGGGGCCCGGTCCTATCTCAACTTAATGGGCCAGGCTTTGTTGACTCCCCATGGGAGGACTTACCTTTTTGGAGGAGTGGATGGAGGTGGGCTGGATGTAAGGCAAGGGGAGGCAGAAGGAGAGGTGTATATATATATATATATATATATATATATATATATATATATATATATGTGTGTGTGTGTGTGTGTGTGTGTGTGTGTGTGTGTGTGTGTGTAAGTGTGTGTGTGTGTGTTTATGTGTGTGTATATATATATATATATATATATATTCTGTGTGGCATTAAACTAATTAATCCACAGAATTAGCATATATAAACACATGTTTATTTTAAAATTATCTTCCTTTAAAGATTCCTAAAGGTCCACTCAACTATTAAGTGCTTTACTTTATATTTGGTGTGACTAGGGATAAAATAAGTTTTCCTATCTTTTTTGTTGTGGGGGAAGACGATTCTTTGGAACCATAATGATGTACTGGAATAACCTCTAGTTCAAAGTCATAAAGCTAACCATTTCCTAAAAATGAATCGTCTGCTCCAAAAGAGATTGTGACATGGTGTCTAGAAAAGAGGAGACACACAGAACTACAGATGAGGAAAGAAAAATTGTGTTAGAACACAAGGTCCATATCTTCAGTTTATCAAGACATAAAATTTATCTCCATCTCCTCTGACTTGAAAAGTTTTGTTTTCCAAGGTTAATCTACACTGTGTCTCTTGCCTCATTTCCTTTCAGGTTGATGGGAAACTTAATCAGTTTCTTCTTCTCTTTATGGTATAACCCCATCAACAAAACAAACTTGTGAGGGTTCAGTAAAGAAACCACTAAGGTGGCTGCTCCACGATGAGGGGAAAAGTTTTTATTGTGGATAAGAAAGAGAGAACATACAAAGGCATGTATAAAAGTCCAGAGCAGAGAGAGAAAAGGAAGTAGACTGGATATGACCATGATTAGAAAAGTGGAAATGGCAGAGAATAACAAGAAAGAGTAGAGAGAGTAGCAGCAGGGCTAGAGAGAAAATCTCGCCATTATATATAGAAAGAACAGGTATCTGGGAGGAGGGAAGCCTGTATACTACAACAGCCTAGAAGCTAACAAAGTATAGCATAGTTGGGGAGGAGCTGAGGAGTGGTGGAGGAGGAGCTGGGGAGGAGTCAGGGAGGATCTAGGGAGGTGAGAAAGACCAGGATGTTAGTGTGGACTGCAAAATGAATAGTGGGTACCTGTGAATAGAGACTGTAGGAGCCTGGAGGCTAGCATGGACTCTGATATGCTGATAGGTGCCACAGATATATGCCAATAGAGAGACACATGTCCCTTCTGCCAGAGGCAAGGGAAGTGACTCTTCTTAGCAGGCAGGAACCTGCTTCACAAGGTCCTGAGAAGTGTTCGCTTTTTATCTAACTGCCAGAAATCCTTCTATAGTCCAGCATGAGCTGAGTTTAGACTCAATTTTGGAGCACTTCAGTGGGCCTGCCCTTTGTGGGAGGGGGATGGGGTACCCTTGGGACCCGACAGCACTCCATCTTCCACCTTTGAAAGACGTTCTGAGTTGTCCCAAATTATTGTACTCTTTTACCTTCAACTTCCTGAAAGTGTTTCTGCAGTTACTGCTTGATTTTGTCCTCCCTCCATTTGCCCCTAACCTTTTCACAATTGGCCTTTATGGCTGCTATTCCTCTAAGTGTTTCCTACATGTCCAAAGCAATTTTTTTCTTGTCTTGATCTTTTTTTTTTGACCATTACACAGAATTTACTTCTACTCAAAATTCTTTGGAGCATGAAGCATCTTGATATTGTAATTTAGACTTGATTTGCTCACTTTCTCTTGTTGTCTGCTAACTAATCTTTAAGCATTATGAACAGTACTATGTTTTATTTTCTCATTCCTGATCTCTATGGTGATATTATTTTTTTAGAAATTTAAAGGTTTTTTAATAAATTTTAACTTTTTTTATAAATTTATGCTTAAATTTATAAATCTATCTTTAGTGTCTAAGAGCTTTTTGGTGTGCCCCAGCTCCCTTCTGGACTCTAACTCTTTTTATTTCCCCAGGGTAGTCAGCAGCATCTCAAATTGAACACAGCTTGAGTAGCACCTAACTTTTTCTGTGACCTCAAAGACATGTGCCATCATGTCTGGTCTTCTTTCTCTCTCACCTTGCCTCTTTTCTCTGCACATGAGTGGTGAAGCTATTGGCCCAAGGCCATGGAGACAGTCAACTGTGGAGTCAAGGTTCAAATCAGTGCTTGTCTGTCTCCATCATACTGAGATTTATCTTCTCTGGCTCACTCTGACACACAGAGGTAAACAAGGCCTACCTTAAGCTTCTGAAGAACCTGTAATAATGTTAGCAGGAAATATTATATAACGTTAATGATCTATGATAGGTCCTTAAAAACTGTTATTGTTTCTTCCTGTCTGCCCATAAGGATTTCTGTGCTGGTTAATTTTGTGTCAGCTTTATACAAGCTAAAGTCATCTGAAAGTGTGTCTCTATTGTTGTTTCTGCGGAATACGAAAGAAACCACGAAGTACAAACAGACCCACATGTAACTTTATTACAGGGAAGGGGCATGGGGACCGTAGAGGCGGGAAACAGGAAGGGGAAAAGAGGAAGTGGGTACTGCGGCTCTGCCTTTTAAAGACCAGCCCAGCATACACGCATCAGACGCTGTGTTCTGCATCTGTGTTGGATTGTGAGTACATGTGTTTTTGGGAAATGAAGTCTTTCGAGTCAGGCGGGCCACGCTTCACTCTGCGCCTGCGCAAAGGGGCCTCTTGGGAAATGCAGTTCCTCAGGAGAATAACAGCCTCCATAAGGCTGGCCTGTAGAAAATACATAAGGTGCATCTTCTTGATAATGTGGGAGGGCCCATTTCATTGTGGCAGGTGCTACCCCTCAGCAGGTGGTCCCTGATGGCTTAGGAAAGCAAGTTGAGTAAGCCACCAGGAGCAAGCCAGTAAGCCCCACCCCTTCAGGGTGCCTGCTTCAGTTCCTGACTCCAGATTCTTAACCTGACTTTCATGGGTGAGAGACTATACATTGTAATATAAAACAAATCCTTTCCTCCCCAAGTTGCTTTTGGTCAAAGAATTTTATCACAGCAACAGAAGCCTAAGACAATCACTATGATTAAATCACCATGATTAAAAGAAAATTCCATTCTGGATTTTGAAAATTCCTATGCTTAGAATATTAGACAGGAGGCTTTTCCCTATGTTCCTTAAAGTATCCCTTATTAACAGACAAAGTAAACTGTCTGATCAACATTTATAGGTAAAATAATAAATGACAGTCTAAAATCAAAACACATCTCTGTATTTAATCCCATACAGTAAATCCTGCTATCCATGTTTAAATGTGCTCTCTCTAATTAATTTCAGGTGTTTAAAGCTATATTATGGTAAGTTGTCATGGTTTCAAACAAGTGAGGATAATTTAGCCATCTGCACCATTTTTTTCCTTCTCTTACGAATCCAGCATTCTGAAATAAGATGGATTTAAATGTGCAGAGACAGCATTCAGAGTTAGAACAAAGGCAGAAACGCAACACTCATGGAAATTCCCGCCAGCATCTCTTTCCTGCTGATTCTTGGAGGGTGTTTTCTTAAGGATATTTATCCTTTATCTGTAATGATCACCACCTATCTTTAATCTTTTACCTCTTATCATTTTAGTATCTAATTTCTCAATGATGCACCCTCATGGCTTAGGAGTCTCCAAGACCTTTACTGAGTTTGCTCTGAAACACAAAGATATGGCTGCTTAAACTAGAGACAAAATCACAGTCAGGGATCAACATTTAGCATGTGCTATCTATGAATGAGCTCAGACTTGGCCTTATCCTAGTCGCTATTAAGGCTACAGTAACAGGGTGATGTGACAGATACTTGTCACCCCAGATCTCAAGAATCTGAGAAAAAAGGATTGTTAGCTCTAGGCTAGTCTGGTCTGAAAAATAAGTAAACAAGCAAACAAACAAAAATACAAACAAAAAAAAACTCCACTAAGCTTCAGCAAGGTTGGTGATGTCATATACAAAAGTCATGTATATACACAGATAACATTGTTGCTGTAGAGTGAGACCTCTTTTCTTAACTCTGGCTGCCATTTTAACTAGAACTCCCACTGTACAAGAGGAAAGTGCTGTTTTCAGAACAGCTTATTGAGAGAACTCTATGTTTCCCCAGGATGTACTTGAAAAAAGATTAACAAGTTTCCACATAAACGCCAAGTCAATCTGTTCCCCCGTCAATCACTAGCCCATGAACAAGCATCCCTATCTCTGTCGATAAGTTATCAAACAGCTGTGTAGCTTAAATGTTAATTAAATCATCAGAACGGATGATGACCACAGACTTTCAAAATCTGTGGTGAAGGAATTTTAGAGTATCACCAAGGAGATGCAACTGAACAGACTCTGTTCAGTTGAGCATATCTCAGACAATGGCATGGGATGGGCAAGAAGTTACCTATCTTGAAGAATATGAGTATCTCACACAGTGCTGGCCATCAGGCAACTTCAGAATATTCACAATTTAAAATGAGTGTTTCCTCATTCAGTACGTTGATTTCAGGATTTCCAATGCCCTGTCAGCTTCCCTCCTTTCTCATCATATAAATACTAAGACTAACACAAATGTGGTACCAAAGGAGAGGATGGAGCACCACAATATGCTGGACGCCTTCTGACTAGTCTTGCTGACCACTGGTCCATGACTGGACCTGGAGGCTAGCACTGTCTTCCGTCATGGTCAGACTAAGATGAAGCATGACCACAAGTGAATGCCAATCCAAAGACATTCTCTTTAGAGATGTGGTTAGCTTTTTTTTGGTAGACTGATGTTGGATTGAGTATTTGTTTTTCACTTGCTGATACTGTAAGGCTAAATGCACCCCGAGGCACAACTCTGATTTTCTATGCTAATATCCGCAGACAGCTACCACTTGACCATCATCTTAATTCGCCATTTTGCATTATAAATATCATGAGCAGTCATAAGCTTGCAGGTGTAGGTCCACCCTCTGGTTTACTCCCATGCAACTGGAAGACATGACATTGAAAAAGAGCATTCTACCATTTTATTTAACATCTGGAATAAAAGAACAGTGAGAAATAAACCCTAAAATTTAATAGAATTGATGAATAGCATGCCGTATTGACTGCTTTGAAAACCTTTCCTCTTGCACTCTGCCTGACTATCTCAACATCCTTTGGGTCCAAACACTTTGTCACCAGCCAGGTAGTGACATGTGATAGTTGCATAGCAATTGAGGATGATCCTGTCCCCCAACCATCACTATTGGTGCTTTCAGTCTGTAGCCTGATGCCATCAAGTGCTGTAAAGCAAAGACCTGTATTTTGAGACCTGAATTTGTTTACAGCCATCTTAAGTTCACAAGTAAGATAATCACCTTTGCATGCAACTTCCGGACCTAGGACATTAGCCTGGTGAGACCTGTAGGCACCAGGCTTTTAGAAAACATTAGCATTTTCTTTTGTTAGCTAGGGATATCTCCAGGCCTGAATTCCAACAGACCTGACACATCTCCCCTCCCCCTTGCCCGTTTGCTATATAACAGCTTCTGAGGTTATAATAGGTGGTTTGATCAGAAATACTGTCTTGCCGTCATTTCTCATATCTCTTGCTCTTCCATTCCTCTTCCCTAGGTCTATCAGGGACCACCATTCTTATTCTACTGGCCAGGATAATCAAGATACTCAAAGAGTCATCCTAAAGCCAGGAAGATGGCTCAGTGGGCAAAGGTACTGATTACCAACCTGATTATCCTAAGGTTCCATATGGTAGAACGGTGGTTCTCAACCATAACCAAACATGACCCTTTTGGGGGTTGCATATCAGATATCCTGCATATCAGAACTTTACAATTCATTAACAGTAGCAAAACTACAGTTATGAAGTAGTAACAAAACAGTTTTGTGGTAGTTGGGTCTTTACAACATAAGGAACTCTATTAAAGGACTGAAACATTAAGAACATTGAGAGCCATTGTGGTAGAAGGAAAACATTGAATTGTACATTGTGGCCGTGTGTGTGTGTGTGTGTGTGTGTGTGTGTGTGTGTGAGAGAGAGAGAGAGAGAGAGAGAGAGAGAGAGAGAGAGAGAGAGACTTTGCTATAGTTGGTAAGTAGGGAAAGCTGTAACAATCCCTCTTACATCCCACCTGGGCTCTGGAAACTTCTTGAGAATTACTAGGTAAGGCCCAGTTAGGAAACACTGGCAGCACTCTGTAACCTGTAAAGGAGTGATGCAGATACTGGAGTGGAGCGTTTTGTCATTGTTGAGACACAGAAAAAAGATACTACAAAGGAAGACACATTGGCCTGCCAAATACTTTGAATTAAAGCACATTGGAAGGTGTCAGAGAGGGCCCAAGAACCAAGGTCTTCCTGAGTTTCTCTGCCCTCCTCTTCCCATCCTTTATTCTCTTCTAAAATGGTCATAGAAACCAGAAAGACCTTTTTCCCAAGGTAAATCATAGAAAACAAAACACATTTTACCAAAAGCAAGGTATAAGGCATAAAAATACTACTGTGTCTGTGTTGGAGCTGGCCCTGTAGCACTTTTGTGACCTCCTTTGTCTGATAGCAGATCAGAAGACCTTCATCGCAGAATGGATTCTGCAGGGTACTTAGGAGGAAGGAACATACACAGACAGGCCCAAAATAACCTGAATAGACAGGCCTTGTTGAGCGGTTCGCCTTTAGTCTATGGCCGTTCGCACATACTATTTTGGTCTTATTGGATTTTTACATGGCTGCCCATTGTGCTTTATCCAATCTACACATGACCAGTTTCTTCTGGGTCTGTGAGTCTTCCTTCTGAAGACTTCTTTGTCACTTAACACTTTTATGAAATCAAGTCGTCATGGTGGGTGTTATTAACCTGCCTTTGTTATAGGAAGGTCAGCCAGTGCCCTTGTGAGATTCTGCTTCCATCTTATCCTTATGCTGAGATGTCTTAGCATTTTCATAGAGACAGAGGTGATCTCAGCAATTAAAACTATCCACTATGGATCAAATATGAAAGTTGCCAGGAGCTCTAGGTAATAAAATGAGAGCTCTTCAAAGCACAGATCACAGCTAGCTTCCTAATCTTCAAGATCATTGTATAGAAGAGAACATATAAGCACTTACTGTTTTATGAACAATCACTGATGCCGTGAGAACCGCAGAATCTCCATCCATTAGAAAGAATATACTTGCCCTCTGTACAGACACTGCTGACTATATGTAGGCAACGTCAGTCGTATATCATTCATCTGTAGTGTTAGACTCTGCCCAAAATGACATGGAGCAAAATTGCCATAGTGCTAATTTAGCATCGCTATTAATGAGCATATACATTTAAATCAGAGACCAGGAAGTGCTATTGTGTGTCTAGCTTACTTTTGTCCTACTCAGGCTGATAAGACATTCTCCAAACAATTGTAATTACGAGTAATTTCTAAATAATAATAATAATAATAATAATAATAATAATAATAATAATAAAATAGCTACTTTTTGTTGGATGCAATAAAAATCAAGTTTTCATTCAATTACTACTCTCTAATGCATTATGATAGCCATTCCTGGGTATTTGGTAGTTCCAAAATAACACTAACAATAATAATAAAAAGATTTTGAGAACAAACATTTGTTTTCAAAAGTTAAAAATAAATATTCCTTTCTTTAGGTCTCTTTTAAGCCAGTGACTTCCAGATGGATGATTTGCTTTCTTGGTTCACTTGTTAGGTAATACATGCTAATAAGCAGATAAGGCTGTGTGTGTGACTGCCATCCTCAGAAGGGATGGGGAAGGAGCACAAATGGGGCCTGCAGACAGGCCTGCTGTGGAATTTCTTGCGCTTAGTCTCCTGCTAATTGGGAGAGGATAAATTAACATATTCATATCTTAGGTTCAAATATCAGTTCCCCAAACTTGAGACTGAATTCTTGTTGTGTGCGTAGCATTTGTCGCACAGGATGCCGTCTGTGAGAGCGTTCACTGTCAGTGTCAGCCAGCTCACACAACACTGGGAGGCATCAGAGCAGCAGCGGCTGCACAGAGCCACCTCCCTAAGCCAATACTCTGCCTTCTTATGGTCTCCAGGTAGCCTGTGTCTTTGAAGCTTTAGGTCTTCTGGGATCTTATCTTCTTCTCCCAGAAAGCTTAGAGAATTCACCTCTTCCGTGTTGGGCACATTCACTTTGGTATCATAAAGAATCATAAGATAAGTGAGGATAGATTTCAAATTGTGGAAGTTTAGTTATCTGGTGTGCTAATTTGATAAAACCCATTTTTTCAAAAAGCTAGACATCTGAAGGACTGGTCTTTCTGACCACCCAGTAAATAGAAAACATCTTCTTACTACCTATATGGTAGTAAGTAGCTATATGGTCTTGGTAAGTTGTTTCTCTGGAGAAAGAAGGAAATAACAGCACAAGACAGCTCTTTCAATATTAAAGGGGGAACTCTGAATAAATATTGGCTTCCTCAAGGTGGGAACTCTTGGGTGAAGGATATAGAGGTAAGTTGTTAGCTACTGAGGGCAGTTTCTAGGGATCCCCGCATGCAAGCTTAACCTAGCTCATAGATCCACTAGCTACAGTGTCAGAGGTCAAAGGAAGTGATGAAAAGGGAGCCCTTATGTTTTGTTGGTAGGAATATGAACTAGAACAACCATGATGGATATAGTATAAGAATTTCTTTTAAAAATTAAACACAAATCTCACCACTGGTTTATACACAAAGGAAATGAGAATGTTGAAGAGGCATCCATGTGCTGGGTTCATGGCAACTTTGTACATAACAGCCACGATACGGATACAGTCCATTAACAAGATGGGGAATAGGTACATACAGTGAGGTATTGTTTGGTTACAGAAAAGAAAGAAATCCTGTCATTTGTCTCAAAACAGAAGGATGATATGTTAAGTAAAATAAGTGAGGATCAGAAAAAAAATCCTCATTATCTTATCCACCTGTGCAATTTTAAAATATTTTACTCATAAAAGAGAGCAAGATGAGGGTGATTGGACCTTGGAGGTGGGCCACCGAGGAGATGACGGGCACAGGTGGAAAGCTGTATTAGATAGGAGGAGCGCATTCTGGTAGAACACGAGGGGGCAGTGAGGGATGTACAGTAGAATTGGCAAGTATTAAAAGTAGATCTTCTATGCTCATGCTTCACAAAGCCATGATATGTGAGGTAATAATTACATTGCTTTGATTGTTTCAATTGGCATAGTATGTAAATACGTATCTAGAAGTCATGTAATCCTCTATAAATAAATTAAAATTAGAAAAGGAAGTAACTCATCTACTACAGAGAACTTCCTGCCTCAGGACTAGAACACTGGCATTTCCAGGCACAAAATCACATACCCTTACATTGCTTCACCATTCAGGCTCCATGTGAGACTTTTCTGGGCCTCTTGGCTCTAAATAAATCATATGTAGAGCCCCTCTCCCAGAAATTTACAGCCTGCATATAAAACAATGCCTCTTAGGTTTAAAAAATATCCCGCACAGATAGTGAGTGATGTGTCTCTGTGACATTAGAATGCTTCTATGATGGCAGACCGACTATGTTCAAAATCCCTAAACGAAGACAAAATGCACTTACCTGTTTTTGAAGTATTAGTGAGAGAAAATTCTTTCTAAAGATAATCCTTAAATTATCTCTGGAAGTGTATTCAAAGGGGCATAGTAAAGAATATGCTGAGATAATTGCTTCATGATACAGTTAGGATTATTATGTAGATATGAGTGAGGGAGGGAGGGAGAGAGAGAGGCTGAGAGAGAAAGAGAGAGAGAGAGAATAAGAGAGTAAAAGGTAATAGAAAAGATTACATATATATGTACATAACTATATATTATGCACATATTTAAGATTATATAAATATTCATATATGAGAGAAAGAAACAAAGAGAGAGAGAGAGAAAGAGAGAGAGAGAGAGAGAGAGAGAGAGAGAGAGAGAGAGAGAGAGAAACTAGTGTAAATAGCCTGAGCAGTGGATAAAACCTTGCCATTATAAAGAGAACAAATCTGGGAGGAGGGAAGCCTGGGGTTGTACAGGTCAGCACGCTACCTTTGAGATGTGTAACAAGCACTTGTGAGTAGGGACTGAGGGAGCCTAGAAGTCAGTACTGGCTTTGATGTTATGTCAGTGCAGTCCCAAGTCACACCTGCCAGAGGTAAGGGAAACAATTCCTTTGGCAGAAGGTAAATAGTTTCACAAGTTTCTGAGGAATGCTGGCTTTTAAGTTAACTTCTTGAAATCCTCCTATAGCCCAGGTTCACCTCATTTTTGTATATTTGAACACACACACACACACACACACACATATATGTATATGTATATGTATATGTATATAGAAAGAGAGATAGAGAGAGATTCGTTACATAAGTTATATCACTGTAGAGAACCCTGACAAAGATACCTCTGAAGAATTTTATTTTATTTTTTTAAAGATTTATTTATTTATTATGCATACAATATTCTGCCTTCATGTATGCTCACACACCAGAAGAGAGTACTAGATGGTTGTGAACTACCATGTGGTTGCTGGGAATTGAACTCCGGACCTCTGAAAGAGCAGACAGTGCTCTTAACCACTAAGTCATCTCTCCAGCCCTGAAGAATTTTATTTTGAAACTAGATCTGCCTTTAAGATAGAGCCCTCATGACTGTACATCAATGGCACAAATTAATAAAAGTTATTAACAACTCTAAGCAGTTGCATAGATTTTATATTTTACAATTAACAACTGAAAAGATAAATCCAATCTTGTAGCATGCAATGGTGGACTGCAGGAACCCGGGGAGGCAGAGGCAAAAGGATTATCATGAGCTTGAGGCAAGCCAAGGCTACAATAAATATCCAGGTAAGCCAGGGCCATATAGCAATATACTGTTTTCAATTAAAGTAAATGTATAAATAAATGAAAAAAATATAACTGCTCTGATTCTTCCTCCATTCTGCTTCTATCTGTACAGAGAATTACCATGAAGCATCAATGAAGAGCTTAGAAATTGTACATAATCATAGTGCCCATCTTAACAGATTTATAGGAAAATGTGAATACATACAACATGCTTAGCATGTTCTATGGTACAGAATAGGGATGGAGAGTTATTAACATATAAAACAAAAGTTTCCAAACCTTGGCTTATCTTTCCAGGCTCTATCTGGACGCTGCTATAGATTCTACAGTTGGCTTTCCCTATGGCCTTCTCTAACGCAGTCCTTTACATTTTATTGAGACCTGGTTTTGGATATGATATCCTAGAAGGACAAATGGTTCTCTTCACCCTGCTGCACTCTGGATTTCCAGCTCTTGTTACCATTTTACACATGCCATAATCTCTTATCTTTGCCGTCAGCACTGTAGAGTTTTTCCTACCTCTGCTTTGGGTCTAGACTTCCCCTCTCAAACTCACTGGGACTCTCCCACAGTAGAAGGCACCACAATTTCTCCTCTAAATATTCAAACTCTTGTTTTCAGTCATGTCTTGCTCTCTCTCGCCCACAGTGCTGTGTCCTGTGCCCCTGCTTCCTAATTACTCATTTGAAATCTCCCCCAGTTTCAAGAACACTTTTAACGGGAACTGAAATTTCAGAAGCTACTTTCCCCCTTTTCTTTATCTTTCTTTCTTTCTCCTTTTATTACATGGTACTGTGACTTTTGTCAGGTCCTGATTTGAAACCATCCAGCTTGACTAAGTAGTTACTAATCTGTTTGGTTTCCATTTAACCCCCCCCTTTCCCCATGTGCTCATTACTGTGGTTTATATTCAGCTTCTGATGATAGCTAACCATTTTTGTGAAGCCTAGAGCATAATAGGTATTAAAAGCTCAAGCCTTCTGATGCATCTGCTATTTGTTTTCCCTCCCTTCTAATTAGTGGGTCTACATTCCCCTTTGTCTTGTTCCTAATGTATTTGTGAAATATTGTCTGGCTGCCCTTTGTTTCTCTCGCTAGCTGCATCTCATATTGTGCTCTGGCTTTCCGGCTGCTGTTCCCATATTCTGCACGCCCTCTTCTCTTACCCTTGCCTTCAGCACTGTGCCCTCATCTTCCCTGTGCATATCATTTCATCCCGGCAGCTTCCAGTGCAGCGTGGGTTTTGCTCTCCATAGAATGACTCGCAGGAAGAAGGCTTGAGGATATGCTCCTATGCACTGGGGGAATAGGAATATTTTGGCTCTTCAAGTGCTTGCATAAAGCTTTCCAGTGTTTTCGGGATAAATGTTTATCGACCCTTACCCAATAGCCTGAGAAGCTTGTCACGGTGGTAGGTCCCAAAAGGTCTGGATATTCTCAGGTATGCTGGCGAGAGCCATATGTTCTGACATCCTTCTAAACTGAGATGGGGCTCGATTAGTCTATTGTGGTCGTTGTTGGGGAAGATGCAGTGAAAGATTCAGTAGCTCCGGTTTCCAAAGAAGAGAGTTGAGTACTCTCAGAGCACTCTTCACCTTTCTTATGGCTGGGACCAAATGTTTGACAGGAGGCAGTTTGAAGGGGGATAAGCTCTTTTGGTTCATTTGCTTTGTATGTTTCTGCTTTGCCTTTCAGTTCTAGAGTATATGATCCAGCAAGGCAGGGAAGGCAGGGCAGCAGGGGAGTGGAGTGGTTTAGTTGAATTATGCCTGCAGTCTGGAAGGAGAGAGGACAGGAAGTGGGGTCACCCTAAGGAACCTCAAGATCTGTTCCTAGCAGTCTATTCTGTTCGGCTAGATCTCAAGATCAGGAACCTATGGAGTCAGTAATTGTGAGGAATGTAGATCTCTTTGGCTGGTAACAGGTAGGGGTGTGAAAGCAATCACACTTCTACTGTGATGAACCAGCCAGAGGATCTGAACTGCACTAAATGAAACAATTTACTTCCCTTGTACTGTGGGAGCATCTCTGCTTCCTTGTGAATAACTAGGCAGGCAGAGCCTCTTTCACGCAGCCTCATCCCCTGTGTATCTCTTGGATGGTACTTTTTGGTTCAGCATAAGAGAGGGCAGTTTTAAGCAGATCTGATTTACCCTTCTCATTAGTCTTTAAACCCGGAGCTAGCCTTGGGTTCTGGCTCAGCTCAGCATCTGGGAAGTAGCCTATTTATAAGCAGAACACCCTGAAATTGTTCATCTATGTGAAGGCCTTTGTGAGGGAAATGGGATCTGACAGGAACATTCTAGGCATTCTTTAATTTTCAGCACTTTGCTTCCATGGGATACATCTGTCAGGACTGTTTCTTTTCCCTTTTCTACCACTGGTAAGTCAAATTAACTGTTGACTTGTGAAGTTCCAAAGCTTCTGTAATGTTAACCTAAATGGTAATAATACAGACACATCCTCCATGCTATGAGAAATGCTGTCAGAAAAGATGTCATGGGTCATTTCAATTCTGAAAATTTGGATGCGTTCACTCTCTGAATTTATCTTCCTGTTTTAGCCTAATATTAGATGACAGTAATTTACATAAAAGATTTTCCCCAAGCATTCGTACATCTGAATCGTAATCAGACTTCTGAGTTGGAACTGTCAAAAAACAGTCCCTTCCAGAATTCAAACCAAGATCTCCTTTAAGTACACAAAGATCACGCCCCCAGATAACCACAGAAAATGTCAATGATGACTCTGAGGCTTTAAAAAATTCTTGGTTTTCGTGATAATTTCTGTTTTTAGCTTGCCATTTAGTCAAAGCCGTCAAATCCATGCTATATTGCCCCTGAATTGGTGTCCGCCTCAGTTTACCTTATGTTATCGTGTTATGTTGTTATGCTATACTATGGTATGCCTCTTATTCATCCTGTTCCTTACTGAACTCTTGACAAATATTTGTCTATTTGTGTTATTTGCTCTTTTGACATGCACCTAGCAACAGATACAACATTTGCATGTATAAACTTATTACTATTTTACAATGTGTGTTTGCATATGTGTTTGTATGTTTGTGTAAATGTGGATGCAAGCATGCCATGGTGCTCAGATGGAGGTCAGAAGATAACCTGGGATGTTGATCCTTGGAATTCCCCTCATTCCAGACATAGTCTCATGTTCATCACAGTTTCTATCAGGCTGGCTGGCCTGTGAGCTTCTGGGAACTCTCTGTCTTTAGCTTTGAGTTTGCTGTGGGACCACTGCGATTACAGATATTCACACTAGGCATCTGACCTTTGCATGAGTACTGGGCTAGGAGTTCAAGTCCTCCCCTGCGCCAGTGCTTTCCCACAAAGCATCTCCCTAACCCAAGAACTGATGTTTAAGTTGTCTTGCAGTTAAACTGGTTTCCTTCCTTTGCAGCCTGTTTTCACCCATTTGTTGATCCTTAGAAGAGGCCTCCTGTTTTTCTAATATGAAGTCATTTATCTCTTACCATTTTATGCTGCAGTACACCTACTTTGATGTTCATTAGAAGAAAATAAATGCTAATATTAAGTGCAAACATTAGCTCCTTTCAGATTCTATGCATCAGCACTTAGTGCTTAATTAAAGATTTTACTGAATCTCCATTAGTGTTTGCAGCCCAAGATAATAAGAGAGTATTTTTACTCCTACAGCATTGGATCTCAAAGAAAAAGCACTAAATAATAATAAAAAAACCCAGGTAAAACAAACAAACAACACTAAATAAACTCACGGGTATATCCATGAGCTGTCCAGAGTCCTGACAGTATAAACAACTTCTCTATTGTGATAAAGCAGTAAAAACCAAACAGTACCTCATGCTATCTATTATATAGGTATTTCCCTATATCATGCTTTCCTATTCAGTCAGCTACAAGGGTTGAGGAATGCTCAATATTTTTCTTAGGGTCTTTTTAGATCTAACATTAGGACAGTAGAGTGCAAAGTATCCCACTTCCATATGTACTCACCCTACTCTCAATTAGAATAGAGAGAAGGACAAAGAACAAGATGGAACAAGGGAGTTAAGCACTACTGGAGGAGGGGTTAATAGAGAACGGGCTGTGTGCCATTCATGGCTCTGCAGCCACCTGGTCTCCTTGTGACATAAAGGAGATGCTATGCTTGGTTGAAATGTCCAAACAGTTGGGTGGGTTTCAAAGAGATGGTGGGTGGTTATGACATGGTTTGTTGCTTTTTCATTGGCAATGAAATCCAATGGTGCCAGTGAGGCCATTGTGTTCATACAAGAACCTGGCAAGCCCAGGTGTGGGAGGCTGGAAAGCTGGAAAAGGAAATGCAGTTTTATGAAGGCTTTTCTAGCACATTAACCATATAATTCCTCAGCAGGATTGCTGGCCTTCTGCAAAATGCAAACGTCTCCCACACACTTGCCATAGTGGGGTTGTTTTTGGAAAAGCTTCAGAGCTCTTTTTGAGTGAACGTCAAGGGGGCCTCTCTGAACTAGGCAGGACCACACTCTCACTGCTACTGCCTTCGCCTACCCTGGAGCACTGTCCGTCTCAACTGCTTCCGTGAACCGAGCTAATTTTATAAGACAACTTGACATTAACTCTGGTTGATGTCTTCAATGCACTTGACGAGGGCATCAAAGCATCAGATGTAAAATATGAGTTTGGGTGTCAGTCGGAACTTCAGGAGAGAGTCACGTGTCAAAACATTGTATTTCCTGTTTCATTGATTGAGGTGACCAAAGATAAGGTGGTCCATCACTCACAACCTTCCTGATCCATTCTATTTTCCTCTCTCCTCCTTACCTCCCTCCCCAGATCCTCCCTCCTTCCTTTTATCTTTAAATTATACTACATATTCTCCCCTATTGCCCCAAATTCTTATGGAAGGTAAACATGGCAAACGGGTAAAAGTGTGAGCCCTGAGGTCAGACAGCCTGAGTTTGGCTAGAAGATGCTGTCATCTCCAGCACATCAAGGAGGTCTGCATTAGAAATACTTAGAGTAATGCCTTCTCACAGTGCGTGTAAGGGGTCTAAATGAAATAAATGGCAGAGCAAACAGTCAATAAATGTCAGCTATGATTATGCTGCTGGCTCTCCCTTCAAGGGGTGGGAATATGAACTAGTTTACTAACGGTTGTCTCCATGATTTTTCCGATAGCTCCAGTGTTCATCACTGAATGAAGGCAAGGTGGAAGAACACGGGGGTCTTTCCAAGCATGCAGATGCCAGTTGTATGGGGGAGATGAAGAGAAAAAGGAACTATGCGGGTCAGGCCTACTCAGACAGGGTGAATAAATATACCAGGTGGAGAGTGGGAGAAAAGAGAGAGAGAGGAAAAGACTTTCAAGAGACAAGCAATGTGTGCAAGAATCAGGGAGGGTCTCTCCACCCTCCCGAACCCCAGAAGAGGTCTGGGTGTGGGTAGAGAGCACAGTTCAGTGGGGGTGATTTTTTTTCTTCATTACAAAAGCAATGAGGCTGAATGTTTATTTTCTGCCATCTTCTTTCTCCAGATCTATGGAAATAATTTACAGAAGACCCTTGAGAGTAATTAAGCTTACAATTCCTTTGCCAGTAAAATGAGAAAAGCCAGCTCTCAGTAAATTCTGAATTCCACCATGGATGTTGCAGAAGCAGAACTAAAAACAGCTGCATTCTCTCCCTGCTGCCGGATCGACTGTAATTTGCGCCGCTCCCCTCACTCCTAGCACACAGCAATCAGTGCTCAGAAGTGAAGGGTTTTAAGATGATGAATGTTTTATTTCTTAAAATAAACAGTAGCAATTTAGGAACACAGTTATGTATTTTACATTTATTTTTTATATAGTAAAAATATATTGGAAACTTCCTTACTGTCAAAAATTCTTACACGCACTTGTCAAAAATATCAAGATTACAAGTCAGTATAGAATTCAGATTTAAATAATAGACTTCCAAGATACATTCCGTAAAACTTCTGATTGTTTGGCTTGCACTGACCCAATGATGCCGGTTCCCCATTCCTGCCTAAGTATTTTAAAGCTATTACATTTAATAGCTATGCATTCTAATAGTTAAGACTATAGCAAAATGTGGCTATTTTTACTTTTGATTTCCTCTCTCCCCCACTCTCTACTTCCTTCCCCCATTCACTACTTCCCCATTCCCTTATTCCTTTCTTTATGTATCCTTTGTTTCTGGTGACAGATTATTGCCATGCACTCCAGTTTAGACTTGAACTTGCGGTCTTTCTGCCTCAGCCCCCAGAACCTTGGGACTTGAACTGTGCAACACTATGCCAGTTACTTCTGTAGCTGTCATGAAATATCATGAGCCAGTACAATTTATAGAAGAGTTTTTCGGTTTTGGCTTATGGTTCCAGAGGGCTAGATTTCCATAAGAGTGGAGAAGGCATACAGCAAGAGCAGGAAGCTGAGTGGTCACATCTTAACCACACACAGGAATATGAGAGAGCAAACTGCAAATGGGATAAAAAAGGCTATAGATTTTCAATATCAACTCCAGCAGCTTACTCCCTCCAGCGATAATCAATAAACTAAATTTCACGATCTCTCAAACAGCTCAGTCACCTGGGGACCACCAAGTTACTCAGACACATGAGTTTATAGAAGACATTTCTCATTTAATCCACAATGACAGTCACACCTAAATAACTTTTACGTTCACCACCTAGGACATTCCAATTTCCTGACGGAACTCCTTGGAGGGTGAGAATTATCCAGCTGATAACTTGCCCACACAGCCTTTCCACGTCTATACTACATTCACATATTCTCGCCAGAGCTGCAATCATTACTGTCTATGTACTCCAAGGCCTGTGACTGTTAAGACATACCAGTATTTCATTGGTTTTATTGTCATATTCATGATTTCATTGTCGGGCAGGACATCATCATGCTAGAATGATTCTCCATTTCAGAGATGCACAAAGAGAATTAGAACAATACAATGGTGCTCTCTTCAGCACACGTATACTGGAATTGGAACAATGTAGAGATTAGCATGGCTCCTGCACAAGGATGGCACAGAAGTTCATGAAGCATTAAAGAAAAAAAAGCATACAATGTGAATCTCAGCACCCACATTTCCTAGGAGAAAACCAGTATTGTGACTGATCAAAGTTCAAAGAGTAGGCTGAGGAGATAGCTTGGTTTATGTTTACCATGTGATGTGAGGATCTGAGTTCAATGTCCAAAACATATATAGCAGCATGGTAGTTCAGTCTTGTTACCTCCATACTGAGTAGGCAGAAATCGGTAGATTATTGACCCACTCGCTGGCCCAACAGAAACAGCAAGTGAGAGAAACATCCTGTCCCAGAAATACAAGGTGAACAGCATCCTGATGAATGACGTCTGATGCTGACTTCTGTCTTCCAGAAGTTACACACACACACACACACACACACACACCACGAGGCTGGGGGTGGGAAAGAATGGTGAAGTGGCAAACACAGGCGGCATGTGTCTCCAGTTTCTGACGCACATCTTTCCCACTTAGCTTGTCTGCCCCTGTGACCTTGAGAAGTCCTTTATTCTCTCTGAGCAATGTCTCCCCTCCTTTCTTAAGTGAAGTCAACACTGATAATAACAGAGCATTGGTGAGGCACAGTAGGACATGAGACTCAAAACAATGCCTTGAGTTCAGATCAACCTTTTTACCCCCTCAAGGTCATTTGATTCTTTTGTACCAAATTGAATCACATTTGCTTTTCTTAATTATTAAATATAAATGCTCAACTACCATGTATGAGCTTTTGAAAATTGTGGTGGAAGAGATTCTGGTGTTAAATGAATGACCTTTAGTCAAAACAATGAAGACAACAATGACATGACTCCAACGGAATATAACAAAGGAGCTTTCATACTTAGCATAGCTGCCTGATTTCATGAATCCTCTCAAGAGGTGAATGCCAGCTTCATTGCTTGTCTAGAATCAACTGTGAGCATTTGGCATGATGTTTATAAAATAAAGTATATGCCATTGTAGAGTTTTCATACCTATAGACAGCCCTTGGGGAGGGGTATTCACTTACCCCAGACCTCTGTCCTTAACAGCATTTTCATTTTCATTTGTTTGTTTTTTATTTTATTTTACCACACTTGCTTTTTTTTTCTTTTTGTATTTTCAGATTTCTTTTCAATTTAAATGCTATAGGCAAAGCAGTTTGGTTCTTGGTGCTATTATGTATTTACATAATCTGTTATATAATTCCTCATTTGTCATAAATGTTAATTAGCTGTGCTTTGCAAGTCACACAGAGGTTATTCTGATTTTGCTGATGAGGAAATTGAGGGTAAGATTGATTGGGGGCAACAATTTGAATCATACTACATAGTGACCCCATAGCATTTCAGAAGTTGGCGTCCATGCTCTTAGTTCCATGGTTTTGGGCTTAATTGACAGATCTAGTCACTCTAATCGGTTTCTTTGAAGAAGGAACTGGGAAACTGCATCACCAATGCTCTTCTCTCCATTTACCAATTATATTAGAGCCTCCTTCATTGGTGACCCACAGCCCCACCCTCCTCCCTTCCAGGTCTCACCTTGTCTCGCCATGTGTTTTGTGTGTTCTGTGTTACATGTAATTGCTAGTGGGGGTGTCTGTGCACATGTGTGGGTAGGTGTTCGTGCACATGTATGCCATGAGGAAGCAGAAGTTTGCAGTAGATGTCTTTTCTAGATGCCACCCACCTTCCTTGGTCAATTTTGGAGACAGGGTCTCTCAGAAAATATAAAGCTCATCAATTCAGCTGGCACTTGGGCCAGTGGGCTTCAGAAGTGTGCCTGCCTGAACTCCCTCAGCACTGAGATTTCAGGCACAGCGGCACTTTTTGTTTTACCCAAGCTTTCTTGAACAGAAACTTTCCTCAGTTTGGTCATGTTCTATTCTGTGCTGGTTACTTCCTGAACTTTTAGGTTCCTGTGTGAGGAGGTCATGTCTATTATTTTCATTCATTTTAAGCTTCACTTCAGTTATGCAGAGCCTGAGATGTTCTCAGTTAGCTATCATTTACATAGAAAAGGATGCCTAGTTTGGGGAGTTAGATCAGTCAGTAAAGTGCTTGCTTTGCACGCATGAGGACATTAGTTTGATCTCCAGAATCCAGATTAAAACAAACAAACAAATAAATGCATGGTTTGGTTGCAGATGTTTGTAACCCTGGCCCTTGGGGTAGAGATAGGCAGATTTCTGAAGCTTGCTGGTGATCCCAGGACCCAATGAGAGAGAGATCCTGCATCAAAACAAAACAAAACTAAGCAAACCTAAATATGGGTGACACCTGAATTTGTACCTCTTGCCTCACATGCACACATCAGTGTGACCTGAGCAAATATGCTGGAGCACAGACACACACAGGCACACACACAAAACACGTCAACACATACCCAAGAATATATAGTTGGCCAAGTGGGTTACCAGTCATTAATAGGTAAGCTGTGAACTTGCCCATTTTGACAATAAATTCTATGAATGGATTATAGATAACAATAGTCTAGGGTCAGCTCTTTCTGGAAACATCTCCATTTCCATTACTCTGAGGTGAGTTACTTATTTCATGCTAGAACACATGAAATTTAAAACTTTATTTTTACATATATTCCCCGAGAATCCCAGGATAATATCATCCAAAGTTCTCAGAGTTCTGTGTGCCTAACAAAGAATATGAATACACTTGTCAGCAATCCATCAGGAATGGATAGCTCAGGGGTGTTTCCACAGGCAAAGCCTGATGGGAGAGCTGCTGGCAAGAGAAGGAATCTAGATTTTGTTCACATATATTACTTTGTTCATTCTTTGGCATCAATGTAGACTGTGGTGGGGCCTATAGCAAAGTGGACTCTGAGAGCTCATGTTTTTAGACAGTAAGTCTTTACATAAAGTCAGCACTTTATGGTGGGTGCACAGATCCATCATCTTAGCTGTTCATTTCTGTCATTTGTACTTGTATTGTGCACAGACAGCTTTGCTAAAGGTATGTTGAAGATACGTGATTCCCATATTGCCTTTATTTTTGGTGTTATTTTTCTTATAATTTATACTGGGCAAAGGAGGACCTTTTTTTCTCAATTGATCAAAGTAGTTGCTCTTATGGATTGATGGACTCTTTTAGAAGTTTTGAAATGAAGGGTAAAGGAAGGGAGGTTGGAGAGGTAGCCTAGTCATTGAAAGGTATGTCATTTAAGACTGACCTGAGTTTGATCCCTAGTGCCTATGTGAAAAAAAAACTGGGCAAGTCACGTGCACCTATATTCCCAGTACTGGAGAACTAGTGATAGGAGGATTCCTGGGGCTTGCTGGTCTTCTATTCTTGTAGAATTAGCAAGTTTCTGGTTCAATAAGACACCTTGTCTCAAAAAACAAGGTGTGGATCAGTTGAGGAAGGCTACAGAAATTGACCTTTGGCTGCACGTGCACATACACTTACAACTGTGCATGCACAGAGCATAGACACAGACATGTATACACATGTACACACACAGAAGAAGAAAGTAAAAGCAAAAAAGGTAGGAAGTCTTTCAATCCAGCAAGACTACCATATCAAGAAAAAAACTGCTATTTTTTTTCACCAAATTGGACCCAATGGGAATTGAGGAAAGGCTGATCTCTGGCAACCCTTGTCCCTTGTTCTTGGATTATTAGATTAAATATGGTATTATTTCTTCAGGTTGTGAGCAAATTCAAGAGAAAAAACTCAAAACAGACCAAAGCAAACCAAAATACCTCTAAAACTAACAACACAAATACCCCCAAAGCCCTATTCACTGTTATAAGAATTTAATCTAGTAGTCTAGCTTGAATTGTTTAATGACTCTGGATATTACCATTGCATGTAACTCAGAACAGTAAAGGAACAATAAAGAGATTTAACCACATCCGGAAAACAAACACCTTCACACTGTTCTTAATGATGTTAGATGAATCACTGAATTGAAGGATCTGATGTTAGGCAACAGGAAGCTTCTTATGAAGGAGTAGGCTAAAACCATCTCAAGGGTATTTCTTTTTAGCCCTGGGATGCTGGCCAGAGTGTTGCTATGGCCACCAGGAAGGACTAATAGATGAATTTTCAATATTCTAATGCTAAAGGAAATTCAAAAAGGGAACCGAAGAGATGGCCATGTTGAGCAGGAGAGGAAGAGCAACCCCAAAGAGCAGGAACCAAATGACTAATGGATTCTGTTAAGAATTCCCAAAGGTATCCATACTGGTCATTTTCGAATGGGTAAAGTCTTCTGCTAAACATGCAGAGATGATTCACACAGGGGTCACACTTTCTATTGTTAAGATACAGAACTGTTGATATTTGGTATTATGCATTCCAATTTGTTACCCTAGATGTTATCAGTAGCACAATATTCACAGAGTTCCTTCTTTAGACAGAGATTGAAACAAACAAGTTTTTGATCACAGAAAATTTTGTAGGTTCCTGGCTGCATGTTACCCTGGAGTAAGGCACTTCTCAGTTCCTCCTAAGTTTTAAAGTTATTTTTTAAAGGAAAATGAGAGCAATTTTTCCTGGGTTCTGTGGTACTTCAGAAACACACTAATTTGCATCCTGGCGATGATTCATTTCAACACATACCTACTGAAGGTTGGACATTCAGTCTCATACTAATTCTTTAGTCCTGCATACTAAAGTGTCTTCATGCACTAGAAAAGGAGAATCTGTGTTGTAAATCATGAGCCCCCATAAAGCCAGCAATGAGAGTAACAAGCACACTGACAACCATGGGGAGTGGCATTCTTCAATTTACTCACATGGTTCTTACAAGCTTTAGAGGGTATCATCCATATTTCGTAGTTAAGGAAACTGAGGCACAGATAGAGTGGAAGAGCCTACATGAAATCTCATGGCAGAGCCAGCATTCAGCTTGGGCAAAAAGGAAATATAGGGATAGCTGCAGAGGTATTGATATTGTCTGGACATTCTGTCCTTCTACAGAAGACTCCTCCTTCATCATGTGAACTATCCAACTATCCTCATATCCTGTTCTTTTCCTTTCAGACTTTTTCTTTCTTGAGGTTTATTCTACAAATGACACTGAAATTGTGTGTGTGTGTGTGTGTGTGTGTGTGTGATATGCATAAATTAAACTGAAGCAGAGCACAGTTCTCTAATCCCAACCCTTGTATTACTTCCTGTGTAATACAGACCCTAATACAGATTCACTCCCAGGCCTGTAGAGCGTCTGCATTCTGCTTCACCCACCCCTGGAAGCTCATCTTCCTGCTTACCCAGTGCTTACCCTGCCCTTTCCATTCCCAGCACACCCAGGCTTTCTCTCCACTCTGGTCCTCTGTGTGTGCACTTTCCTCCCCCCTCCTGCTCTTACCCTGACTGTTCGCACTGTGTCCTGCCTCTTTCATTCAGATTTCTGCTCAGACACCTTCTTCTTTGACTTGCTCTACAAAGGAGGACCTCACTCTATGCCTCTGCATCCCCTCTCTGCTTTCTGTTCCTTGACACTATCCGACAATTCATTATTATGTGTATGTTCACCATTATTGCTGCTAGAATTAATACTTCAGAAAAGTAGGGGTTTTAACTTATTTTATGTACTGCCCATAATCCCGGTGACAAGAACAAATCTTGAAACACTGTCAGCATCATTACACAGTTGGTAAATGAGTAAATCAATAAATGAACATATTTAATGAACTATCAGCTAGGAAAAGATGGACACTTTAGTGAAGTAAAAAGTCAGTGAAAAATATGTTGATTTATCCCTCAACCCTATCACCAGCTCTCAGCATTACCTTCATCTGGCTTTGATTTACCTCTCAACTTACTTACACACACACCAAATTGAGAGAAAGAAAGACAGAGAGAAAGAGAGATTCCACACACGAGACTAGCATGTGGTATTATTATCTTTCTCTATCTGGTTTATGTTGCTTAACATAATGATTCTCAGTTCTCGTCTTTTTTTCTGCAAATGTCAGGATTTCATATGGATAAAATCACTGAGTATTGATAAGTAGGCTAATATGCACTCTATGATATAGAATCTATGTCTGACTTTGCTCAGATGGCCAAGAACCAGAGACTAGATAGGTCATGGACTTAGGGAAAATCAAATACTGCTGTTCTGTTAAGGGAACATATCAATAAAATGACTCCTAAAGACATTCTGTTATAGGTCATGGGAAAGATAGGTCCCATGACTAGCAGTAGATGGCCAATACAAAATGAACTTGGTAGTTTTGCAGAGTTTTTTTTGTTTTGTTTTGTTTTGTTTTTTGTCTTAGTGGTCTTCTGCTTAAATATTATGATTTCTGATTTTGTGCATTTTCCATTTTATTTTAAAATATATTTTAGGTTTGTTTGTTTTGTTTTCTGAAGAGAGAGAGGAAGGGAGTGGAGTTGGGTGGGCGGGGAGATAGAGAGGATCTTGGAGAAGTTGTGAGAAGGGAAACTGTGATCAGAATATATTGAGTGAAAATTTTTTTTTTTCAAATTTGTGGACTAATGAATCGAACAGTTGGCTTTCAAGAGAATAAATAAAAAAGGACAACAAATATATGAAAAAGTGTTCAAGACCCTCAGCTATCACACAAATGCAAGTTCAAATCGCATTGAGATACCATCTCTCCACAGTACCAATGGCTATAATCAGGGTACGAATTACAATAAATGCTGATAAGAAAGTGGGAGAAAGGGACCCTAATACAGCATTAGTGGGAATGTCAATTAGCCCAGCTACCATGTCTATGAAAAATGTCAAAAGAGATAAATAATATTTCTTATCCAGGAAATGTGATTGGTACCATAGGCAGGCACTATAATTCACAGGCAAAAACAGATTCAGAAGCAGAAGCCTTACTGGTTACATAGCAAGCCCATTAGAAACATTTGACCTTATTTGCACAAAGCAAGTTCACTGTTAAGATTGTGGCTGGATTCCCAGCATATCCTCCAACTGTAATGCCTTGCTGTGCTTGGTAATGGCAATGGAGAAATATCACTAACTCTTGGACTCATTGAGGGATTTTAAAGCCACTCTGGAGTTGCTTTGTTTTCGCTAGTTTGTGTTAATCTGTAATAGGACTAGAAATTTCCAAGATTGTAACAAAGTGTCACTCAAAGCTTGGCAGACTAGGACTCACAGAAAAAGTCCCCATGACAAAGAGTGGTAACAGAGTCTCTGGTTCTTTCAGATGCAGTCTAGGAGTTCTCTGCACTATAACATTATCTGGGTCTACATGGACTGCCATCACAAAAATACAGCAGGCTGCATGTGTTCCAAACAAGGGACACTTCCATCCCAAAACTCTGAAGTCTGATTGGCCAGGGCTCACACTGGAGGACTCAGTGTCTTGGGATGATCTGATTCCTGGCTTTAGGTGGTGTAGACTCATTGCATCCTTTCTCTGTAGAGAGGTAGATGAGTTGTGAGTTGTCTGGGGTTTCTTTATAAGGACAAAAATTCTGTTCTTTGGGATTTTACTCTTCTGAGCTCACATCTCCCTCAAAACTCGACCTCCTAAAGCCATCGTTCTGGAACTAGGATTTTAGAATTTCCATGGCTGTTTGGGGCACACACGAACATTCTGTCACAAGTGTCACAAGGTAGCATGGCAGAATGAGGACAATTTCCTCAAGAAGAAAGAAACTATCCGCCCCTTACATCTCATTACAGCCACTGCCTGACTCTTCCAGTGTGTGACAGTATTTGTGAAAGGGAAATCAAGCAAACAGGAAAAACAGTGGAAAATCAAATTAAACCGATCCTTAAGTGCTTGAGGGTGGCTTATTCTGAAAAGAAAAACACACATTTCTCACTAAAAGTATGGTCTCGGTTTTCCAACCATATAGTCACCTGGGAAGTCAAGACATTTGAAGCAAGACATTGTTTCATTAACTGAAAACATGCATGCATTATTCTTTTAAGAAATCTGAGTGAGAGAAATATTAAGAATTTAAGCCACGAGGCACAGATGCCTCCAATATCTTGAGTCGACATCCCTGCCTGCTACAGAATATTGGAAGGTTTCCTTAATAATTCCTAATTGGAGCCTTGGTTCAGATAAACCCGACAGTCCATTTAAGATGGCTCGGGTGGCTCAAGAGCATGCTGAGACTCTCTGATCTAGGTTGTTTGGCTTAAGGATTTGAGAAGACAAATAGAAGCAGCTGCACCAAGGATTTCGTGCAATTAGGTTCATGCAGATTCTGGAAGTTGCTTATTAGGTCTGTCACTTTCAATCCATCTGGTATTTTCGTGCTCAAGTCGAATTGTGGGTTGCTCAGTGGGGTCAGTGGTTTTCCTTTTACCTGCTAGACAGCACTGGACAACCAGGAAGGCTTATCTGCTGGAGGCAGGATGCACAATTTGGCTGCTTATTGCAAGGCACATGCATTTTTGATTTGACTGTGTGAGACAGCTCAGACACCTCCTTGGAGTTACAGTTTGGACCAGTGTAAGACTTAGATATTATTCCCAGATTGTTCTGGGCTTATTCGTTTTTAGTTTTGTAAATGTTCTTTCTCTGGGCTTTTGTGTTCTGCCCCAAGCCAAAAGAAAATGTTGTGAAAAATGAATTTATCCTCATCTCAGCATCATCTGTCTTGTGTGGACTCCAACTCTGTAGACTAAATTAGATACAATCCCTGGATCATAGCTTGACCCTTTTAAACTTCTGCTAAATTGAGGGATTCTCGATATCAAAGACGAAATTTCTTAGAATGTGTTAATTAGTGTATGATTCTCTCTTCTAACTTTCTCCCCAATGTCTATTTTTATAATGCCAGTCTTTATTTGGGCAGAGGAAGTTTGAATTCAAAGACATTCAGAAGAATTATCGATGTGTGCTGCATCCCCTCCCTTCCACAACCTCTTCCCTTCCCAAGAACTCATCAGTTCTCAGTTTCCAGAGCCATTTTGGACTGTATGCACTTGACAAGTTTGGAGCTCCGGTCTCTGTATCTGTGAGGGAACTTGGGGATAGACTGAGGCACACTCTGCCATCTGGACTGCTCTGTGCCAAGAGCGGCTGGCCCTCTGGTGTTTCGTCTATTTTCAGTACCTGTGCCCTTGGTCTCTTGAGATTCGGAGAGTAAGTTTTCCAGGAGGTGTGAATGAGCTTAGGCTGGAGCCCATTGGTGTTTTTTGGCTCGTTTCATTTGCCTTATGTCTTTTATACACATGAGTTTAAATTCCTCAAAGACGATGAGAGGAGGCCACTGGGTTTCTTATGATGTATTCTAAAACAGCATCGTGACAGAGACAGGGATTGATCCACGAAGATGAAATAACTGCCTATTCTCTTTCATCTCTCCACTGAGAAGGTAGATCCTGCAAACACACGAGGTCCAGCCAGTACATTTTGTCAAATGGTTCCTGTTTATGCCGCCTTTACAGGGTTGGGTAAGAGAGGAATGGAGGTGGAGGAATAAACTCTTTTACTAACAGCGATGTTGTCTGAAAGGGAGAGATAATTCTGTGAAACTGGTGGACTACCAGTGAAAATCTCGCTTCTCAAAAATTAGTGTTTGCTGAAGGATTTCCAGATGCTTATGTGAGATATACTTAGGTGCCTTGTTTCATGCTTGTAACTTTACTGCTATAGAAACAGGAAGTTGAGAAACGAAATAAAGGGACTTGTTTCAATGTTATATTGAGGCATTTGAAATTTGAGGGAAGGATAGTTAAAGCGAAGAGATGTTTGGTTTCTATTGTCTTCTGACTATTAAATAAACACCCCATACCTTCATCTCCTGGTTTACAGAGAGATTCCATCTTAAGAAATTAAAATAATAATACTGACAAGATAACTGGTTAAAGCTCATGCTTCCAAACCTGAGGACTTGAGTTCAATTCCCAGGACCCACACGGTGGAAATAGCTAACAGATTTCCCCAAACTGTCCTGTGCCCTCCACATGTGTACACACAGACACACACACACACACATACACACACACACACACACATACACACACACGAAATACATAAGTAAATGCAATAAACATTTCAAAGGCACTAAAGGAATAATAATTATACTGATAAATTAAAAATATTCAATGGAGGATGTCTTTCTCAACAAAATGTATGAGACCAATTGCATTTATAGGCAAATGGAATTTTTTTTTACAAAAAAAGGGAAGAAAAGGAGGAAGGGAGGCTGTCTAGTTAACCTAAGTCATATATCTCATATAAAAAAGTCAAAATATATCACTGACTTAAGTGTTGCACATAAAATTTCAATGCTTTCAGAGTAAAACATGGGAGAATACCCAGGGAAATATATGGCAAAGTCCGCAGACATGACACCAAAACCACCATGTGATGGAAGACTCAATAAATTGCATTTTCCAGAAATTGAAGATTTCTGTTCTGTAAAGGACCTGACCAAGAGGGATGAGAAGGTAAGTTGTGTAGTGGAGGACAGCCTGTACACACCACAAGTCCTTATGACTTATGCCTAGACCTTCCAAAACTCCACAGTGAAACTAAACCAAAGCAAACCAATTAGACCCCCCCCCAATCAAAACCCACAAATATAGTGGTAGTAATAATAAAAATGTTAATAATGTTAACAACAATAACAATAATCAATTAGATTATGCAGCGGTCAAAGACAAGAAGAGAGCACACAAATGTCACATTAGCACGTGGATGTTTGCTTTGTATCATTAACCTACAGAAAACTGCAAGCCTAACTATGCCTTTAGCAGAGGGGCTGGAGGAAAACAGCAGTGAGCAATCAAATGCTGGCAAGGAGGTAAAGAAAGGAAGTTGCTTATACGTTGCTGTGCATATGAAATGATACATCTAATCTTGACAATGTTAGACTATACAAAGTCCCTCTCAGAAATTGCACTGCTTGGTATTTATTCCAGAAAGATGAAGGCTAAAATGGTATAGAAACCCAAACCAGAATATTGTTAGAGTCTTTATACTCATCCCAAACTAGAAACAACACAGATGGTTTTCAGAGGGTAGATGGTTAAACAAACTGTGGTATATTCATGCCATGGAATAGTACTCAGCAATAAAAAGTAATGCACTAGGGATGTGTCCCACAACCTTGAAGAACATCTAGGGAAGTACCCAGCAATTGTGTGTGTGTGTGTGTGTGTGTGTGTGTGTGTGTGGTGTAAGCCCAGGATTGATTTTGAGAGTCGATTATTCTTTACCTTTTCCAATGAGGCAGGGTCTGAACTGAATTCAGACCTTGCCAGGAAGGACTTTTCTAGCTAGTTAGAGTACTTTAGGGCTCTCTGGCTCCGCCTCCTGACTGTGAATTACAGGTGGGATGTCACACCCACCCAGCATTGAAGGGGTGCTAGGAATCCATTTGTGTGGCAACCACTTTTTCCATTAAGCCACTTCCCTAGCCCCCCAGATGTTTTGCTTTAAAATATAATTTAAATGCAACCCATAACATTCCCTGAACTTGTGATGGGCTTTTAACTCTACTTAACAAGTAAGTCAAAACTATTCTACATAGCAGATGCAATGAGTTCACCTGGGAGAAGCAATGGTTTGAGGTCAGGAATTGTGGACCCTGGTTGCCTGTTTGCCCAATGGTTAAATAGCTGGCTGAGAGCTTAGTTTGCTGGCCACCAGCATCACAAGAGTATTCTATCCCATGCCACTTGTTTGAGAAAAACTCTAAATTCAAATTTGCAGTAAGGTTTTAGCTGATCACACATTACTTTCACATCCTTGCAAAGTAGGAAAAAAAAATGAATCGCCCCCCATTGGTGAATCGCTTGGGAAAGATCCAGTTGTTCACACACAAAAGATGGTCACAGTCTTAAGTATAATGGGTGGGTAAGGAGGACATGTGTTTTTTCCCTGCCATATGCCATCTGTATGTCAGGAAAGTGAAATAAGGCTTGAAAAATGGTCTCTCGTTTCTCTGTCTCCAGCTCTCCCTCACCTCCCTATAGCCCTTATCTAATTTATGAGTAAAGATTTTAATGAGACCATTAATTGTACTACATTATTTGGTATGTAAATGTCCTTTTGTAATGAAGTGAATTAATCAAATTTTAGCTGCAAATTTCTACCTCCTAATTTTTCATGGCTTTAATGTACTATTTGCTTGGCTTTTGTTATTTGGCATTTCCAGCAGCCCTTATTTAGCTCCATGATGGGAAGGAAAGAGGGCAGAGGAGGGTGGATCTTAACTCTACCCTGCGAAATAATACTCACTGAAAAGGCATTTTCTGTCGAACTTACACAGTGGGATGTCTAATAACTACCCAACTTTTTACATATAACTGCAGCCTTCCTAGGCTGTTTTCTTTGTCACTCCTCACAGTCCTCCCCATGGCTAGCCAAGTGCTGCCCTTGGGAACAAAGCCCAAACTGTTCTCTCTCAATGGAACCCAAGAAACTTGCCAACATTAACCATTACTGCAATTGCAGCATGCTCATTATTTGTGAGGTTCCTAAGTTTTGTTTCCATTCTGATTTATGTGTATATGGGTTTCCTCTGAATATCCTTGTTCACAGAGGGGCCATAATAAGAGATTGGATTTTCAAGAGCTGGGATTACTAGCAGGTGGGTACTGGAGACTAAACTGTGGTCCTCTGGAAGAGTAGCAAACATGCTTAGCCACCAAGCCATTTCTTTAGTCTTCCATATCCATACAGGTTTGATGTTGGCCCCAGTGCTTCATTTGTGACTACAAATTCTATAACCCACAATCAGACTTTGGACTAGTTACTGGGATTTCCAGTCGTCCTAACTAAACTGTGGACATGCTCACTGATGCATCTCTTTCTTGAGATTTCTTACTTCACAGGGTGGGAAATTCACTTCCTTTTGCTCAGGCTTCACACTTTGATGCTCTGTTGATCTCTCTCTTCTACATGTTTGATCGACAGGCCATCCTGACAGGTTTAGCTGCACATTATCTCTAGAATTTGGGCTTCTAACCACTTCCATCTTAATGTGTTCAGCTTGACACCTCCATCTCTGGTTGGGATTACTCCAAGGGTCTCCTCCTTTAGGTCCCCCTGCGTCAGTTCTTATTAATTATGGGTTGAAGCTGAACTGTCCTCTACAGGCTCATGTTTCCAGTGCTTATTCTGAAGCGGTGGCTCTTTCCTGGGACTGTAGACCATTTAGGAGATGGCGTCATACATAAAGACATAGGTTCCTTGGGGTGAACCTCTAAAAACTGTATCCACTCCTGATTCTGACCTTGTTGGCTGCTTCTGTTCTACAGTGATGTGGGCAGCTTTCGGAGATACCCTTGTGTATGAAGCAAAAGAAGGTAAAAGGAAAGCCAACAAAGGAAATGGGGACCATGAGAAAGAGACTACAGAGGAAAGAAAGGATCCATGATCTCTGTTCACAGAAAGAAACCTGTTGAGGGCTCATTGCACACTAAGCATGGGCCCAGGTACTAAACAATCTAACAACTGTGATGAAATGAGATACATCCACGATAGGCTCAGGCATTTGAATACTTGATCCCCAATAAATGGTACGATTTGGGAGTTATAGATCCTAGCTAGAAGACTTACACAGAATAATGCTTACTAAATATATGCATGTTAACATTTAATGGGTGAATTTATGAAGGAACTGGATCATTTTTTTTACTTGAATGGAGAAATGACTTATTAAAAATTCAAGCTTTGAAGTTGTTACAGATCTGAGTGTGACTTCCAGGCTCTTCATCTGAAAGCTTGAGTTAGGGTTAGGGTTAGGGTTTAGGGCTAGGGTTAGGGTTATTTTTTTTCCCAGCCTTATATTCATAGCTGAAAATGGGATTACGGGGAAAAATCATTTCATAGGATTTTTTTCCAAGTACTGAGCAGGATGGTCCATATCAAATACAGAACACACAATCAGGAACATAGTAAGTGTTCAATAAAAACTTCTACTTACATTATAAGCAATGCTACAGTCTAAGAGTAACAAATGGATGCATCTAGGAAGTTGACATAGCAATCAATTAAACAGAGGCCAACAGAAATTTCCATTTCAGCTAAATTATAGCTACTGATTCTGGCACATATAGATATAGGGAAGAAATGCCTAGAGATGAGGTTCAGTGTCGCAGCCCGTGAGGTTACTCTGTCGGAATAGAAGGACTCATTACAGAATCTGGGAAGCAGAATCACACAACTCTTTCTTTGCCTGCATGTCTCTTACTCAGGAATGACCCAAGCTGCATTAAACATTGGGTAGAAAGGTCACTTAGAGTCATTTTAATTATTGCACTGTCAGATGGTAGCAGGTAGCAATTTTCTCTGCCAAAATATCTTAGTTTTCTGTAAAGAAGGAGAGAAAGTACAGATGTTCGGAGGATCAATGTTGGGTGTCTGCAGATCTGGCTGTTTCCTAGTATAGGGAATTTATTCCATAATGAGGATGCTCTTAAGGGCCTTTGGGCTCTTTCCAAAGACTGGCTTCATGAGTAAAAGCAAGTCCTGTAGTATATTTCAGAAAAGGAGCTATTTGAAGACATAACATGAAAAGAGTTATTATTTCAACATAGAACAAATTAAATTATGGCTTATAACTGCTTACTGTTTCATATATAATGCAAACCTCAGGTTTTCTTCTTTACTTACAAATATATATATATATATATATATTATATATATATATTTCTTTTTTGTTGCTTTTTGGTTTTGTTTTGTTTGTTTGTTTCTTGAGAGTTTCTCTCTGTAACAGCCCTGGCTGTCCTGGAACTCTCTTTGTAGACCAGGACAGCCTCAAACTCAGAGATGTGCCTGTACCTGCCTCCTAAGTGCTGGGATTAAAGTCATGTGCCACCACTGCCTGGCAGTACAAGTAATTATTTTAATGAGGAAAAATTGACTGGGACTTAGATCTTTGAGTGTTTGTAGATTGATGTTAAACCAATGCAGGAGACTAGTAGTGTCATACATCCCTTTTGGATATCCAACTGATTTTGTATCTCTAGTTAGAGTTGTAGACTCACTTTAAAGTATGTCTGATGACCTAGCTTAATTTCTGCGGTGGTGACAGAACACTGTGTCAACTTAGGGGAGAAAGTTTCCCACTTGACTCCTGACCCCTAGGTCCACCATTTCAGAAAAGTCAAGATTGGAACTTGCGGCAGCTGCTCAGATCCACAGTCAAGAACAGCAGAAAGAGAATAAATATGTCTGCTTACCTGTATTGCAGCCTCTCTCTACACTTGAATAGTCTTGGTCCCAAATGCAGGGAAGGGGACAATGGCTGGGTCTTCTTGCCTCAGTTAAGTCAGCCACAGCAACCCCCACAGAACCCAGTAGGTATGCATGACATAGACAACTCCTCACTGAGATTCTCTCCCAGGTGATCTAGAGATGGGTAATCTGACAATTAAAACTAACTATCACATCTGAGACAATGACGGTGGCATTTACGTGATAAGTTGCTTGGGATCCAAGTGTTTAATCACATAACAGGTACATAACAAATTTTCTCTAACTGCACGGTTGGGAGATGAATTTCGCTGTAGAATTATCATGAGCGTGTTTGACACGACTGTCATAAAGCAAAGCTGTATTTGATAATCTACCAGTCAAAGCCATTGCTCTCCATTTACATCAGTTTTATCAACCCCACCAGAATTTTGCTGTGCTATTTTCATTTAGAAGACGAAATTTACTAGAAAGTGACTGAGTCTGATATTCAGAAAACATCCACTATGGAATCTTAGAACCCCATGCCTTTGTCTGGGAACAGTCAAAGCTCTCAGGTTCCTGACCTCTATTATTCTATCATTCAATAACAAAAGTTACTGAACTAAAATGTCCCTCTGATATTAAACTTAGCTAGGCTTGTGTGAAAACTTTTTGAACACCAATATTTGAAAACGATTATTTTGAGGTTTTGTTATTTACCTTTGTCCCCTTCCTTTGACAGAAAGAGTAAAATGAAGCGATAATGGGTCTGGCAGCATTATCTACATAATAGTACCTGCTGAAGCTCTTAATTAATTCAATGTTTATGAGGTGTTGGCTTGGTGTCAGGAAAGGGCTGCTCTGCCTGGAGAAGATATTAGGATACATTTCTCAAAGACTGCATCAGCAGACTCCAGCACTTGAGAAGAAAGAGACAGACGGTCCTCACAGAGCCAGACATCAATCCTTCTTCAGATTGCCAGGAAAAGGTTAAAAATGGGTTGATCAAATGGCACTTCCTAAGTACGGAATATGATGATCAGGGCATGGAGTAAAAGGGGTGTTGAGAAATCTACAGCTTGCTAAAGAATCTGGACTTTATGCTAAAGAGAAGCAAGTCTTGTTTGTTTTACTGGATAAATACTACATTAAACTGACCATTTGAACCACACCAGCACATGTTTGTGGGGTATAACACCGGAAGGCCCACCTCTAGTGTTTTACTTCTGTCATCCAGGCACAGGTCCTAAAGGCTCCCGTCTTGGAAACAAGCATTCGGGACAGCCAGACCTTAACCAAGATGCACCTGCTCTCACCAGCTCTCCAAAGATCAGGCAATGAGTTTGGTAAACCAAGTATCAGTGCATTACCATTTAACAACCTCTAGAAATCAAACCTCCTCTAGGGAAATAAGGGGATGGCAGGGAACAAAACCCCAACAACCAACAGCAACAAAACTATAGCAATTTCTCTAAAAACAAGTAAGTCATAGCACTCCCCCAGATGACACAAGATTTTAATCTTGGTCATGTATCCAGAGGAAAGAATGGCGGCAGGGGCCAGAAGAGATGGCTGTTCACCCAGCTTCGTATTAACGTTATTCACAGTAGCAAAATACAGGAAGAATCCACATGTCCACTAAGGTGAGGAGACCGAATCAGTTTATGCATACAGTGGGATATTATTCAGCATTAAAACGGAAAGCCCCATGTCCTGCCTTATCTCTCTCCATTTCCTGCCTGACGCCATAGGAAGGAACCTCTGGCTCCCGCTCCTGCTGTAGCTCCGCCTCCACTATGATGGGCTCAAATCTCCATCCAAGATAAACATTTCCCACTTTAAGCTGCCTCTGTCAGACTATTTTGTCACAGTCGGCAGAAAAGTAACAAGTCTAGAAAGTGTGGCTAAAGTTAGAGAGATGTGCGGCAAGGTGAAGAGGGTCAGGAAGGCTGCCCCTTGTGGAAGACAGCAGCAGCCTGTTTGAAGAAATTTCGGGAAAAGTGCTCAATGGAGTTATGTGACAAGGACACCCCAGCAGCCAGTTGCTGCCATGAGAGAGTGAGGGAAAAATAACTCACATCATGTTAACTGAGCTGTTAATAGGACATATAGAATGAAACAGCCGGAGAGGTGGGAAGTGGGAGATGGAAGAGGGACCAGAAAGTAAGGAAGAAAGGTACGAGAAAGGCTTTGTGAACGCGCTCCTGTAAAGAAGGGCATGTCTGCTTGTATGCGACGAATTTGAAAACTGTTAAATATGTCCTTGGGACAGAGTGGGAACAGCAGGGACAAAAGGGATTTCAGAATTTCTCAAACAAGGATTAGGAGGTTACTGGAGCAGGCTCAGCTTCTCCACTCCTTTAATCACCGTGGTTTAACTGAATTGCCTACTTCATGGGACAGAGAGGTCCCACTGGTTTCATGTGTGATCGTAATGTAAAATTTTTTTTCTGGCATAGAAATCCAGGTTCCAAAAGAACTCATAAATACACTAGCCGGAGAGTAAGAACACCAACACAAGCGGTCTGGGGCAATGGGCTTCCTATTACCTGACAAACCCCTTAAGATTAAAAATGCAGCCAGCAGCCACCCATATTCAGGGAACCGCGAGGACGTCGGATTGTGCTGCTAAGAACAGTTAGAATGGAGATTATCTGCTTGACGATGTAAATGTGCACAAATGGTTGAAAACTATTTCCAGTGCAGACGCTGCAGGAAACCTCATTTAGTCATATTTTAGAATGGATGTACTATGCAAACAAGTATAATTTCTGTGGGAGACAATTCTATTGAATGTGTCTGGATGGAGTTTTTGAAACACACTGAATACGATATATTGAATAGATCCTAATGTTAGTGAAAGGATCGGGACTGAAGGATCTTGACTCGTCTGTCTGCTCCGTGGGAGAACTCTCCTCGTCTAGCAAGTTTCTGTAACCTTGACCTTGGGGGACTCCAAGCTGAGTCAGAGGCAGAGCAATCAGTGACTTCCTAGTGGTGATCAAACTCCAGTTTTCTCCAGCAGGTCCCCTACAGACATTTAAATAATATTGCCTTCCTTGCAGTGGTCCGTGGAGGACAAACAAGGGCTGCGTTTTCAAAGTTTCCTATCATCTGTCTCCCTCCTGCTATGTTTTTATAGGATCTTCACATTTTCAGTTCATAAGGTCACTTTTTTGAAGCTGAGGTGTTTCTCGTTCTAAAACCCTTCTGTTTGGATCAAAATTTATCTTCACTCCCAAGTAGCCTGGATTGATTGATTCCTTGGGAAGTTGGGTCAACTGCCTGCACCTCTATATTTACCTGCTGACGAGTCTGTATGCCTCAGGGCATAGGCATAGACAGAAAGGACCATGCGTACACAAATTTGTAGGATGTTTATGTAGAGACCCAGCATTTTCTGACTGTTTTTCCCTTTTAATTCTGAAGGGGGGGAGTGAGTTGTGAATAATTTCCAATCACGGAATGCTGTGATTTTTGACTTTGACTGTCCCCTAAAAGGCCGTCCTCTAAAGGCTTGGTCACCAGTTTATGGTACCACTGGAAGGTGGTAGAAGCTTTAGCAGGTGAGAACTCCAGGAAGGACGTCCAATCACTGTGCTGTTGTGTCTTTTCTCTTTATCTTGCTCCTTGGCCATTATAAGGTAAACACTTGGCTCCACCGAACTCCTGCCTTGACATAGGAAAGTAATAGGGCCAATCCATCACGGATTGAAACCGCTGGGACCATGCACTGAAACAAACCTTCTTCTTTAGAATTTGCCTCTTGTATTTTGTCATGGTGATGGAAATCTGAGTAATAAATTACTTATATGCTCCCTCCATGACCAGATAATTATAATTTCTGAGATGGCAGAGAATAGTTTTGTATATTTAAAAATTCTCTTAATTCTCCCAGATCATCACAACTTTGACTCCATATTCACCATCAGTACATCTATGGTCATCCTTCCCTGAATGCATCTGATCTTATCAAAGAGTCAGTTAGTACAATTTGGCTGCATAAAAGTCAGAAAAGTAACTTTGTAAGATTTCCTGTCACTGGAGTATGTTGCAAGGACAACGAAAAGTGTATCAGAGATGGTAAGTGGTAGGTGAGTATGACAGGCAGAGGGACTTCTGCTCACTATAATTTTGTAAATTGTTAAATAAAAAGTTTTGGCACTCTAAGACTTCTGCATATCTTCTAATGATATGACTGTTTCCAGTATAGGCAATGGAGACCCATTCTGCCATTTGGTCATTAGGCAAATCTAAAAACATCTGATACCAATATTTACATATTAGTAGATGGATAAAAAACAAGTTAAACAATTTACGGCATCTTAATAATTGCCATCGCTGTACAGTATTGTGGAAGTGATTCCCTCTCTGAGTACTGTGAAAATTTTATGTGTTTGTACATGTATAGACATGGGTGTGTGTATAGGCCAAAGGTCAAAATTTGATGTCTTCCTCACTCACTTTCCACATTATTATTATTATTATTATTAGTCTCTTCCTGAATCTGGAACTTAAACATTTGGCTAAACTGGTCAGTCAATGAGTACCTGGGATCCCATCTCTTCCCTCCAGCACCTGGATGGCAGGTGTGCTGCATCATGTCCCGCTTTTGTCATGGGTGCTGGGGATTGAACTCATGTTCTCGTGCTTGTCTGTGAGCACTTTACTGAGCTACCTCCTCCTCCGAACTCCAGAATCTTATTGGAGGAACAATCAAAAGTGATTTTTTTTCAGATAAGTGTTAAAGATTTATGAGATGTTAATTCTGCCACAAAAGTATGTTCTGCTTTTCTCCCTGACATCCAAATCCCTGTAGGAAATCGTTACAAAATCAAGTGTTCCTTGTAACTAATGGGAAATACTCAGTATAAGTAAATGTGCCATATTCTCCTATCAGTCTTGGGTGTTCCTTGGAAGTAGGGTGATTTTTGTTTATTTGGTTTTTGTTTTTGTTTTAATTTAGAAGAATAAACGAGGAAAAAAAGTTACCTTTCTGAAATTCTCAAGTTTTCGTGAGGTTAATTGAAGCTGTCAGCTTTGCCTGGAATCTCACTGTTTCGCTGACGCTTCTCGCATTTTGTGTTCCGAGACAGGCGGCAGAGACTGTATTAGCACAACTCACTCTCAAATAATTCATGGGCTACCTGGTGATAAAAGTTCTTCAGAACAGCAAAAATTCCCAATATTGCTAAATCTTGACAAACAATGTTCTCTGCTGTGCCGGTTTTATTCATTAGCTACAGTTACTTATATTTTACTGGCACATGGCAATCAAAGTTCAATGAAATTCAGAATATGTCTAAAAGATACCATACATTCACCGAGTAGTATGAATGGGTGAAGAAGCTACCTGAAATGCTGAAGGAACTAAAATTCACAAATGAGTAGAGAAATATGTAAATACAATATGATTGGACATCATCAAAACAGTAAAAACTGGGTTAAACTTGCATTGAAAATGGCTAGTTTCTAAATGAGCGATGATGGATGAGGATTGTCTGTAACTATGCTTAGACCTACACTGTTCTAAATAAAATCCAGAATCCCTGAGGCTATTTGTCATTTGGATGAAGGAGATGACACAACTAATATTTTTAGACTTTGGAAGAAAAGATTCTTGGGACTGGAAAGATAACTCAGTAGTTAAGAGTGCTTGTTGGTCTTCCAGGGGACCAGAGTTTGGTTCCCAGAACTTAAGTTCTACACCTCATAATAGATTGTAACCCATTTCAGTCCTAGCACTTATGGTGCCCTCTTCTGGCATCTGCAGGCACCTGCACTCAAGTGCACATCTCACAACAGAACCATAGACAGAGGCACACCTACACATACACACATACACAGACACACACACATACAAAAATAAAAAAAACACCTTAATAAAAGATAAAGGGCGTGTTAATTCTTATTAGGTGTGTGTCATTCTTATTAGGTTCAATATCCTTCACTAGTTGAGTTCTACAGTGGTGCTTACATAAACTCAAGTCATCAAGTCAAGGGACAAGGGCCTCTACCTGCTAAGCTGTCCTACTGGCCCCAAGACGATTCTGATGTTCCATCAGAAATGCTATGGAGCTTTACAGAAGGTGCCTTTCAAGGTGTGTGTGGGGGGGATGCATGTCACAGCTGTGCTTTCTGATGATTAGGTTGAGACTTGATGGGAGATTTTTCACAGCCATGCTTGGAGAAAACTAAACTGTGTATACCACCGTAATCTGCATCTTTAATAGAACAGAGGGCTTAGTGGTGTGGTCTGTGGGTCTTAGGTGGGGATTCTTAAATAAAGATTTTATCATAAGCACTTTGTCTCTGCATTATTATCATTATTTTACAGATCCCAAAGGGGAATAGAAATATTTGATTGTGAAAATAATCCTTAGCTTAATATTAATTTAGTACCTCAAAATAATGTTTTTCTTCCTTCCTTCCTTTCTTCCTTCCTTCCTCCCTTCCTTCCTTCCTTCCTTCCTTCCTTCCTTCCTTTGTTCCTTCCTTTCATTCTTCCTTTGTTCTTTCTTTCTTCCTTTCCTTCTTTCCCTTTGGTGGCCCTAGTGATAGAATCCAGAGTCTCATGCACTCTATCTCCATTCCAATATCACATATTTCTAATTATGTAGTCACTGGCGTTTTTTTAAATTGTATTCCCATAGAAATAGGAATCAATATTGATGGATGGTGAAAAAGTTAAGTATTATAGTATGGAAACAATAAGAACATTGCCTGGCAGTTATTCACTAATGATTTGGGGCTTCAGTTTTTCATTTAGAGAATGGGATGATATTGGTGACTACATTAAGATTAAGTGGTAAAAATCATATGAAGTGTGTATAGTTCACCATGCATGGCCAGAACAGAAAGATTCAGGGTATCTAATTGCCATACCAAGTATTCTTCACAAACCATCTTTCGCCTCTCAAAGCCCAAGTCTATGCAACAATTAACTTTAGTTTCATTCTTACCAAAGAAGAAACTAGTGGACTGGGAATTTAAAAATCTGACTGATACAGAGAAAGAATGAGTAACTCTCCTAGAATTTGAAACCTTGGCTTGTCTGACTCAACACCGATTTCAAACATTTCTCTCATTTAATCTGATTTCTATGATACTATTGTGTTGCACTGACCAAGTCAATATACTAAGCACATACATTCATCAAGTTCTTATGGAAATAAACCACTTAGATTGATTGGATTTGGTTATTCAAATTTAATGTTTTATAATGGTGGTACACACTAAATGTATTTTTAGCTTGGGGATTTCCTTACTCAATTAACAATACCCTGAATTTTACTGTTATATAAAACATTGACTTAAAAAATTATTAGGGTCTTCAAATGATTAGAATTTTACTATATTTATATAACAAATATGACATATTTAATTAAAGTTTCTTACTTTTACATTGAACAATTTTATGCAAGTACACTCCTGCACAGTTTAAATCATTATGCAGACCATAGATTATAGAGACCATCATTATTCTTTTATTTTGTTTTTATTGTAAGACCTTTAGTCATGACATAATAATTTGAAATAAATGTGAATAAGATATATTATTTTAATGATTTTCTTATAATTTTTGTTAAATGGTATAGTTGTTATTTCAACATCTTTTAAAGTATATATTAAAGTATATATTTTTCTTTATGAAACATCTGAAATTAAGTTTTAAAAAACATTTTTTAAAACATTTTCTAGAAGGGAGACAGGGCAGCATGACATCCAATAGGAGGGCGGATGTAGAATTACGGAAAATCCCTTGAAAGTCAACAGTCAATAAGAACAAAGGCACAACAATGTGCTTGATTTGAAATTTGGCGGGGGGGAATCAGTGAGAAAACTTTCAGAAACAATCCAAACCGTGTAAAACCAAAATGAAATATCCCACGACTTAGCCTTTTAAAAGGACAAGATGCAACCAGAGAGAGCAAGTTTCATCTGCAAATGATCCCCTGGTGCTTACAATGCTCTGTTTGGTGACAAGGTCACTTGGCCATTCTGCTAGGTAGTTTACACCACGGAGCATGTGAGGCAATGGTAACTCAGGCCAAGTAATGATAAGAAGGTAAATACACAGAGGACCAAGGACGCCCTCACAACATCTGTACTTCATGCTCTCTGAAACCCAACCTACTAGGCATAGCCTAGTAAGACATCGTCTTCATCCACTTCCTTACGTCCCTTGTCCTAACGGCTTTAACTTGAAGTTGCCTTTACATTCCCCAGTTCAGTACAATACTTCATATATATGTAGTATGCAAAAGGAAGTTTAATTTCACATTGGGAAATGAGGGCAGTACAGAGCAGGACAATACAGTCAACACATACCAACTTGTTGCCGTGAGCTTTTTATTCCTCTCTGTTCTTTTCTATGCCCTAACCTTTAGCTGGCTCTTCCACCGCTTTGTTGAGTCCTTCTGCTTCTAACCTCCTGTCAACAGATTCCCAAATGAAGATACAAACTCCAAGGCACCACACTCAGGGTTATTTATTTATAGTGCTTTCATAGTATAAAACAAAGAACAGTATATAACCAATATGTAATAGTGTGTGTGTGTGTGTGTGTGTGTGTGTGTGTGTGTGTGTGTGTGTGTAATTCTTGAATTGAAGACACAAGATATAGTCCCAAGGGGGAGGCTCCCTGTTGCTCTGGTATTTAACAGCTGTTAGTTCTAGATCACATCTAATCAAATCATGGAACTTGAAAATCATCATAAGGAGCAGTATCAGAGAGCCCTCCTCTACCTGTCCCCCTCTGTGTGCGTTCTGTGTACTTAAATATCTAACAAGAGGAGGAGAAGCCATTAGTTCTTCACTGCTGTGCTCTTGTCATCTGATCACCATTGTTGCTCTGAGTGCCTTGCTTAGAGCAGAGTTAGTGGCAAGATGGATGTAGAACCCCCTCTTCCTTGTTTGCCCTTTTATCCCTGTGTTTCAAAGTCTCATGTCTTTCTGGTAGACATAAGATCATAATATTGGAAAAGCTATAAAAAAACACTTAAATATCAAATGCAGCTATTTTGTGTCTCTATAATTCAAATCTCACTCCACCTTCTAATATAAACAATTAACTCATTTTATAATGGTGCATTCTGCCTTATACATGCCAAGTACAGAACTGTGAAGTTCCTAATCATGAGAGGGCTGATCTCATTTGTTTGCTTTTATCTCTCTGCATTGAAATTGTCAGAGTTTATGCTGCATGCAAGTAAGCCTCCTATTCATCTTGGTTATGATGAGGTTGTAGGGCTCTGCCTTGTACTCTTAGGCCTATTTTAGAAATGAATAGTACAGAGGCTGTTAACTCCAGTGAAAATCACCACAACACCCCTGGGAGTATTCTGGGAAGAGATGCTACATAAACACAAAGAATTCTGCAAAAAATGGTTGCGTTCATCTTCCTAATGTCTCACAAGGTGGGTGTGCTGTGAACATTGCTAATATAAAGCTGTGGCGGCCACAAATAGAACACAGTTGATTTTCTCTCACTGCATGAAGAAAGAACATTTTCCTCCTCATAATTCTTAAGAGGAATTATCCATCAGATTGCTCTCTGAATGCCAGCCAGCCTGGACATATTTGTCTGATTGCCCACACGTGTGACCTAAAGCCTAGTTTGGAAGAAGAGCAGTATCTCAAGCTTGACGAAGAAACAAGTGAGATGGGCAAGTGCTTCCACTGCAAACCCAGTTGCAAAAACTAAACGTGTATATCTGAAATAAGTATGTGGACATCTGTGAATTAGAGAAAACATTTAACGGAACAACGAAACCAGCATCCTGCCACCTCTGGGCAGCTGTAGCTTTACATCCAGAGCACTGGTGCACGTCATCATTGCTGTAATTGTTTTTGTAAAGATGATACCATAACAACATGCAGTGTACATTAACAATAAGACTGAGAAATGACACTCGGGGTAATTTAATCTATTACCAATGACTGACTAGAGAGTTCTCGTATGAAAGGGCAACCCTCCTGGCACACCATGTGAAATATCAGAGTGTCCCTAGAGGGCAATTCCTGGTAGCATTAGAGAAAGTACATAAAGAGGGGTGAGGCACAGCTTCTCATAAAGCTTTACTGAGAAACTCTCTGCACAGAGGAGTTCAACTAAAGGGATATTTGCATCTGAAAGCTACCTTATTCCTGTGGCTATTTAGGAATGTAGGAACAAATAAAGCCCATGCCAAGGGAGTCAGGGTACTGCCTGCCTAATTACTAAGGGTGCCTGTATTCAAGAATGGTGCTGTATGACTTATGGTTTTTAGTTGCTATGTTCATTTATTTTAGATTCTTTACCTGCTGGAATATTTTTGGTTTGAACATGGATAAACACTGTCAGCTTTATGTATACCTGGGAAATGTTTGTATAACTAAACCCACCCGAGCAGCCAAAAACATTTGCTGAAAAACTGTCTGTGAGGAATACAGTTTTGTAAGTTGTAGGACTTGAGAAAACTTATGTTCTTCACAGAATATTTTTAATTATTTGAGGTTTTATTTATTTTTTTAAAAAAGAAAACAAGCTATCTTTTTTCATTATACGCACCAAGCCCAGTTCCAACTCCCTCTTTTTCTTCCATTCCCTCCTCCTTCCCCTCCCCCACTTTACCTCCCCATCCACTTCTCAGAGAGGGTAAGGCACATTGGTTTGAGGAAGGTTCAAGGTCCTCCCTACTATATCTAGGTTGAGCAAGGTATACATCAAAAGAGAACGGGTTCCCAGAAAGCCAGTGCAAGCAGTAGGGAAAAATCAGTGTTAGTGCCAATGGCCCCTCAGTCTGCCCCAAACATACAACTCTCACCCACATTCAGAGGATCTAGTTTGGTCCGATGATTGTTCCTTCCCTCTCCAACTGGAGTTGGTGAGCTCCCATTAGCTCAGGTAAACTGTTTCATTGAATGTCCCCATCATGGTCATGACCTGTTTACTCATATTCTCACTCCTCTCACTCTTAAACTGGTCTTTGGGAGCTCAGTCCTGTGCTCCGTTGTGAATCTCTGTCTTTGTTTCCATCAGTTGCTGGATGAAGGTTCTATGGTGACATTTAAGATATTCATCAACCTGACTACAGAGCAATGTGCTTTATTTCTAGAGAAATATTTTAGTATCTAATTGACAAACATGTCTGGGGACCAGCCTGGTAGGTAGAAGTATAAAGAGAGACATTGATCATAAGAAGAGCGAGCCTCCATTTTTATTTCATTATAAAATTAAGGTTGGGAGATAACATAGGAATAGATACTACCTTAAAGTAGTTGATTTTATTACAAGGCAAACAAATATGACTTCTTTATATCTTAAAGATGACAACTGACCAATATTAAGTATTTTCCGGCTTCCAGATAGACTTCCCTGTGCTCACATGTCAAGATGCATGTACACTTGCTCCAGCCTAATGCCTGTTGCCATGGATTATGCTGTGCATGTCTCCTATCAAAGACCTATTAAATAAAACTCTTGGGAATTAGCTTGGAGAAAGGCAGTCTACAGGATCAACAGAAATTTTCTAGTATCAAAACATCAAAAATACAAAAAATTAAAAGTTTAATTAATGTACTTTCACTTAAGAAATTATCTTGTTATGACTAGGGTGAATATAGTAAATATTATATTTGGCTTGAACATTACAGTGCCCTTCAGCATACCCAACATTACCTGAAGTTTGAAAATAAAGAGATTATTTTTGTTATTTTTCTTTTTTTTTGAGACAGGGTTCATATAATCCTGACTGGCCTGAAACTGACTTTGTAAACCAGGTTAGCCTTGAACTCACAGAGATTTTTTGCCTTTGCTTCCTGACTGATACGATTAAAGATGTGCACCACCAAACCTTTAAAAGACTGTTTGATCTACAATTCTTAAATTGACATACTATTTGTAGTCAATATCTGTTAACATTAATAGAAAATTCATATTATGAATTTAATTTGCTAAATGCTTTTCTGTAACCAACGTTATTTGTATTTTAAAGAGCAAATTTTAAAAATGTCATTAGAAATGAAGCAAAATGTATGTTACACATACTCGATGCATAAGGGATAATTTACAATGACACAAACAAAGGGAAAATGTGCACTGCATATTCCAAGGACACCTCTCCTAACAAACTGTTTCCTGATAAAATCAAAAGTATAAATATATAATCAACAATTTCCAAGTGGAATCCTCTCTATGCAGACCTTCCGCATAATCAATGAGTTTTGAGTCTAGATCATTTCATGTACTGAGCCTATGCTTCCATCAGTAAATTATTATTTGAAGTTATTGAAGGAGAATGAAGCCTAGTATTTGCATGATTTCACTCATCCTACAGAACCGAGTCAACAATTTATAATCAAAATGGGTGAGGGAGTCTTCACATTGGAGTTTAATACATCAGTACAAAAAAAATGCTATTGTTTTTCTTTTCTTCCTAAGTTCTGCTGACCCAGTGATACATTTCCAGGAGAATCAAGTCACAAACATGAGAAGGTGTTGGGAGAACTTTACATTTTTTGGTGTATGTGAGATTGGAATGTTTCCTGATACCTACGGTGAGCCAGGGTGAAGAGGAGCATGAGAATGTGAAGGACATTACAAAAAGGCTACAAAATCCAGGGACACCAAGATGCCTTGGCAGGTAGAGATGCTTATACACAGGCTGGATGATCTGCACTGAATCCTACTAAGCTGTGAGACAATGGTCTGTATTCTGTCAGTTATAATTTAGATAAATGCTGATTGGCCAGTAGCCAGGCAGGAAGTAGAGGCAGGTCAATGAGAACAGGAGAATTCTGGGAAGAGGAAAGCCCATTTCTCCGTAGTCATTTCTCAGCCACAGAAGAAGGAAGATGTGACTGCCTCACCGAAAAAGGTACTGAGCCATGTGGCTAAACTAGATAAAAATAATGGGTTAATGTAAGTTTTAAGAGCTAATGGACCAATCAGTTTCAAGTTAATGTAGACCTCTGTGTGATTTCTTTGGGACTTAACGACGGCAGGAACCAGGCAGAATAAGGACTGGGCAGGACAGAAACTTCAGACAACACTCCTAGGTGTCTGGATGGATAAGTCTGCCAAGAGCTGTGCTTTCACACACACACACACACACACACACACACACACACACACACGCACACACACACACACTTTCTTTAAATTCAGTTAAACATTTTTTAAACATTTTTAATCAATTGCCACCAAATAGAGTCAAAGTCATCCTTTTCTTCCTTGTTCGTTTACCCTTCCTTTGCTCCCTATCCAGATAAAATGCCGCCTCATTAATAGTTCACTGGGAATGTTTTCAAAAGTGAAGTTGTACAGCCAGAACTGTTGATGTAGATTGGCTTCCAGAAGTGTCTAGGGTCAAAGAGAATTCCCTTCAACTGTGTCCAGGAATTACATCTCAGAGCTACTGTCTCTGAATGAGTTTCACCTTCATAATTCTGATTTAAGAGTTGTCACGATCAACTGCTCCAGGGCAGGCCTCATGCTCAGCTTAGTCAAGCCGGGACTTAAGACTTTGGTGAATGCCTCTAGTGGTAACCATATAAGAGCTGTATAGCAAAGATCTTTTTATATCTTGTTTGATTCAAGCATGACTCCAAAGTAGATTGTTGTGACATTATAAAGGGTTTTTTTGGAAGGAACTATAACCTGGGAAGACCAAGGCAGTGGATTTGGAGTCTAAAATTAGTATGTCACGTAGTAGAGAGCCCTGATTTCATTTCAACATAAAATGGACTCTAAAGTTATTATTATTAATGAGTGTGTTTGTATGCGCTTTTATTTGGTTATAGTTTCTTTTTTTTTGCTTTGGGTATGGTTTTTATTTTGTTTTCTTGGTTTGTGGTGGGGGTTACTGTTGTAGGGTTTTTGTTTGATTTTTAGGAAAGACCTTAAAGTTGAATGGGGATGGGGGAGCATCAGGAAGGACTATGTAAAGGGGAAAATATGATCAAAATATATTAAAATTTAAAAATTATTTTAAGTAGTGAAAATAAATAATTTAGAGACTGTCCTAAAATTATAAAAAGAAATAAAGGCACATATGGAAACTGGTATAAGGAACTGGAAATTTGGTGACATTTCTAGTTGATGTTGGGTGGTGACTCAGTGACTTGTAATGATGGGTAACTATGCCAACCTCAGTGTCAATCTCATATCTGTAGGATGAAATTGTATGCCAGATGGTCTGAGGCTACTAACACTCTTGTGTGTTGTATGTGTGATCTCATTGTGGAGCCATCATTTTTAGTAAAATAATATCCAATATTCAGAGGTTGATGGGACTCTCCATAAAGATACAGTCCTAACTGGTGCTGGAGTTACATTGGATCCTTCATCTCCCTTCTTCCTCTGGTGTCCTCTGTTCTCCCTCCCTCCTGTTTTCTATTAAAAAGGCGAACACATGCTTAGTTTAAGGGCCATATGAAAATCAGTCTGCGAGCCTATTGATCCTACTAGGCCAACGTATGGGGTCCATAAAGTGCTCTGCTTAGAAAACATGGAGTCCAGAGCTGGGACTGATGGGGGTTTAGAATGAAGAACAATGAAGTCAAGAGTCACAGATGTCAGAATGTTCACCAGGTCGCCATCCATTTTCTCAGCCTACTTAGCTATGACTCTGATGTGTCTGAATCAAATAGACTCAGTGCTTCTAAGCTCACACACTGCATTTCAGCAGGCATACCCCAACATTCTAAGCCAAGGGCAGGGCCAGGCTGAAGGTGGAAAAAGCTATACATTCGTTTCCTCATTACTGTGAACAACCTTATCTTTTAATATGGTGAATGTGTGCATTTTCTTCATCTCATGGGAGCAGGATGGAAAAGCAGCTTGAGCTTTCCATTGAGGACAGCTCAAGGACACTGACTGGCCCTTAATCTCAGACCCATCACTTGATACAGCATATCTTCCTCCAGTGTAAGGTCTAATAGAAAATGGACCAGCAAGTTTGCTCAGCAGATAAAGGCACTTGCTGCCAAGCTTCATATCCCGAGGTTCATGGCTGGATCCTACAAGGGAGGAGAGAACTCACTTCAGCAACATTTTCTCTGACCTGAAGTTAGAGCCTCAGTCAGATGAAATTAATTTAATACATTTCTCCATGGCATCTATCTTAGTTACTTTTCTGGTCGCTGTCACCAAATACCAGACAAGAAGCAACTTAAGGAAGAAAAGATTTATTTTGACTTTTCGTTTGAGAAGATCTGGTACCCTATGGTGGGGAAGGTGTGGCAGCAGGTGACTTTATGATTTGGGGGCATACAACAGCTCATCATGTCACATATACACTCAGGAAACAGACAGAGGGGAATGTTGGTTTTCTGCTGGTCTTCTCATTTTCCTCTTTCCTTTATCTGAGACGGTAGTATTAGGATGAAGAGAGTCAACCCCCTCAGTAACTCTTCTCTGGAAACGTTTTCACAGAAGTACCCAAAGGTACGTACTCGAAGGAATCTTAAATCTATCTGAGTTGATACTAATAATTAATCATGCATCGTCATAGTATTGAGTTCACAGTTTGATAATAGAGGCAGCTTTTACATTCAACTAGCCCCTATGATTCTATACCAGACTAACTTATAACGATTCTTGGTGGTGAAGTTCAACCATTCCAACTTGGAACTGCTTGCATTTGAGTGAAAATGGCTGTTTAAAGTAAAAGGAGAGGGTGGACTCATAGATCGTTCGATAACCTTCGCTGTACATATGAGTGGCAAGACACTAAAACAGGTTGAGAATCTGTGATTTTTTTTTCCCCAGAATGTCTTTATGTTTGAGAAACCCCAGGTTGTTAATTGCACTATACTAATCTGTGCTAAACAACTCTCTTCCTTGGAACTCATATTTAAGAGAACAAAATCCCAGCAGTCTTGGTAGCGGCAAGCAGCAACCCACAGTAAGCGTTAGCAGAGTCAGGTGCCAAAGTGACTCAGAAGTGATGGTACACAAAATAAAAAGCAATTGTCAACAACCGTTACAAAAGAAAGAGCTAAACAGCTTCAAAGTGGAATTCACAAAAGAATAAAAGGAAGAAAATGTCTGACTACTCAAAGAAAAAATGCATTCCATCATCTTAATTGCCTAAAATTGGGAGTTTAAGGGTTCATTATTTAAAAGTTAAGCCTTTTATGCATAAAATTACAGTGAAGGTCTGAACAAAGTGTTAAGCAATGAGGGGCACTTTCTGTTAGCCTCAAATTACCTATGAATACAACATACATTGAGCATATGAGTTTAGGACCAAAATGTTTTAATTACTACACAATGCGTTCTTTGTCCTGCTACCAATACATAGATTTGTTCAACATCTGCTGCCCAGAAAGAGGTCCTCAAATTATATAATTACATTTTTTCTTTCTCTATAGACAGGATGCTACCCTGAGAAGCGGTCTGGAAGCAGAAAGACACAATTATGTTACTGGCCGTCTCCCCGCCCAGTGGCCAAGCATAAGTACCTGACCAACTCCTCCAGTGGAGACATTGCCAGCTCAGTACTGCTGCCTTTTTCCATATCCACATTCAGAAGAGTAAGATGGAGATAGATTAGTATATCAAAGGGTATTGGTCAAAGTTCCTGAGGGCAGAATTCACAGGACGGGACTTTTAGGAATATATGGGATCCTACTGAGAAATGTCTGATTTCCATATGCCTACCTGCTTCATTTTCAGAGTTCATACCCGTTACCTACCTTATTAATTTCAACATCACAGAGAAAACCAGAGCTATAGAGAAATGTAGGGCAGTCTTTATATATTCTCATAAAAATGGTTCACCGGAAATACGATAAAGAATGGTTTAAAATACATAAGGTTTCTTTCTGTCAAGGAAAACCTTCAGTTGCCTCTTGGAATTTGAACATCTGTGTTTGGACTCTTGCTTTTCTACATCTTTGATGGACAAATTGTCTTCCTCTTGATCTTTGTGTTGTCAAAACCATTCCCAACTTACCAGGAAATGGTCTTAGATCGTCTTTTCAGGGATATGTCAAGGCTGCCCCTTCTCTTTACCTTCATAACTGATATCTTAGCTCTGCTCCCCCATGTTTGCCATGGCTAGCCTAGCTGTTACCCGTTGGTATACACATCTCCTCTAGAGTCTGTTTTTACAGAGATGCCATGTTCATCTTCATCATCTGAATTCATCTCAGACAACTTTTTCTGCAGAGTCCATGTCTTGCAAGTTTTTACAGGTGTGGGTGGAAAGATAATTTCTCAGTATATTTTTCTGTTTTTAAACAGTTGCTATTTAAAAAAATTACACATAATTCAAACTTTCATGTTCATAAATATTATTTTGTTGGGTGTATTTAGTTATTTTGCATGCCACTGTGGCTTTAGTCTGTAGTGTCTTATAAATACCCACTTATCAGAAGCGTAATCTTCACCTTTGTGCTCTCCAGAGGCATTAGAACCTTCGAGAAGTGGACAGAATGGGAGGTCTTTTGGTCACTGGGAACAAGATTGTCAAAGTGTTAATATGATCCCAGGCTTCACCTTTTTGTCTTTTGTTTTCTGGTCATGAGATCAATGGATTTTCCCCCCTATACTTTCCGATATATCATAACCATGCTAAATTCATTTTTCTATAAACTTCTGCCATTTGTATACTGATTTCTTTTGTCCTTGGGTGCTATTTCTCAGAATACCCCATAATTTTCTCAGATCATTCTAGAACCAAATTGTACGTTACCCAGGGAAACCTTCCTTGATCCTTGCATAGAAAATCAAACTGCTACAAAAATGAGAATTGCAACCACAAAACTCTTTCTAAGACACAATGCTTGGTTTACCTAATTCTAAAGTTTTTTCCTTTAGATGTTGAAATAATTGTTAAGAATTAATGTTTTATGTTTTATTCTCTGATTTATTTTACTGGTTTGGGTATTTTACATTGGTCACAAAGGCCAGAAGAAGGTGTCTGACATCTGGGATTGTAGCTACAAGCACTTGTGAGCTGCCCTGTAGGTACTGGGAATCAAACCCAGGTTCTCTACTAGAGCAGACAGTGCTCTGAAACACTGAGAAATCTCTCCAACCGCCCAAGAACCATTGTTTTAGTTCAAATATTTAATATTTAATGACTCTAACTTATCATTGAGGACAAAATAAGAATAAAGATGGTCGTTTACTCCCTTATGCAGTATTTCCAAGAACTCAGTATGTGACTCTAAACAAAGAATTTACTGATACGTAGTCTCACTTTTTCTTTCATTGACTTAATGATTAGTCTTCTGAGCCTGTTTTACAAAAATGATTGACCAAAGTACAACAATGATATTAAAAAACAATGATTTTAAAAAAGCAGAATAAAACTGAAGAGTAGCCAAATATTCCAGCAACATGCTATGGAATACACCTCTTCTCGCCAAGATTTTATTTTTTCCCTTTATAAGTTGCACAATAAACCATTGTTTTGTTTCTCTAAAACTTGTTATATGTCTGTCTGGCAACAATACCAATATATGAGTTGTTATAAAATATTTCACAAACTAGGTGACTTAAAACAGGAGAAATCCAATGTATCACAACTTTGGAGGTTAGAAGTTCAAAATAAAATTGCAATTCTCTCTCTGAAGCCTGTAGGGATTTCTTTCTTGTTTCTGGTAATTAACTAGCAGTTCAGGCTTTTCTTACTGCGCATAGACATGACTCTGGCCTCAGCCTCACTGTCCTAGGGCACTCAAATCCAAATCCCTCTGTGTCTGTCTTTATGTGGTTATCTTAAAAGCATCATTTTAGATGAAGGGGCAACCTTACTTCAATATAATCTTAACTAATTACATCTGCAATAGCTCTTTTCCAAATAGTTCACATTGTGAGATCATGGAGATTATCAATATTTTTTTTATGGGTGTTGAGTCTACACTTGAATTCACTATAGTGTCCAAAGATGTAGGGAGCAGGATTTTTTTCACTACAATTTTCTTATGAACAGAGAGTGTACTTTTTACTTATGCCAATGAAGATTCTCAAATGTGTGCTTGTTCATTAACGGTTGTAAATAATATTTATTTGATGAGTAAAAACGTCCTGTGAGATTTCTATTGTTCAATAAGTCACTCTTTGAACTCCACAATGAAGAGTAGAAATGGACAACTGATGATGTAAGTACCTGTCGTTTATAGGGCATCATACACTTATCACCTTCTAGTCAGTTACTGATGGAGTCATTGGAATCAATAGATGACTAAGCTAGAATTTCATCAGTTTGTTCCACAGCAGAACGAAGCCCATTGTGCAAGTTAATTAACTCACTACTATTACCAAATTCCTGAAAAGGGATGAATGACTGTTTGGACTAACAGGTTTTGGGGCCACAATTTCAAATACCAAGTAATAGAGTAAGCATGATGATGGTGACTAGGCCGCTGGTCACATCCCATCTCTGGTTAAAAGGTAGAGAGTTATGAACAATGCTACTCAGTTACCTTTATCCTTTCTTACTTTTTATTTAATCTGGGACTCCAGGCTATGAAGTGATGCTGCCTACAGTCAGGCAGGTGGGTCTTTCTTCCTTAAGCCTCCCTGGCAATGTGCTTACAGACATACCAAAGGAACATCTCCAACATGCTTTGGAATCTAGTCAAACAGACACTCAGGATTAATTAGCATACTCAGGAAAGGTGGCTTATCCAAAGCATTTTGGATAAGCATTTTATAGAATTCAGTGCTCCCAATTCTTTTTTATTAGTTCATATTAATTATTCAAAATAATGGGTGTCATCATGACTTCTAGATCTTAAAATGCAATGGGAATATATCATCCATTTAATAGTGAAATGTAGTAACCAGAAGTTAAGCTTGAGATTAGTGAGCTTGGGGAAAAATGACTTGAATAAAATTCATTTATTTATATGACATACATATCAGTTGTATATCAATATCTCTACAAAAGTCAATGGAGTCACAAACTGTGCAAACCTTCTGTAATTATGAAGACTGATAAAATTCAAAACAGTCTATAGAAGAGACTGGTATATATCTAAAGGTAGGCGAAATCTCCCAAAGTTCTTTAAAAAGGAGTACACAAGCTATAGATTACAAGTTTATAGATTAAGGCTATTCTCCAATACCTAAGACCATGGTAGTGAAAAAACAAATACTGGTTGATAAATATTGACAAAAATCTTTGTATGAGGTTGCCAAATGTGAAGACAAAGCCTCAAAGATCAAGATAACTATGGAGAAATGTAACACAAAGCCACATTCTTTGAATGGTGGAGGAATTATTCATGTGGAGTAGAGAATTGAGTCCATCTACAAAGCAGGAAGAGATCAGAGGTAAATGTATTCCTGAGAAGATTCAGGAGACAAAATATGTACATTTTATTCTCTTTAAGCTGAAAACACTTTCAAATTGTGTGATGCATAGGCAGTAGGAAACTGGTCATGTGGGTTGAAAGTGTCAAAAACAAGATCCAGGGGCTATAACCAAAGCATCTGGATTTAGAAAATCAGTACAAGAAACAAAGACCAGGCAAGGCTGAAGAAAGATGAACCCCCAAACATGTTTAACACATGCCCAGGGAAGACCTGCAGGAGCCGACTAATGATAAAAGCCATATTGAGAAGCTGGTCACTGAGAAGAAACATCAGTGGTTGACTGTACAGCACACGGAAGATAGACAGGCCAGTCACGTCCAAGAAAACCAAAGCGTGGGATGAATATATGAAGACTCTTGAACCTCTATCCGATTCATTATCACAGAAATATATAATTGGTAACAACCAGTTTATAATAAAAACTTAAAAGACACACATAGAAACATGAAAAAGAAGCAAAGACAGGACATAGGTTATGACTTCCAGTAGTCTCAGAAGCTAGAGTTATCTGACAAAACTTTTTCATGGAATGTTCAAAGAATTAAAGAAAGTTTGATGTCCTAATTGAAAACGTCAGGGAATTTAAATAAATAAATGGGGGAAACAAACTAACTGAAACTTTCAATAAACCAAAACTTTACCAGGGATAATGAGCAGATTGGAAATGATAAAGACTCAACAACCTTAAAAATAGATCGACACAGATTACCCCATTTGGAAGACAGTGCAAGCATGATGAAAGCAAATGCACGGGGCCCTAAGAGTTATTGGGAGAATATGTTAAGTTTTAAGATAAGCAAAAAAGCAAATTAGTAAGAAAATAGATGATCATAAAGAGACGACTACCATAAGTAACAATCAGAAAAGACTGCACAGGATGATTCTGAAGTACATATTCCATTTATGGACAGTAAGATTTTTCTCCAAAATAAGCAATGTATTGGGAAAAGTATCAAAGATTTTATGGAGTATACTATCTGAGCAGAATAGAACTAGATTAGAAACTTGTAACAGAAAGACATGTAGAAAATCACCAAGTACCTGTAGTATTGATATATAGTTTTCTAAATTCAATGGAAGATAAGAAATAGTCAAAATTATTTAGAAATTAGTTTTTAATGAAATAAATGTAAATTTGTGATATTCAGGTAAAGTAGAGTTTAAGAGGGAAATTCATAGCCTTAACCATACATACTATGAAAGAAAGCAAGCACTAAAGACAAATTACATAAACCACAATCATGAAGTGAAAAAAAAAAAAGGATTTCCAAAGACGTCTTTCCTCTAATCCCTTATACTCTTCAGATGTGTGACCTCAGATGGCAAAGAAACAACAACAAAGAAACAAACGAAAAACCAAACCAAAAAAAAAAAAAAAAAAAACAAAAAACAAAAAAAGAAAGCTCTCACTGATGTGAATTGCAGACAGGATCCTTTGATAGGGAGATTATTAAGAGAGATGGGAGATCAGATCAAGTGACTCAGTACTGCCAGTTTTGAAGATTTGGGCAGGGGTTGGAATCTACAGGCAAAGAAACACTGTGTGACTTCTAGAAGCCAAGAAACAGGCAGATATGAGCTTTACTGCTACAAGGAAATGAGTTCTTCCCTGGAGTTCTTTGAAAGGAATGAAGAGCTGAGAATAAGTTGACTTTAGCCTGGTGAGACTTGTATCATACTTTGTACCTCAGGGAATTATGTAATAAGGCTGAGTTTGGATTGTTCAGCACCCAGATACACACCTGGGCACTGTGGTGTGTGCCTGCGATCTTGTACTTGGGGAAACAAAGATAAAAGAATCACTGGAGCTCGGTTATCAGCCAACCTAGCTGAATTGATGAGTTCTAGGTTCAGTGAATAACCCTGTCTCAAAATAAAGGTAGGTAGTAACTAATGAAGATGCTTGTGCTAAACTCTGGCCTCAGCACACAAAGTGCACACATATCTCCAGACTCATACAAACAGGCACAACACACACACACACACACACACACACACACACACACACACACACACACACATTCTTACAAATACACAATGTTTACAATGATTGGGAATGGTTGAACTCTGACTTTCACACCCTTGTCATACAAATGTACATTCACCTACACATGTTTATATAAATACACCAAAACTACCAACACACACACATACAACATTTATAAAATAATAATATTGTATTATTTAAGGCACTGAGTTCATAGAAATTTTTTATGAGGCAAACAGAAATTGGATTGGTTTTATAAAGGAGAATGAACTAGAAAAGCTAATGTTAATGAGAGAATCGATGTAACTCGACAACTTGTAACATGCAAAGAAAAGACTAAGTCATTTTACAGCAAACATCGTGATAACTCAAGTAACATGCACAAATTCTCTAAATAGCATAAATCACCGGAGGAAACTGGAGATGAAACTGGACTTGTAATCATGTCTTCCCACAAAGAAAACTTATAGGACTGGAGAGCCTACCTGTAAATTCCACCAAATATTTAGAGAGAGAACAGAATTCTAACTAAATACAAGATGGTTTGTGAAATAGGAAAGAAAGGAATCCTTCCCATCTCTGCATTGGGACTGTTTTTAGACTGTTACTACACCAGACACATCAAAGGACAGATAAGACCTAGTTTTTCTCCTGAATGGAGACACAAAAGTCCCTCACAGGGCTTTAGCAAATATTGTCAGCATACAAAGGACAGCATCCTTCACTGGAAAAATTCTTTCAGCAGATGAGGAACTTCAGCAGGCTGCCTTTTCATGATGGAGGTTATGATTAAGCCCCTTCTACTCTGTGGGAAGAGATTCAGGACATCTAGACATCTAGACCCTATCTCAAAACAAATAAAAAACAAACAAATCATAACTCGGAAGAAAACTCTTTTTGTTGTATTTAAGTGAAGAAACAGAGAAAGCAATAGGTATGTAAATATTATGTTGGCCACCCATCTGCAGTCCCAACATTCAAGATGTGAAGAAGAATTAGAAGTTTGAGGTCATCCTCAGCTACATGGGGAGATTAGGATCCTGGTTTACGAGAGATCCTCTCTTAAAAATGATGTTGGCAGTGTGGAACAATGGTAAATTTTGTATTAATCAAAATAAAACTGCCATTGAGATAAATCATTAAAGTAAATGGGAAAAATGATATCCTGGGAGACAAGCATTTCCCATACAGATATATGAGAAGAAGTCTTTATGCAGGATCTAGAAATAATGTTTACAACAAAATGTTAAGAGAATCTACCTTGTATGATTTTAAAAATGGATTTTTTTTTAGACTTGTACAGACACTTCCAAATCAGTCAATGGGATCATGCAAAGAAACACAACATCAGTAGTTTCCAGGACAATGTTAACCAAAACCACTGCCAGATATTGTTACACACTTTCTTGAATGTCTGAAATCCAAAAGACTGGCAACACCACCTGATGATAGACACTCCACATTTGAAACTCTCCCACACTGCTAGGAAAAACAGAAAGTCTTACAACCATCACAAGAAAACAGCTTATTGTCTTATTTATATAGCTAAATACGCTCTCACTGCTTGTTTAGTTGATGCTCAGTCCACCCCTTTCAGTAAATCTCGCAAACATCCCATTATATCTACAAGGCACAATTCCTATGCTTTCATACTGTCTTTAGAGTTTCCCTCTGGCATCCCTGATGATTTCATCTTATGTTGGTGTGAGAAGTCACAATGTGTACCCTCTTCATCAAATGTTTTCTGCTTCAACACCTGTGCAATTAGAAGGTGTAAGCTATTCCCACATGCCACAAGAGCTAATGATAAACGCAGAACTATTGTGGAAGAATTTCAGCTTGGAATTTGTCATGCCACAGCCCTTCAGCAGGAGAATAAAAGACATTCTGACATTTTCTATGTTTAGGGATCAGAACTTGGGGCTATTGCTGGTTCTTTATTTGTTGGGGAAATGGATAGGGCAAAGGTGACTCCAGCATTTTATTAATGCGGAAAAGCATCCCTTCAATTGCAGAAACCTACAGAACCATGAATTGACAGAGTCCCACAGTGAAAGCCCTGGCTTTCCAGGATGTTCTTTAAGGTATGATGACAGCCTACATGCAGAACAACATTGCTAGCTACAAATCTTGTTAGCATGAGAAGTTGGGGAGGTTGAGCTTATCCCATCTTACTCTTATTTTGTTCCTGGAATAGAATTTTGGAGAGACCTATGGACATTTATTTTCGCTTGTGGCACTGCTCATTCAATCAGAAATTTACAAATAGAAGACCCTGACTTTGTACATATGAAAATTTAGAGAATTATAATGACATGAACTTTTTTTTTCACTTAAGCACAAACACTGTTGTTTGACTTTTAGGCATCTCTGGGTGGCTCTTTCAAGCCACAGATTCTATGGAAAGTCACTACGGAGTTAGTTACTTGTTAGTGAGCAACAGTTTATTCCAATTATTACTGAATCACGGCAAAGACAGTTACTGGTGAAGAACAGATTTTTCTAAAAATGAACTATTCCATCTACAGCATTTTGTCTTGTTGTAAAAAGACAGAAATTGTTTTAGCAGTTGACATTTCCTAATGCTCTGAGGTCGTTTTAGACATTTCAAGTGGTCTGGGGGCATCGGTGAAGACCTAAGGGTGACAAGGCTTAGAGCTGTTAAATGGAGGAATGACACAATTAGACAGAATGGCTACAGAGACCAGGGTATGTGCTACTCCGCTCTCTCTAAGATGCAAAGGTACACAACCTTCAAATATCCGTAGGAGACGTTGTCTCTAGCAAAGGTTTTGGTAGACAGTTCCTGGCTGCTGCTTCTGAATGCCTCCCATCCTATTTCTGCTTATCCATTTTTTTTTGAAACTAAGTAAAATCGATTACGGCTTATAAAGCACAGTGGAAGACAGCAAATTTTATTCCTTGATGTTTTATATGCAATTTAAGAGCAAATTTTAAAATCCTTACTTCTAAGTTTCTTGACCCAGATCTAAGCCAGACTCAGAAAGTCTAAATCTTTCTGTGTGTCCTTGTGTTTCAGACACTCAAATCTGCATAAGCAATGTACTTTCAAATAACATGCATAGTATTTGATAAGAGTGACAATGGTGGTAATAGTTCCATCGTTTTCTTCTCTTTAGCATTGAACTATAATTTAAAACATATAGGCAACAGGTACAAATTCACAAACAAAATGTGCACACAAAGGCAAGGAAGTCCTACTCCGTGGAGAGCTAACCTTGAGCCTTTATCTACTGCTAACCGTTGTGCATTGTAGGAGGCCAGCTCTAAAGGCAGAGAAAGAAGCTGGTCTCTGGAATTTACTCTGTGTAGTTTGAATTTCTCCCTCGTCACAGAATAACCAGTACCAGCGTTCTCCCTAGCCGTTTCAGTCAGAGTGTATGGAAGTACTTGTTGAGTTTAATTGGATCGAATTAAAAATTGTCCTTTCAAAGAATCAAGTTGGCATCTCAAGTTCAAGGTCGCCAAACGACATAGGCTCTCCTTCACAGCTGTCTCACGAACTCCTGACTAGTTACAGATAAAAGGAATTAAAGCCACTCCACAGAGCAGTAGCCTTGGTCTTTCAATAGCTGGATTCAGAAGTCTCTGATAATTACACTGTTCCATAAAACAAAAGAAGTTTAATCTTTGTGCTTCCTGGTTTAGAAGTAAGCATCAAAACGTTAAGACGGGTCAGGGTCCTATTAGAATAAATAATAACACCTGTCAGACAGCAACTTTGAGGAAGTCAAGACTTCTCACAGGACACTGAAACTCCAACCCCACACCACCAACCGGCTCCTTGACACAGTGGAGCAGTCTCAGCCTGGTTGCGGCTGGGCATCGAATAGTCAGTTTGCAGAGGCAAGCATCATCAGGGTGGAGAGGGATGCGGTTATTCCTTATTATAAGTATGACGCGGAGGTCATATATCAGGCAATTATACCTTTTCATTACAAGCTAACCCCTCACAGCAGGGAAGCCTCGCTTATGACAGCATTAGAGAGACAAAGCCTTCAGCTCTTAAAAAAAAAAAAAAAGGAAAATCCAAAAAAAGAAAAAAAAAGATTAAAAAATTAAATTCATTTTCTTACCAGCACGTTGCAGCACCAACTCGCTCACGGGAATGTTGCTTTTACAGGTTTCTCTTTTAATTATCCTGGAAGCAGGGAGACAGGGAGGGGGGCAGAGAAGAAGCAGGGTGGTTAAATTAGCGTGCTGGAATCTTTTCAGTTTGTCGCAGAGAGTAGAAAAATAAAAAAAGGGGGGGAAAACTCAGTAATTTAAATTTGCTCTCAGTTCAGGCTGCACCGCTGGGTCCCGCCCCTTCTTCCCGCTGGGTTCCATTACCTGCAAGGCTGGGACTGACGGCCACTGTTCAAACACAAAAAGGCAGCCAGCATGCTGGGACCATTCTGTCTGCTGTTTGGGTCTCACTTGTCCTGTCAACTAAGCATCACCACCGGGAAGGTGTTCTGCAGCTCCTTTTCGGGCGCTCACATGCCATTCCTTACCATGGAGGCTAATAACACGTAGTTGAGGGGTTGCTTACAGTTTGCTTTGTTTTTTATTCCATCTTTATAACATTATTGTAATTATATTTTTTCCTAATATTTATCTTGTGTCAAGTTTTGTATTCCTTGCTGTCTCCTTTCTCCTGCTGCAAAACACATTCTCTCCTCTCTTTTCCTTTACATTACAAGCAAGGGCACATCAAGGAACACAATAGAAGACATATCAAAATTATAAAGGCTTTTAATTTTGTTTGGACTTTTTTGTTTTCTTTTTTTTTTTTTTGAGAGTCTGCAGTGTTGAAAACAATTTGTGTGAAGGCATACCCACGACCAAGTTTTTAAAAGCACCAGAAACTTCTAGGAAGGAATAAATATGGGGGAAACCTCCATAATCAAATTCTAAATGTTTATTTTAATATTTATGAAGCAGATAAATAACCAGAGACCAAAGAGCTAACCTTGGTTCATACCAAAAATTTAACCTGAGATGTGGAAACTTTTTGAATTTTACCAACAGTAGCAAAACTCTGATACTTAAGACGCAACATATTTCTAGTTAGCAACAAAGAATAGGTAGAGGAAAAGCCATTCTTCCATGAGTAATTGTTTTCCTACATGGACTTTTTGCAGGAAACTTCCTGTTAGTATTTTTCTGATCAGGCAGTTATGAATTACTTTGATAGTGAGAGAGTGACACTATCATAGCCTAGGTGTGTTCTGGGTCTTCTGTAAGGGTGACTCTATCTCCAGCTTTCTTTTTATACTATCGTACAGGTCTTGGTCTCCTACCAAAGGGTCAAGCTGTCTACTCTAATGTAAGTGTGCCACGATGATCTCTGTGATGCTCCATAACCACATCGTGGTTAAGCAGCAAAATATGCAATCGGGCTTCAGAGAATAGTTCAGTCAGCAAAGTGGTTCTTTTGTAAGCTGAAGACCAGAGTTTGACCTCACGCACCCATGTAAAATAAGCCGTAAGCTGAAAGTGGTGGTTCATGCAGAGGAACCCTAGGGTCCACTGACCATGGCTGAATGTGGTGGTCCATGCAGAGGAACCCTAGGGTCCACTGACCATCCAGAACAGCCCACTTGAGTTGCAGGGTAGCAAGAGATTGCTTTTAAAAACAAAGTGGACTATGTCTTAGGAATGACATTCAAGTCTGTTTTCTGGCCTCCATATATATGCACACATCTTTGAGTATGCACCTACATACATGAACATGTATGTATACATGTGTGTGCAAGCACACACTCAGATACAGAGATGTAATTATTCATACCTTTGTGCCATTGGCTAAAGACAGAAGAAAATTCTTCTTAATGACAGAATAGTGTTTAATTTCGCTTAATTATTTTTTCTCATAATTACTTTTTCTTATTTCTACCTATTTTATCTTCTTATACATTTAAGTGGATTTTAGCATTTCTAGAATTTTGTAAGGCTAACAGTGGGCTCCTTTCATATACTTCACTTTTCAAAAGAGAAATTCTTAATGGTGCCAATAGAGTAACATGATTTAGTTTCCCAAACTGGTAAAATGCTAGCTGGGTGTCAGATATTAGATATTTATCCTGCCTTTATTGTTTACCATAAAAACAAACTAATTAAAACTGGAAATGACTGAAACAGAGACGAATCACTTACACACACACACACACACACACACACACACACACACACACACACCCCTTACCTGGGTAAAATTGTTCTAAAATTGTTCATAATGAATACCTTTGCCCAATGCCCACCAGCTTCATACCATAGAGAAACAGAACAGACCAACTATACCAGAAGTCACCCTTACTTCCCAGGTAGTTAGGCAATCAACTATAATGAAACAGTGGTAAATTATACCAAGGCACTAATTGTGGATCTTTGCAGTAGCACAAATTTAATAAAACTAAATCATACTTTGGCTTGGTTGTGTTAGGTGTAGATTTTTTTCAAGAGTCCACAGTGAGACAAGATTTCAGTTCCTTGAAGCATTCTTTAATTTCTAGTGACTTTCCTTCAATTCCTCTGTTTTAAAGAAAAAACTTCTAGAAAGAAGAAACAAGCAAACAAATACACAAACAGATGTAAGTGAAAAATATCTGAGCCAGAGTTTTAAAAATTGGTGTCTTTTAAATACTTAAGGCTACTATGCCAACATGAATTAGGTTGTGCAAAAGTGAAGACTCATATACTTAGAACATGTTAGGCAGTATGTGTGTGCATGTATACATAGACCATGTGTATGGTAGCACACATTGATTTATGTCATGAATGCTTTTATTTTAGATAAAGACAAAATATGTTTATAGTAAGCAATATTACCAAGTTGAATTATTTGTGTATTAACCTTAAACAAAATTACATTGAATTCTAGATAAGGAACATTTTTTGTTAAGTCGTCTACGTCTTAGAAAATGTATAAAACATTATTTTAGTAGGCATTTATCCTGTCACTTCTCAAGTAGTCATTTGGTGCTGTATGGGTGGGGTTTTAAAAATATACTGCATTTCTTGTGGCCCTGCTGAAAAACGACCCACTTCAAAAATAAATTCCTATCGAATTAGGGAATTGTGGGTGGTGAAAGACATCAGTGTGGCTTACAAGCTAAGAGACTGTGTCTTAAAAACTGAATAAGTATTTGGAAATGTGTGAGCCTTTCATCATCATTCTTGATTCTTTGAGAAAGAATGACAATGTAGCCCAGGCTGCCTCGAAATGCTGTTGGTCACACTTCAGCTCTGTTTGGATTAAAGGCATATTTAGCTTTTAGACAGATTTTGTTTATTTGTTTGCTTGGTTGCTTTTTAGATTTGAGGTCTCATGCTGTCCAGGCTAGTCTTCGAATTGGGCGTATAGTTGAATATAGCTTTGACTAACTGGTCCTCCTGCTTCTGTTTCCTAAGTGCTGGAACTGCAGGTATGTACCACCATATTTTGCCTGTATTATTTTAAAGAAAATTCTTTTAAAACTGGGCATGATGGTGGTTGCCTATAGTTCCAAACAGGAGGATCATGAGTTCAAAGCCAACCTGAACTTCATAATAAGTTCAAGACAAGTAGGACGCAGTGAGAAGCTGTGTCAAGAAAAAAAAATTATTTGAATTACTGTAATGTCACACGTTATTTAAATTTTCATTCCCAAAGGAACTAAATATTAATGTGGGAAATGAGAGCAGTAATTTTATTATTTGGCTTTTTGGGCCATGGAATGCTGTCTAGTGTATGATGTTATGTCTTAATGATAATAGTCACTAATACATTTTTCCTTCAGTAGAACTCAGAAAAATTATTCACTTTTCCTGTACCACTAAGCTATCATAATTAGACCCTATAAACTGTATAACATGGGAATATTCATCTCATTCTTGACATCAAAAGAGTCTATTATTTGGCCTCACAGCATTTTAAAAAACATATCTTCATGGTCATAGACCACTTTTATTAAAATTGTTAAATATATGACATTTGAACACAAGTAGGCAATAAAAACACCAACCTCCTGATTCTAAGTGCTTTTTACAAGCAGACTTTTGAAAGTAGATAGAAAGAGAATCATGGATCATTTCGTTCTGAGTGATGTAGGCTATAAAGAAATTGAAAGGAAAACTGACATTTGCCCTAGAATAGAACAGAGACACCAAGGCTGATATAAACTTCCACAGGTCATTTCTACCTGCAGCCATATTCCCACAGAGGCAAACGGGCTGAACGCAAACTGCCTTTAGATTAAATTCAATTGTGAAGTAAAAGATACCAACACGCGACTGTGGACCCAATGGGTAAGCTTTGTGTCCCTGAACTCCTGTGTTTGTGTATGTGGTACATGGGATGTTGGAGCATTTTATTAATATCTAGATATACAAGACACAAAGAAAGAACACTGTCGTAAGCTGTAGGACAAAAACAGACACAAAGAACAAAATGGTTTACAGAAACATTCAATACCTTGATAAAACTGGCTGCTGGAATTTTCACCCAGAATACTGGACAAAAGCAAATCTACATGGCATAGAAGATTCTAAGTGTATATGAAATAATAGCTAACTATATTTGGTCAGTGTATGATATCCAATATGGCAGGAACATTCTGTATGGATATTATTTTAGAGCAGAAATTATATTGTCTCTTGCATGACTGAGAAATTGCTTCCTAGACAACTAGGTAAATGGAACTGAGGTGTGCCCCAACATACTTTTTAAATACTACCCATACCCCATTTGCTATGTACACATGCAACACACTGCTTTAGACAGAGCACAGGGCAGTCACCAATACTAATCTGAGCCAGTCATATTCTGTCCTGGTTCAGTGACTTGACTCTTAGTTGTTGGTTATAAATTCTCTCAAAGTAGAAGCTTAATCTATCAATTGAAAAGGAAGGTTAGCCCTCCCATTCAGCAGATGCTTTGCAGCACGCTTCTGCTCAACACAGCTTCTGCTTCCTTATATTGTTAGCAAGGCTGAATATAAAAATGTGCTATTTTGGAACGTTAGCAAAGGAATATAGCATTCATTCCAAAATCTCAAAATTTCTTTTCAAGTTGTTGGTAAGAAATTGGTGGGGCTTTTTCTTGTTTTAAATTTTTTTTAGGTTTTTGTTTGTTTTTGTTTTTTGTTTGAAGCAAAGTGATTTCTTCTAATCCATAATTTTCTACACCTACCAGAACTGACATAGCCTAGCTTCCTTTATGCATAGTTGTGAGTTGTAAGATTTCAGTACGTCACAGTCAATGTTGATCTAATTTTTTTTATTAAATAAAAAATTCCAGAAATAAATGATTCATGTGGTTAAAATAGTTCTTTTTATTAAAGGTATTATTATAATTCTTTTATCTTATTACTAAGTATAATTAACCTCTTCCTGTGTTTCATTTATAAACGAAACTGTATGTTGGGGATGTGTGTATAGAAATGGCTATAATCCAATAAGGTCAACACCTTCTCTGGTTTCAATGTCTACTAGGGCCCTTAAAATTCTTTATGTTCCACAGATAAAGAGAACTATTTTATTTGCTCTCATTTAAACTGATACAGAAAATCAGAGGAAACAATGGGAGGGTATGGTTATTTTTAAGACTTAAAAATGCTTTTTTATCTTCTGAGGTAATTTAGCACTTTTCTTTATTTTAAAGTCACCTCAGCAAATGGACAACACCAGGCGTAGCTTCCATTGACTCTGAGTTATGTTTGTTATCTAGTTAGTAGCTTTCACAACAGTTTGTTCAGAAGACACAGAAAGCTAAAGATTTGACTGCTTCTGTAGGCAAAAGTTACAGAATTAATAATTCTGTCTCTAAGTCTTTTCTCATACTCTTTGCTGTTTACAGCATGACAAAGTGTTCTAGCATTTCCGTTCCTTCCTCTCTGAAACAAAACTAAAGAAGAATAAACTAAACCAAACAAAACTCATTCTGCCCTGTTTCACTGTTGTAAAGATAGACCAAATATGTTGATAGGGAAAAATAATTATTTTTTTACAGGTAATTTAGGTAAAATGTAGCCATTCTGGGCTTAAAGGGATGCAACAAAACAAAACAAAACAAAACAAAAAAAAGCAAAACCTAAAAGAAGATGCCACATACGACTTTTTAAGAAGTTGATTTGTTGTTGTTGTTGTTTATATTTCTTGCCTGTTTTCCTGTTTTTTTTTCTCTCTATAGAGTAAGGAGAACAAGAGAAATAGGTTAATTAGGAGCATAGCACAATTACTTCTGTGTTATTGGGAGAAAAATCTGTCAGCAACATTTTAAAGAGAATGAATTGGCAAGAATTGCTTTAATGACACATCAACCCCAAAATACTATACTTTGGTTGAGAACATTTTAGGGTACTTTACAAGGAACTATAACCAGAAAGCAGGAGATGAGATTTCATATTTTAGAGAGGAGGTAGACATAAGTAAAGAAAAGGCAAAAAAATAAGCAAGGAACCAAATTACTTCCACAATGATTCTATAGTGCTGCATACACACTTCATCTGCAGGCCATGGATCTCAGCGTCCCAAACAGCAATGATACAACCAGCCACATGTGTCATACCGTCTGTAAAAGGAAAGCAAAGTCTGTGGACAAGAAGTATAGGCTTTTAGGATGAGAAATTAGAGAATAAGTTTATAGGTTCTTATGGAGAGAAGTAGAAATGATGTATTTAATAACTATCAACACAAACATTTATATTTTATGCATCGTCTTAAATTAGGCTTGAAGTAGAATTATAATTTTAGCTTGAAAACACAATAATTGAAATTTTCACTTTAGTAATAAGACTAACTACAAAATGTAGTAAGAGGTTAGCTTTCAGTTAAATGGTATTGAGGACCGAGTCTGTTCAGTGCTCTCCTTCACACAGAGGATATACCTGGGAAGAAGACCATGTTTCTTTCGCACTACTGGAGCCAAGAGAAGTTCATAGACAGCATCAACAGTGAGAAAGAAGTGTTGGGATGAGGAAAGCACAGGCTGACACGTGAAAAGGAATGATATTCTCAGCTGAGACATGAGGAACCAAGAAGGCTACCAAAAGTAAGTGGCGTCTACTTGACATCTTGAATACAGAGCAGAAGCTGCCTAAGTGAAGAAAGGGCCCCCAAAAGGAGCCTCAGTTACCACATCTGAGGTGAAGAAGTGAACAACGTCGCTCCTGTGACTTACCATTTCTCTCTCTCATGCCTTAGAAGAGGGCAATCTGAGCAAATTTCAAAGTAATTCCTAGGCGAAATTAATTTCTTAATAAATATTGATAGATTGAACCTCTCTTTAGCACAGTGAAGGTCATTTACCTAAAGTTTGTGACAGGCATCATATTAAATGTAGAAACGCCAGCGTTCCTAGTGGGTCAGTAATGAACCAAGGGTGCCTTTGGTTATCCTTGTGGAGGAGGCAAAATGAAACAGACAATCTGGAGTGTCTGTAGGAAGAGAATCTCTACGGTTAGTTTTCTCTACTTTCAGTTAATGTATTTATTTATGTATAATAATTAAGATACTCTACATACAAGCAGTTTGATTGATAGAAAATCAAATTACTCTCACAAAAAAATATATAGAAGTCAAAGTTGTCATGACTCAGAAGCAATCATAAAATTTAATGGAATATGCTTTGATGTTTTAAGTAATACCTTTAACAAGAGGTACGTCAGATATTAATGTATGCTATTAAATATATTAACATATGTTATAAATGCTATATGATGCTGTAGATAGTAAATTTAAATTATTTTGTAACTGCAATTTTTATATTTTCGTATTCACATTATTTAATAAAGACAATTTTAATCAAAATCTTAAATTTTAGAACTCAGAAAATCCAAATTCACAATATGCTCCTTGTGGTGTACTCTGACTCCCATTAATATAGGATATTTTGGAGGAAGTCTGTGAAAAAATTTTCCAGCTATTCCCTACCAATGTAAAATTACTGCTTCAGGAAGCATAGCATGTCTAAAAAAATGAACAAAATGAATAAATGCTAAAGCAAGGTGTAATGAAGACAGAAAGATAAGCTATTTTAATTGGGCAGACACTTCAATCTCTCAACATGAATCGAAGACCAAGTACAGCATTTCCCTCCCAGTCATGGACCATAACCTGAGGCAAATATGTGGAAAAACTGAATACAAGTAAGAAGGTAGGGGCTGTCACCCTCAAAGCAGGGAAGCAGAGACGGCATATCTGAAATGCCCACCAGCAGCAAGAGAAGATTCTCAAATCCAGCAGGAGGATGTAAATTAGCTCAAGAAGAGCTCACATCCTCCGGAAGCAGAAGCCACAGAGAGCTTGAGGTTGCACAAAGACGGAGCCCTTTAGGTGGGTGGACGGGAAAGGAGCAGGTCACAGAGAAGGACCTCCTGAGACGGTGATGGTTTCTTTGCCTTCGTTTGTTTAGAGCTGGGGTGGGATCCTGCACTGCTCAGTCCACTGTAGCTGGTAGGGGCTTGAGAGTGGAGTGGAAAGTACACTGTACTGGGCAGTCCTGCATTCCAGTCTAACCGAATGGAAGGTCCTTGCTAATACACAAGACACTGGGCTACTAAATCAGTAAAATGATAAGCTAGAGTGAAAACTACATCTGAGAAATTAGTCATCCTTTATAAGCATGCCAAACCAGGCTTGAACTACATTTTGTAGCCCTGATAGGAAATTTCATCCCATTAAAGCAAAACTCAATAAAATAGAAGTCATTGATCTAGGCAATATGTCATTCACAATAACCAGCATCCTTGATTCTACTCTATATATGAGGATAGGCAAGAAAATACAAATTCATTTGATCAAAATGAAGGTAACAAAAGAGAAATCATAGGCTGACAAGAGTCAGGGCTGACAGCAAACAAGGAGAAATACCCGAATATACTAACAACTGTATTTAGTACTAAAGAACCGAGATATCCTAGTTGGCTTTACTGTGTTAAAATACCATGGTCAAAAGTAACTTGGGGAGTACAGGATTTATTTTAACTTATAGGTTACAGTCCCTCATCAAGACAAACCAGGTCAGGAACTCAAGACAGGAACCTGGAGGCAGGAACTGAAGCAGAGACCACTGGGCTATGCTGCCCACTGATTTCTTCCCAGGCTCATACTCAGCTAGCTTTCACACAAAAACCCATCACCGCTGCCTAGAAAGGGCACCGCCCATCAAATAGCTATCAAGAAAATGACCTATGACATGCTCACAGGCCAGTTCAACGGAGGTGATTCCTGGGTTGAGGTTCTCCTGAAGTGTGTCAAGTTGACGACCAAGATTAACCATAACAGAAGCATACCAACTAAATTGCAGACATTATCAGACTATATGAAAAAGTAAGATGTGCCAAGATGAATGAAATAAACATGAGATTCACTGAGAGATCTAATGAGAACATCCTGCTTTAAGTAAAAGGATGACCCAAGGTACCTGAAAACATGAATGGGAAGATTAACTTCAGCCATCCATGTAAGTTGAAAGGTAAGGAATATCAAAACCAATAAATAAGTAAGAGGTTTTGTAATAGTTAAAGTGTAATTGTAGCAGGATAACACAACACTCTTACATGTATATTTGCCTGAAGAAAGTATTTTGAAAACATGTCTAAAGATGACAGAGATAAAGAGATAGGAAAATTTAGAGTTGGTGAATGTTCTTTCAGAAAAATACTGAATAAAAAGAAATTAAAATAAGCATAGAAGATCTGACTACTGATGTAGTAATCTTCTTTCTTCTGATGTGTTTATGAATTGGTCATAGATATACTATACCCTGGGCCAGAACAGTCCACTACTAATTATTTCAAAACTGATAAGAAAATGTTTTGTCAAGAATGGTGCATAACATTCAGATCTTATAGGAGCAAAAGCTTATTTACAATTTAAAGGCTACAACAAGCTAGATAAATATTGATAAGTATCTTGAAAAATTATTTCATACAATTGACAAAAGAAGAAATAGTCTTTAAACTATTTATTTACTTATGTGTTGCTATGTGTGTAGAGACAAGGTTTCCTTATATAGCAGAGGCTGCCCCTGAATTCATGATCCTCTTTCTACAGCATCTGAAATACTTACGGATATGAATCACCACTCTGACCTATAAACTATTAACGTAATTAGACTTGATATAATGTACCTTCCTGCAATGAAAAGTTTATGTATAAAAATATCTATTTTTAAAAATTGTTCTCAAAACAGAGAACAGGATATTCAGTTTTATGAGGATATTTGTAATAACAAAATGGGATATGTAAGATTGTCTTTGCTTACATATTTTCATTTTAAAATATTACTAACTGGGGTAAATCAGCTACATAAATTTTTGATTCATAAATTGCTAAAAATATTTTGCCTTTAATTCCAGTCATTTATCTATCTTTTAGGAAATTATTTCATTATTTTTTTCATTAGGACAATTATTTAGGTTTCTGGATTGCCAGAGCTTTCATTATATTCCTGAAAGTGAACTTGCATTTTATTAAAATAGATTTCTTCTTTAAATGTTATTCTGAGATTTTCCCCCTTTATTGAAAACAGGTATTTTTTCCTCACATAAGATTTTGTGATACTGTTCTTCTCCCTCTACTCTTCCCAGCTCCTCCCCACCTTCTCTCCCATCCAGGTTTACTGCCTTTATGTTTCTTATTTAAAAACAAACAAGTTTCTACGGGAATATAAGATAATATGGGATAAAACAAAAACTAACAAATCAGAATTGTACAAAACGAGCAGAAGAAAAAGATCATAAGAAAAGGCACAAGAAACAGAGACCCACTTGTTCACACAGTTAGGAACCCCACAAAAACACTAAACTAAAAGCCATAATATTTGAACAAAGGACCGGTAGGGTAAAAAGAGAGAAGAAAAAATATGTAAATAAAACCTTTTTTTTAGAAAATGAAAAGCCATGACATGATATTAAGAGACAAGAAACCTCAAAAGATGCCACTGCGTTTGTTTGCTGTTGGCTGTATAGTTCTGGACACATAGCCCACCTTTAAGAGTAGTTTGTTGATCTTGGCGGTGATGGTGCACGCTTTTAATCCCAGCACTCAGGAGACAGAGGCAGGCAGATCTCTGTGAGTTCAAGGCCAGTCTGGTCTATAAAAGCTAGTTCCAGGACACCTAGGGTTGTTACACAGAGAAAACCCTGTCTCAACCCCGCCCCCAAAAAACCCACAAACAAACAAACAAAACAGCAACAACAAAAAAAACCCCAAAAACTAACAAACAATAAAAACGAGTGAGTATCAAATGGAGATAGCTTCTATGTTAGGGATGGAGGTGTGCAGCAGCTGTTTCTCCTTTCAGCGCCAGCACTTGAACTGGTGCAGACCTGCGCAGACCACGTACAACTGGTGCAGACCTGCGCAGACCACGTACATGCTGTCTCAGTCTCTGAGAACCCATGTGTGTGCCAGTCATATTGATTTAGATTGGTGTCCTCAAACCCTCTGGCTCTCACACTCTTTATACAGAGCTCCTTGAATAATAAGAGGTTGTATTGAATAGAGACATCCCTTTTAAGGATGAATGTTCCAAGATCTCTTCCTGTGGGTTTCTGTATCTATTCCCATGTGCTTCAGGAAGAAGCTTCTCTGATGGTGGCTGAGCAAGACATTTTATTCATTTTATTGCTTTTTTTTTTTTAAAGACCAGTAGCATTTGTTTCTACCCTAGATCCCTGTGCTATTTAGTCTCAGGATCTGAGTCGCTGAAGTCTTGTCGCGTCCTGGATCCATTCTGTGGAAGGGATCTTTAATCAAATCAGATACTGGCTTGTGACACCCACAGACTTTGTTCTTTCACTGCATGAACATATCTAGCAAGTAGGGCACCATAGCAGACCAAAGATTTTGTGGTTGAGATGGAGTTTACATGTCTCTTTGTAGCATGCAGAGGATCTTCCTGTACCAAAGATGCTAGAACATAGGGTGAAGGCTCTGTGTAGGCACCAGAGAGACTTCTCCAACTTCACTGAGTTGTATAGACGTTAGCTTCAGCAATAAGGTCTTGCTGTCAGTTTGTGGAAACTAAAGTCTTGACTACAGCTTGAGTTGTTTGAGGTTTATTCTGAGTTTTCTAATAAATGTTATTTACATAAAAGTGTCTCCTTGTTAATCACAAAATTTCAAATATTAAAGTACCCAATGATTGTTTTTTTCTTTTTATAATATTGAGAACATCTTTTACTATTGTGAAATTATGCAATGATTTTCACGTAATTTCTATACTTTTCAATTAAATTTATTTCTCAATAAATTGTATCTAAATGAAAAAATCATAATAAAAGTAAGAATAATTACAATGTAATTGAAATGAAATTGGTATTGAATAATGAAATAAATCAAAACATATTTAATACAATGTTGTAAACTGAGTAGAAATTTTATAGTTGTCACAAGCATTTATGATAGAAGATTAACAAGCAACAAAAAAGTAGAGAAAAGACAATAAATAAAAGATTAAAAACCATTCATGTTGAAAGAAAATGTAACATAACATATTTAAAGGTTAATAATAAAAATATAATTTTCTCATACAGGAACAATGCAAGCAATAAAGAGAGTATAATTAGAGTAAGGGAAAGATTTTAAGTACACCAAGAGAAACTATGAACAGTTTGATGCTAATTAATTTGAAAACATGGACCAAATCTGCAAATTTTTAAAAGCACATGAATGATTCAGCATGCTAAAGATGGAATGACAAGCCAATATAGTTTTTTTTAATGACCATGGAAAAGAGATAATTATTAAAGAAAATTTCACAAAAAAATTATCTACCCCAAACTTTTTGCCACTGAATTTCATAAAACATTGAAGGAGAAAGTAATTCCAATTTTAGTTTATTTCAGAAAATGGTAAATGATAAAAATACACTCCAATATATCTTGCAACCCACATCAGTCATCACCTGAGGTCCAAAACATTCAAATCCACATTGACTAAAGCAACTATGGCACATCTACATGAAGAATGTAAGCAGTAAATTAACTGACTTGAAAACAAATCTATATGATTATCCTGTTATAAAATAAGTTTATTTTAATACCTGCTTATATTTAAAAAAGAAATCTTGTCACTTCTATCTAATTAAAGACAGCTCATAAACAGTTTTAATGATGGAACTATAAAAGAATTCTTAATAAATGCTTAATGAAACTCTTAGTACGATTTTTCAATTTTGCATTGGGTCCTTACATTTTAAACATTGAAAGGAAAGTTGATAAAAAAAGTAGGAGAATTAGGAGGCAATGGTGCTCCTAGAGGCTGTGTTTGTCTGTAAAGCATGCGAAAAGATGCTTGGAGATCAAAATGGTCAAACATTCATATGAAATTGTCATTTCCATACGTGAACAAGCATGAAGCACATCACAAACCTGTCAGTCATATGCAGGAAAAAAAGTCTAAGTTTTATGTAAAACAATAATGGAGAAAATCATTTAGAGTTGTTTACAGAAAAACCCAAATTTACAAAGAGACACATCATGTTCTTGAACCAGAAGGCTTGTTAGTATAATACTTAATCTTCAAATTGATTCCTAGTTTGAGTGATACTTGCTTCAAAATTCTATAAGAAAGTAATGAAGATCTTTATTGTTCTTAAATTTATGTAGAATAGAACACTCAAAGACAAAATTTTGTCCACGCTTTTTTAGTAAGAACTGTGAGGTTTACATGTGTTTTGGTAACTCAGGGAACAAGACTTACTATAAAGGATAAGACCAGGGATAAAGGAATTGATTGGTAAAACAAAACAGAGAGATTCAAAACAGGGCTCAACCATACATGAAATCTGGTGTCCACTGTCTCATCAAGTTTGCCATAAAATGGGTCATTGAATTCACAGTTATATTCTGTAGGAGCCTGTGGTATTTAACAGGTTTGGTGTAACAGGGTTTCCACCAAGTGGCTGGCTCATCTCTCTGCATTACAGTGTCATATGAAGAACTCAGGTTTGGTCTCTATTGTTGGCTGCATGGAAAATTCTGAAGCAGAGCATGGGTTCAAGAAACCCAGGGTTATTGAATTCATGTGTAGCCTCTACCTCTATCACTACAACTGCTGTATCATATAAGAGAGGCAAAGCCAAGGGTCGGTGCCTACTTTGCATTCATCACTCTCCTATAGTTCATAGCTGTTGGTTACTCACTGGAGTCCATAGTTCATTGCTTTTCATCGTTTTGTAGGCTTTTCAGTCTAGTACTTCCTAGGCTCTTACTAATCATATTATTTCCCAGGTATTCATGTATCTTCTTTCCTCGGGGTTCTTTGTTTTCTGTCTAGATGGGATAACCAAGACTTCTGCTTTTAAGCATACAAAGAGCATGTACATCCAGCATAATTCTTCAGCTTATTCCTGGGACAGGGATGGCATGTAAGCATCCGAATATTCTCTCGTCTTACCAACATATTGAACTAAGCTATTTTGTAGTCCAAGATTTAGTCTTTCTACCCTCGCTTCTTTTCCTTGTTGTTTCAAGAGGCCTTAGTTTAATATAGGGGAGTGTCAACTAAAGCAATAGATGTTAGCGGTATAATCATCTTAAATATTTGTTTGTCAAGTTTCAGGAGTAATTTAGACTCACTCAGGACAAATTCTATAAGTATAATTCTCATTGTATGCTTGATTGTAACTATACCTGTTCAACTCTATAACTAGGCCAAAGTCACTGTACCCAACTTATATATATGCCATGTCTAGGAACTCACTGTCTACTGAGATGATGCGGAATGCTAAGGGAAGCTCCATAAACACAAAGCAATACCTTGTCTACTGGAGTGTACTGGAAGCTTTACACAGAACTTTGCTTACTATAGGCACAGCAGGGTCTCTGGATTTGACAAGTCATGCAATCAGGGCCTGTCAGAAAGTTTTTTGTTGTGCTATGTGCACACAACTGGCAGCCTTTCTTCATTTATGCTCAATGAGAGGGTCAGAATGCTATGCTTATGTACAGCATGTGCTGCCTCAAAAAACCCAAAGAAACCCATGAAGTCTGAAGTGGTATTTCCCTCTTAGTGATAAAGAGTGTGTAGTTTGGCAACTGGCCCTTTTTTCTTAGATGAGAATTCTCAGTGTGACCCAGATTAACAGAATTTTATAAACATGACAGTAGCAGGTGAATTCTACAGGCATATGTGTCCCCTTTGACATATCAAGAACCTTACCAGAGCATCTGGATTCCCAGAGCACCTAAATGTGTCATAATCAATATGATGGCAAAGCATGAAGCTTTGCCTCAGATGATCAAGGCCTGTTGTGGGAGGAGGGACCCATGAAAGAGAGAAGGGTTAATACAGATCAGGGAGGATGATTGTGCAGTTTTATTGTCACCATGCAAAAACAATAGTTCTGAGTCCTTTAATTGTTAATACTGAAAATACTTCAACATTTAAACAAACTTTCTTTACTTCAATAGACCCATAGCCATGATCCTGAAATCCATAATATCTATATGTTACATTCACAGAGATAAGGTGTGATGTCCATCAACATATTTTACAACATTGTCTATTTACAACAATCGCTAGAGTTTGTCTTGACTTTATTTGTGGATATTCTAGATCTATTCTCAATTTAGGCATACAATAGATTACAATCTTGGTATTATGTTGAGATGAAACCTCCTCAGCTTGCCTTAGGCAGGAAAACTTTTATGAAAACTTATGCCAATCACTATGGGTTGTACCACCGAGCCTAGGTACCAGCAAACCATATTGCTTTCTATCTCTGCAGAGGTTGGGAATATTCAGTGGTTTCTGATTTTTATTATTACTAATAATTAAATAAAAACATGGGTATATTTTTCACATTATAATATCTACTTTCCACTTCTAAGTTAAAAATAATAGTTTCAAATAATCTTTATAATTTCAGATAAATCCTCCTAAAGATTTATTATTACAATATATAAAACTATCAGTGTCTCTGAAGCTCTATGATAGTTTTGATTCATGTTAAGATAGGATTTTAAAAATTTTATTAATTTATTCATTAATTTCTTTACTTTAATTTGGATTTAGGGTTCTATCTAGTCCAAGCTAGTTTTGAATATATAATGTTCAACATTTTAAAAATTGTTTTCTCATCTTTCTGTCTCATCTGAACATCATTATTTTCAAGTAAATATATATATATTTAAAGATTGCATAATATTTTGATATTTATTTCCATAGTGAAATGATTACTATAATTAAACAGCATCCCTCTGGTATGGGAAGTCCTGTATATGTGTTGCTTTTATTGGTTAATGAATAAAGAAGCTGTTTTTGGCCAGTGGCTTAATAGAACACAGCCAGGCTGGAAGAGATATATAGAGAGAGAATAGGCAGATTCAAGGAAATACCATGTAGCCATGCCAGAGACAGACACTGGATGGAACCTTTCCGGCAAGCCACAGCTACATGGTGATACACAGATTAATAGAAATGGGTTAAATTTATATGTAAGAGCTAGCCAATAAGAAGCTAGAGCTAATAGGTCAAGCAGTGATTTAATTAATAGAGTTTCTGAGTCGTTATTTCTGGAGCATGGGTAGCCAGGAACAAAAATGCCATCTCCTACAACATCCTTCTCACAAGAAATTTTTTTGGTCATAAATGTATGTGTTCTATAAATTTAAGGTACACAATCCAATATTAACTCAAGATCTCCTGCTACCCTAAAGATCTCCAGATTTAATATCTCAACATGAGCTACATTTTCCCAGTTCCTCTTTCATCTTTCTCACAACTACAATTCCTGTGTTTCTTTCTTTCACTAGGACAGTCTTCCAGTTCCCACCTTACTTTGTGACAGAATTCTCTTCTAAGGCTGAATGTCACTTTAGGATGCTGAATACTACACAAGGGTTTGAGACAAAACAGACACACTTAAAAGAATGTATGGTCACCAGGAACTCAAAATAGGTACAGAATTTCCTAGTGAAAACTGCTCCAGTATTTAAAGAAAGGAGTTAGTGACATGTTTAAAAAAAAAAAAAAACAACACAGTTTTCTTCACATGAAATAAAGACCTGGTCCCATGATTTCATTACTATTAGAGGCCTTCTGAGCTTATGCTCTATGCCACTTCAGTTTTATTACTACCCCCTTGAGGTTGTGTTCCACTTGTTGAGGAATTTCAGAAGTTTGGTCATCTTTGATATTTTCCTGTTGGCACAAACAAATTAGCCTCCGCTGGTCCTCGAGGAGCTGCCTTAGGAAAGCCTGTTAGAAGTAGAAGCTCATGGAATTCCCAATAGTTCTTTGGAGATCTCATTCCAATAATATAATTTGATCCCAAGGCTTGAATCAAAGAATAAGTCATTATTTTAGCGTAAAACTATGTCTTCTGATATGCAAAGAGACAGATCATCAACTCTGAAGAAAAGTGGTATATCGAGGATGATGCACAGGCTTTTAATTTTTGTGTATTATGAATTTCTAATAGACATACTTTATTCAAACACACTCCTTTAGGAACATGACCTATTATCATATATTTTAGACATATCTAACATGGCACCTATACAAGAGAATGTTCTATTGAATTAAATTGGGGTTATTTTAGCTGTTTTAATAAATAACCCTAAATATTCAATACTTTAATCTTACTAAGGTTTATTTCTTAGTCAAATAATGGCAATGTAGACATTTATGAACTATTAAAGCTAAAATGTTTTGAAATTAGAATCAGTAGATTATACTTATGTATGCACATAGATGTAGCCAAAACTTAAAAGAGGTCATGAATTTGTGTGTGAATGGGAGACATAAGAGGAATTGGAAGGAGAGAGGATGGGGTAGAAATGTTGAAGAAATATTCCTACTCATGAGGAAGTTCCCAAAAATGTAAAATAAATTATAAAACTTTGCTCCCAACTGTGACGGTGGAGTCTATACTCTTTCCCAGGGAAAGAATCTGAGTATGTCTTGGGTTCACAGAATATACTACAAGACAATAGAAACAGGTAGAAGAAGTAAGAGACAGTAATCTGTTAATCCCTCTGAGCTGTAAGCAGCATGGTCATTAGGTGACTGTCACTCTGGTCACCATGCAGGGTTAGTTGAGAAATGCAATTCCAGAAAATGAGGAAATTCCTTCCTAGGATAAATTGCATCCTAGAAAAGGAATGCATTGCTTCAAAATGCTGTTTCTGTTGCCTCCTGGAGCTATGCAGGCCACGTGTGTGAATGACCTTTGCCAGTCTAACAGGATGTCTGAATAAGCACCTGCAAAGATGGAAAGATTTGTCTTGCCTCCTCATTTCAGAGAGTTATGTCCTTCATCGCATGGTCGCCTGGTCTTGAGCAGAATACAGTGGTGAGAAGACTATATAATGTCTGAGAGCTACTCACCTCATAGGTAGTCAAGAAGAAGAGAAAAAGGGAGTATCTGTCCTGGCAGGCCAAAGGCAAGATGTGCCTAAGGATATTGTTTTTCCTCTTCCATGTGATGTACTTTCTCTAAGAGCTTCACTTCCTATTTTTAATTCCCAATATTGCTATCATATAATCCATTCCCAATAGCCTATTGAGGGACATATCCATTCATTAGGCCAGGGTCTCATGACCAAATTTTCTCTGGAAGCACCATCCAAGGAACTTAAGTTTAATACCCCACACATCTCTTAATTCGGTTACTTTGTTGAGCAAAATTATCTAACATTTTATCACCTATCACATTTCATCTATCTGTCTGTCTGCCTGTCTGTCTATCTATCTATCTATCTATCTATCTATCTATCTATCTATCTATCTATCTATCTACACACCTACCTTTCTTTCCTCACATCTGTTTATGTATTACTTTAGGCATTAGGAGATATGTGTTATAAATGCTATTTAGTGCCAAGGTCACTGTTGTAAATGAGATTCTCACATATGGGCACATGGATTTTTACCAACTTTATTAAAGGAGAAATCAATTTTTTGCTGAGTACTGTGTGAAGACTGGCAATAAAATTTTCTCAATTTTTGACTTGTGAATGACATTCATTGTCTTTGTTACTAAAATAGAAATGAATACTAAAAAAGTGTTATTAAACTAAGCAGTCTTGGATGGATTGATATGAAGGTCTCTTTTCCCAGCAGACTGTTTCTAGTTTTGATTATTAACTCAGAGTTCCTGTTTAATGATGCAAAAAAGAGTATTGGAGCTCTGATATTAAATACTAACAATTTTAAACTTCAGATTCTGTCTCTGCAAAATGATGAGTTTAGACAGGGTGATCTTCATCCTGTAAAATCTCCTGGATTGTGTAGACACCTAGACCATTGTATCCTTATCTGAGACCCTCTGATGTTCTAATTTCTTGTTCTGTTGTCATACGTACTGTAATGGTCAAACCTTGGAGGAGGAAAGTCCCTAAGCAAGCCTATGGGGGTTATCCTGCCTAGATTAGTTGAATTGGGAAGACTAGTCTACTATGAGTAGCAACATTCCCTAGGCTGGGATCCTCAGTTGTCTAAAAAGGATAAAGTGTGCTGACTACAAGCTTTTAGTACCCTCTGTCTCTTAACTCTTGATGCATGGTGACTAGCTGCCTCAAGCTCCTGTCACTGTGACTTCACCACAGTGATAGACTATAATCAATAACTGTGGGCTAAAATAAGCCTTTCTTTTTCAAGTTGCTTCTGATAGGGTCCTTTTTTATTGCAGCAACAGGGAAGCAGCTAATACACACTTTGATACTCACATCCGCACCACTCCACTCAGGTGGACTCTCTCATCAGTTGTGATCTGTCCATTTGTTAGTTCTTTCTTGCTCCAAGGAGCTCTTCTATAGACGCTCTGATCATGTGTGTCTTGTTGGAGTACTGTCTTCTGCCAATCTTCATATATTGAATGTGTCTAATATATTTCAAACATAATCAGTTTAAGTTTTTAAGTACTAGCTTGTGATAACAGAATGATTTAACTGTTACAGCATACCCCCCAGGTAGGCATAACTCTTCTTTTCAAATCTAATTTAACATCCATGAATATGATCTGTTTGATGGGAGATGGGACCATCTGGTTTTTTTCTTCTTCTTCTTCTTTTTTTGCCAAAGACACTCTGTGCATTTTGGCAGCCTCCCTAAGTATACTCAAGAACTTGTGCCAAGTACAGTTGGAATGCTTCATAAATCCACACTCTGAAAAACAACTGAACCAAGCACTGATCATTGTAAACTACTTGCTGATTTTTGGTAAGCAAGGAAACACTGCCTGTTCATCAAAAAGGGAAGAGTCAGAAAGTGTAGATTAAGGTCACATCTAACCCAACAGACTACCCAGCACAACTTATCTCAACTCACATAATAGTGAGAGTTATGGGCTCCCCCTCCAGTTTGGAAAATTCTAGTTTCTACCTAAATAAGAGTTACCCATCTTTTATATTGGACCTAGTGTATATGCATGTCTAGAAACAGATGACTGTTCAGGAGAAGATATCTGACTTAAAACGGTTGAAGCTCAGATCTTGTAGGACAAAACTGAGTTTAAGATATTCTCAATGTGCTGGTTCTGAGAGAGGAAGAAAGAAAAAGAGAGGGAGAGAGAGAAAGGGGGAAGGAGAGAATGAGGGCACCCAGCACTCAGAATATTGAAATGAAGATAGAATTCTGATGTCATGTGTGCCCTTGTTTTTTTCCTTATCCCAACTATGTTTCTTAAATTCTAAATGATCCCAAATTATTTAACGAACAATTCCCTTCTTCTTTGTGCAAGTAAGTTATACAACTGAAAATTAGTACTAATTTATACACATGCGCTCAACATGAGACTTGGCTTCTATGATTGCCAAAAGAAGCCAGATGAAAAATCAAATCTGAATTGCTTACAGGATCGTTTTCAGTGTAGGAACAACTCTTCAAATGATGACTGTTTTCACAGTTGGTGTGATCATGCCAGGATTTCTATAAAATGTATAGTTTATTACAGAATACATTCATATCTCTAAACTGAACTTTTGTCATCTCATATAAAACATTGCCACAGAAAACAAATGGTTATACCTCAATACCAAACTTGCTTCAAAACTCTTTTAATGCTCATTGTACTTCTCATTTATGTAACAGAAAATCCATCACACCATAGCACTAAACACAAAGAATGTATTCAGAAACAAGCTTGAACTAAAACTTTTTAAGTTTGGGTGTCTTTATTCAATTTACTCAGACTGTGGTAAAAAGCATGACACTCATAGTTGTGAGAAATATGCTGATTTTTGTCATTGAAAAGTCCACTGCCTTGGCCCATAACCATACTGATGAATATTTTGCATATCACCATAGAATTTTCATCTGGCAATGGATGGAGATAGAGACAGAGACACACATTGAAACACTGGACTTAACTCCCTACATCCAAATGAGAAGCAGAGGGAGGGAGAACATGAACAAGGAAGGCAGGACCAGAGGGAACCTTCATCCAACGATGGATGGCGATACAGACAGAGACCCACATTGGAGCACCGGACTGAGCCCCCCAAGGTCCAAATGAGGAGCAAAAGGAGGGAGAACATGAAAAAGGAAATCAGGACCGCGAGGGGTGCGTTCACCCACTGATACAAGGGGATTGATCGAATGAGAGCTCACCAAGGCAAGCTGGACTGGGACTGAACGAGCATGTGATCAAACTGGATTCTCTGAATGTGGCTGACATGGGGACTGACTGAGAAGCCATTGACAATGGCACTGGGTCTTGTTTCATCTGCATGTACTGGCTGTTTGGGATCCTAGTCTGTTTGGATGCTCACCTTCCTAGGCCTGGAGGGAGGGGGGAGGAACTTGAACTTCCCACAGGGCAGGAAACCCTGACTGCTCTTTGGACTGGAGAGGGAGGAGCAGAGGGAGTGGGGGGGGAGAAGAGAGAGTGGGGGGAATGGGAGGGTATGGGGAGGAGGGGAGGAAGTGGAAATTTTTATAAACAAACAAATAAAAAAAAGAAAAAAATCTACTGTATCATTGAGAGCCTTTAGGACCTCATTTCTTTCATTCTCTTGCTCATACACTCACACTGTCTACATATATATATATATATATATATATATATATATATATACATACATACATATATACATGTGTGCATTAAGCTTCTTTTGCAATATATCACAAGTGTCTTGATGTTAGGATCTAAGGACAATTAAATTCAAAATATAAAAGAGTAAGTGTGGTTTGTGTAATATTATCTGATTAAAACTTGATACTGATTTTTAAGCCTTAGTGATTCATATGTAGCACATTTAGGAAACCCTTTAACAATACACACTCTGTTTAGTTTTTACTGAAGTAACTGTGTCTTGTTTTATAGTATCAAGCCCTTTACAGGACCATGGTCTTTTTCTGGCAAATTAACCTTATTGACTGAGGGTATAATTGATGAAAAACATCATCCTTTGATCTAGAACTCCACTTTGGAAACCTGGTTTTAGAAATCCTGAATTGTCTATCCTGGGAGCTTATTATTTAACATGTATGAATCTTATCCACCCATCTCTAGCAGTACAATTTGTAAAACTTTACTTGTGAGGTGGTTGCAGGAAAAAAAGGCAAAAAAACTGAATTTTATCTGTAAGTACCATGAATAATGCAGCTGCACTCTTTTGTTTCTAGGATTTTGCTTATCCTCACAAAAGTTTGCATACATCAGGTTCCCTTTCTTTCTTTCTTTCTTTCTTTCTTTCTTTCTTTCTTTCTTCCTTCCTTCCTTCCTTCCTTCCTTCCTTTCTTTCTTTCTTCCATCCTTCCTTCCTTATTTCTTTTTCTTTTTTTGTGTATGGATGTGTGTGTACATGCATTCATTAGTGCGTGTGTGTGTGTGTGTGTGCATTCGTGATGACTCAGAGCATTGCTCCTTTGGTGTACAAGGAAGAGGTGTAAATGACATATAGCTCTCACTCTCTAGATGACTCACCTAAAAAGACTCTATTTTCTCTTGGCTGAAAAATTGTCCAAATACCTGGTTTACTTTTAATGAACCACTTTCCTTGCCAACTGGTGGAATCTTCAATATCTGGTATACGTGTGACCTTCTGTTGTTGCATAGATCTTAATAAGGAAGCAATATAGAAATAGCTATTCCTCTTCAAAAAGAAACCACATAAAATATCACATTTTCACGTTATCACAAAACCTGGAATGTACAGATTTGTGCCTTTTACTTCTAAAGGAGGTTTGCTTAGCCTCATTTTTTCTTACTAGAAGAAAAGCAATGTTAAGGAGAAAAACACATTCTACATTGATGAACGAAAATCACCTCTGGATGATGGGTTTGAAAATATATTGCATTTGTTCTCTGAAAAAGTCTCCAGACAGAAAATAAATTTGCCTGATATCAAGGTTTTCAATTATTATC